>NC_143558.1:43350000-43700000 GCF_054136105.1 Typopeltis vanoorti | reverse complement strand
CCTCAGTCTAGATAAAGTATCGTATTTACATAGTTTCATAACATTTCATGGGTGGGTTGGACTTACATTAAAAAAAAAAGAGATTGATGAGTTTGCTAGACCTACTCTAGGAACCACATTAACTGAAAGTGGACAGAAAATATTTCGATTGACAATGATCTTCCAAATTCCTATCAAACCAGAATACTGTTTAGTTTGTCCTAATAAAATAACAAAAGGCTTAGAAACCAGTAGTTAAAAGGAAAGGTGCTGTTGTACTTTTGATTTGTTTCTTGATATAATAATTACCATGACAAGAAGCGCGTTTCATATGTTTAATTGAAAACGTTTATAAGTTCGGTGTTGTGTGTGGGGAGGGGGGGGGGAGAACTGCAAGACGACATCAACAATGCGTTCCACAAAAATACTGGTCCAACCGATCTCGTTCCGCAATTGCTTCACATTGGACTACGGATCCCCATTGCTAACAGCTCGTATCACCTCCTCTCAGAAATATCCAGTCGAATTTTCACTGGGTGATTGACCATTCAATACAACATTCTCCTGTGTCTTGTGAGATATATTATCTTGATAAACGTAACCGTTACCGCACGGGTAAAACTGTGAGCAAGAAGAGATGATCGGTCGGCAACGACGATCAAATAGATTGTGGCATTCAGCTGTCGCGCAACTGGTATTAGAGGATCTAACGCGTTTCAAGAAAACACTTCCCACACCATTACACTGTTACTAGCCCATTATTAGCCTGCAATGTGGGTACATCAATTCATGCTCTTTTTCCTTCTTGATCTTGATCCTTCGTTATCGTGCAACCACTGAGACAATTAATCAGACCTGGACACCTTCATCGGCTCCTTAAGTATTCATTATCGCTGCTCTGTATTCATGTACCTGTGAATATTTGGTAGTAGTGGACTGGACTGGATATAGCTGTTGTACACTATCTGTGTGCGAAGAAGCGTACAGATAAGTGTTTCGTTTGAATCCGTCTGTTATGCTGTTCTTCTAATCCTTTGTTGGTTCTCACATTTACGTCCAATAATCCAAAAAACTGCTGTGTCCGGATATTTTCTGATTATTGGAACATTCTGGGAATAACTAGACGAAGGTTGTAATGAATTTCAGCAGGGCGATACTTTCACCAGTGGGCCTGGCTCCGACTATCGCAAAATTCTTTAAGACATTCTATTAGTCCATTATCGTCACAGTGGTGCGAAATTAATTAGGACATCTGTTGGTCCACTATTCCTCCCTTCCCACCCATAAAACTGTCAAATTTAATTCCAGAACAGTCGTAATCTGTTGGGCATCATGGATTTAGTTGCCGGTTATATTGATCAACCCTACCCATTCTGCGTACTTGCTGTATATTGTAAGTAGGAAGATTGGATATGATAGAGGTTCCTCTTTTGATAGCTGAGCGAAGGCGCGCAATACTATTTTCAGATTTCTATGTTTGAGTGAAAGTAAAGGAATAAAATGGCGCTGAGGTGCTGATGGATCATAATTTTTTTTTTTTTTAATTAGCTAAGCCGAAGATAAAGTCATGAAGCTAGTGTATCATCACTTTCATCTGCAATTTGTTACAGCTAGTTTGCCCGTTTATTTATTTAATTTTTGTTTGCTCTCTTGAAATGGAGAAAACGGAATATTCCGAAATGGTAGTCTTCCTACCATATGAATATTACCTGCATACGTCTGACAGTTCACTTCAGATAGCTCTGTGTACTGTTTTCAAGTTATAGTAAAGTCAGTATGTTGAGAGTTTTAATATATTTGTTTCGATTCAGTGGTGTGTGCTCGATTTGTATGTTGCAACCAATGCAAATGAATTACTCAAGCTCAGAAGTTGTTTAGCTAATATACTAGGGCTTAGTATATTAGTTAAAATAATCGGATATAACTGAATCCTTGCCATTAGTGTTTCAAGGGGGGGGGGGCTAAAGGCTATTAGCCATGCGCACGAGATAGCGTACGTTTGTACGGAACTCCGATTTTAATTTTGATCATTCCAATTTACAGGTATATGCATTACAAATTATGTGCCGAGATCCTTCTTAGCTCTGTCGATATCGACGATGCCCTTTGTTTGGAAAGACCTGGGTGCGATTCTAGTGAGGCGAAGAACCTTTATCAGGGCTTTTCAACCGAAGGTGAGATGGCCAGGCTCATACAGCGGTGGAGGATTTTTTCCCCTCTCGAAAACTCGGTTTTTTCGTCCCGCAACCAGGCAAACCGGCCAAGAGAACACACGTAATTTATAGACAAAAATACATTATAATCAATAGCATTATATTGTTATAATGCTGGTACCGTACCTTCCGGTATGGACCTCGTGGTCATTGTATGTATCATCATGCGTTGAATAAATAGATTTCGTGTACAACTGGTTGGAAAGCGTCATGCAAAAATAACGTAGTTAAGAAATCCAAAGTTCACGCAGTTCACTGTGACTTCAAACCTATTGCTGATTAGAAGAAAAATAGACAGTCTGTGCAGTCTGTCGCTTATTAAATTGGTTCGTCGCTGTAATTCATAACGCGATTGCAAACATTTATTCAGACAGCTCCGTCATCTTTCGATGAAAGCGCAACTGTAAACGTAGTCATATGTGTTTTGAATTGCATTGTTCAAACAATAGTTTGTTGTATTCTTTTGTATATTTAAACTATTGAAACCATGTTGAATTGAATACTTTAAATTAAATTTGACTGACAATCAAAAGAATTTTTTATTTTTATTTTTTAAATTCAAAGTACTGAGTTCTTAGAACAGCACTTTTAAGAATGAACAGTAATGCACATTATTATATTTAGTGATGTTACTTCATACAACCATGAATTAGAGATACAGACATGGGAAGATTTCTGATTTAATTTTCCGTTTATAGACAATTTCCGGCCGTTTTTTTTTTTTTAATTTTTTAAAAAAATTTTAAGGTGTGAGTGACCATTTAGCCACGGGTCACCCGAACCAGGCACGACCGATAATTCTATCTTATAGACTTCCCGCTACCACGTCTTATGACCACCCACCGATTACAGTCGTTGTCCTATTCACACGAACGTTAAGGCTCCCGCAGTTCCGTAGTGGGAGGACAGCGGGTGGTTTTTCCACCGTTGACGCTCTATCTCCGCACGCCGTTTAGCTTGCTAACAACAACTATCAGCAAAAGGGTAAAGGTCAGCCGTCAGTTTTCTGTCTTCCCTAAGCGTGTGTGTGTGGTTTTCTAACGGTGTGGGGTCCACCACCTCGAATAATTCTCCCCTTCCCCATTATCGAGCTGCCTAAATGGTGAAGGCCTTCCGCATGTCAAAGAAGTGATGAGCAGGGGTGGTGACAGTGCCGCCCAGGTCTTTGCCGTCCTACCCTTAGGCCTACCCTTGATCGCTTGCTGACGGTAGAAAAGAAGGTCGGTGATGTCGAATTTATTCGCGAGTCGTTTGATTAAGCCTTACAAATACCCTTGTTCCCATTTTAAGCCACGCAAGGCCTGTAATGGGAAAAAGGTATTGTTCATATCAATGCATACGTTTTTCATTCTTGGAGTGGGAATAATTTGCTTCTAAGGCAATGCTTCGCTTGATTTCAGTAATCAGATCATTGTTTTGCACGAGCCATATTGGATACTGTTAAAAGCTGAATTCTTTACATGGATGATCCCGAATTAAGATGGGAAGTGGCGTTACTTAGCAATGCATCATAAAATGCCTTCAACCACTCTGTAAGGTGCGATAACAAACATATCGAACTTTGACACATTCACTCATGATACGTTATCATCAACAGTGGCAGAAAAGCAGGGCGTGATACTTATTTTGGGAATACATCCGTCAGTCCTATTTTTCTAAAATGTCAGAAGTCAGAACACAGCGAATGATTGCTTCGCCCTTCTGGTTTTGTATAAATTAACTTAATCACATATGCCTCTGTCATGGACACTGTTTCCTATAGTTCTAACTGTTAGAGCTGTTCAAGTTATTATAAATATCTTTTTTGTTTGTTTGTTGTTGTTAGTATTAAGCCCTAAATTTAATGTTAGACATGCACAAGCACGTGCTCGTAGCTGGTCTTGTTTTTCAATAATACACCATTTCGTCGCTGAAAGAATTCTTGTTTTGTTGTTGAGCAAACAAGAGAATCTCAAAGTTTTGTTTTAAATATCTATCAGTTTTATCTAAACTTGAAATTATATATATATATATCTATACCAGCCAAGAAGGTGCGGGACACGAATCCCGCGTAGGCATGGATGTTTGTGATTGTCTTCCACTTCATACATTCATTTACCGAAGTATAGATGCACTCTCCCATATGGACTGGGTCACCATGGAAGTAGTAGACCCAAAACCTCCCGCAATGGGAGAGGCCTTCACCCTTCAATGGGTAGAAAAATAGGCTGTTCATCATCATCTTCATCATTATCTTCATATATATATGAAAAAGCTTTAATGACTGATACCGAGAGATAAAAAGATGACATGATATATTTGAAAAGATACTACTAGTACACTAGTTTCGTTGAATTGATCAACATCTTCAGGTATCACAATCAAAGAAGTATATAAAGAATTACAGAGACTTAAAATTGTAATAACAGAACAAGTACAAAAAAAAAAAAAACTCAAGCTCGCATTTTGTTTTCAAACAAAATGCGAGCTTGAGTTCCAAACAAACGTATACTACGCGCTGTCGCGAGTGCGCCAGTACTGAATAGAGGCAACGTGTGCATCACAGAGATTGAAACTCAGGCTGTTGTTGATATGAGAGAAATTTAGAGAAATTTCCGTAGATTCGACAATCTTTCTCTCGAGTTCATCATAGCACACATGGATGTTAGAAGTTTGAGTCTATGATGAACTCGAGAGAAAGATTGTCGAATCTAGGAAAATTTCTCTAGATTCCTCTCATATCAACAACAGCCCGAGTTTCAATCTCGCTGACGCACACGTTGCCTCTGTTCAGTACTGGCGCACTCGCGACAGCGCGTAGTATACGTTTGTTTGGAACTCAAGCTCGCATTTTGTTTTCAAACACGCTACTGTCTTTTTGTACTTGTTCTGTTATTACAATTTTAAGTCTCTGTAATTCTTTATATACTTCTTTGATTGTGATACCTGAAGATGTTGATCAATTCAGCGAAACTAGTGTACTAGTAGTATCTTTTCAAATATATCATGTCATCTTTTTATCTCTCGGTATCAGTCATTAAAGCTTTTTCATAATATCCCAACAGAGTAAAAATGAATTCTGAAAAAAAAAAAAAAAAAAAAAAAAATATATATATATATATATATATATATATATATATATATTATAGGGTTCAGCCCTGCTTAATTGGAGGTCTAAAGTACCATGAAAAAAAAAAAAAAAACAATGTTTGTTCTGTAAATCAGTGTTTCCCTGGATTATCTAACATGTAATCCTTTTGTGATAGGATAAATTTACAATCTTTCGCGAATAGGTGAGATTTACATTAAAAAAAAAACGAAATGTTTCGATCTACGGAATATGCAACATTGTTTGGAGTGCTCAATGGGACCTTTTCAGTCCAATGAAAATTACAAAATAGGAATTCACTGGAGTCAGCTCAGTAAGTAGCTCAGTAAGCCTATTCATGATATCTCCGAAACTTTACGAGACTCATTAATATGTATGGAGTTCTAATTTAGCATTCAAATTACACTTTTTAGCATCCGTTTATATGATTAAAGCAGTCCCTTTGAGGTGTAAGATCGCAGCATTCATTACTGGGTGCAAACCGGCTGGAGGAAGACATGCAATTAATAAATATGAAACATTGTCCTCATATTACTTCGACAACTAAACAGCAACAACTATTGCTGGGTAAAACTAGTCAATACTGCAGATATTCAAAAAGATCACGAGATATACCGCTTTCTTGTTTTACCTGTATAATAATTACCTATCTATTCTAAAAATGAAAGGATGCAACTGAAAATGCAATTACTATAGCTTTCAGGCTTAGTTTAATTTCCTGTTCGCTTCTTGGTAAACTTTGTTGCAAACAGTTATTTTTGAATAATAATAATGATTGCGATTTATTAGACAAAGCATTTTAGTAGGTAGGCAACCAAGCGCTGTTATCACATATAGTACCGACACGGACTTCAGTTAAATCGAAATAACTCTTTCTAGTCATTCCCGAGATATCAGAGAAACTAGTTAATCTACTGGACAAAGAACTCTGCATTTATTTTTACCGCTGCTATTGCATGCTTCCTGCCTTATATTTATCGCATTTCCATTTTATTTAGTGTATTTCTAATAAACAGGCTTAATAGTAGGAGTTTTTGTATATAATTTTTCTTTATTTTTTGATTTCCCTGAAAATCCTTATAGAATAATTACTACGAATATATATATATTAAGGTTACCAAGTAATTTTATAAGCTTGGTTATTTAACTCCTAATCCCAAGTATCCAAACAATTTATATATATATATATAACAATGACGATGCCAATGAAACAAGAAATGCTAGGGAAACCATGTCAGATTGCACTGCATATTACACTTGCCATTTCGGTAAAGTAATAATAATAATTATTATAATATTATTATTATTGTTGTTGTTATTGTTACGTGACACCTCCAAGGAGACGAACTCATCGCGGGAGCGCACTCTACACACTCCAGTCCGCTATATCTCACCGTCTCCTTGTACTACTTAATTCTCCCACTACACAACTACCGTCAACGCCATCATTGAAACACTATGATTATAAATTCTACAGATAAATTCAGATTACTTTATCTTTACAAAAATTATTGGATTCTTCCTCCACTAAATAAAAATATTTAGTTGGATTCAATCTAATCAATGTAGAATGTAATAATCTCTATATTTACAAATAGATATTCGCCGTTATTTCGAAACCACTAAGTGGGACGGTCTACCCCACGCCATGCAGACGATGCAGTTCACTTAGTTTTAATCCGTCCCGTGAGAATGTATCGAGAAATTTGTTTGAAAAGAGATATATTAAGTCAGAACATCAGAGACGCGAGTGCTCTGCACGCATCAATTGGAAAGATTAAACATTAGTCGTTCACCGAATTATAATTCTAATTTCCCTTAAATTCATCAGGGCAAGATAAGCAATGAAAATGTAATAACTTAAAATTGCACTATTTTTTCTACATTAGCTCATAGGTGTAGAATCTCTTTGGAAACCGCTCATACTGTGCGCGTATTACCTTATTGCGAGATACGGTAAAGGAGCAGCACCGAACGAAAAGCAGATGTTAATATTTATGAGAGATGTATGTCAAGAACAGCCAGGAAAAGTTCGCTCTGTGTTGCCAATAAGACAACGATGCCAATATGAGTAATATTAGTGGCAAAGCAGCGATTCAGCGTGTTTGTGTCTGTAATATTTATTAAGGTGCTTGGAGTGGAGCCAATTGCGGTTGCGTTTTCCTTGAAAAACGTTAGCTATCGTTTATTCAGCCATGAGGTTGGGTCTGATTTCCCCACCCATACGTATTGAGTCTTTCGCTATACAGGTAGATTATGGAGGAAGTTATAGTTCTGATTGAAATGAACAGCGTCTGAGGTTTCACAACAAACGAGTTGCTGAAGGAAAGGCCAGCTTCTAGGCATCAAATAAAACTCTTGTTTAAACAGATAACTCGTGTACTAGGTCACTTCTCTACCTGCGAACGAAGCATATTCGTGTCTCGATTACGGGACCACGAAAACTAATCACACTGCTGATGTTTTGGTGATATTTTTACCCAGGAATGGCGTTCTACTTTTCTCTTTCTTTTGACCCACTTATAGAAACATGCACACAAATTATCAACGACCTCCAATCACCATTTTGAATTTTCAGATTCGATCTAATGCTGAGTTTCATTATAAGACATTACTGCGATTAAGTTTCGTTTAGATTCTATTCGTCTCCTTGATTTAGATTTCTTCAAACGTTTGTAAGATCCCTTCCTTTCTTTTCTCTTCCTTCCTCTGAAAGAGTAATTATTTTTTTAAGGGAAATTGCTATCGTTATTGCCTTTGCATACGATGGTAATGTCACACTGAGGCCTAACGTAAAGTAATCCCAGTGAGTCAATATGATTATTATAACCTCAGTGGAAAAACCAGGCACAGCTCACTTCTTAACGCGGTAATGCAGAGCTACCAATGATACGATTGTTTCGTGCACTACCATCGAATATATTCTCTCTCTCTCTCTCTCTCTCTCTTGGGAAAAAGGTTGTTAATGGTATTTGTGATGGCCATAAAATTGCACCTTCCTTTCATATACACTGAATGATTTAGATACGTAAACAGCTCAAAACGTTATTCGCTTCACACATTTTCCGTTCCCCCCCTCATCCCCCCCCGCACCTTTGTTTACAGATCTATAAAAACAAGCCAGTGTTAAGAATATTGATTCCTTCTAAAAAAAAAAAAAAAAAAGATTTATTGTATATCATTTGCTTACGACTTTTCGAAATTTCAGAAACGACATTTCAGGAAACAATTAGTACATGCGAATCGCTTATAATCCTTTGGCCGTTTTCAGTAGTTCATTAAAACATTAGTAAGGCCTTAACAGAACTACATAACAATTTGCTGCAGTACATTCTCATATAAACAAATAGGATGCATTTATTTATTGATGCTTCTTCTCTGTGGAATACACATTCGGGTAAGTTGAATTTTAAACCAAACAAGCAACACTACGGCCAACGACATTTCGTATAGCAATAGCTACTACCGCACATGTGTACACTATTTAAACCTGTCACCTTTTGTGCTTGCTTAATTTTATCAGCTTTATACACCTACATTACAAACTCGTACTTTTAGTGTTTCTATGATCATTTTCTCCTCAGGGGAATGGATTCACCTTAGCGCAAGATGTGAGTAGGAAGTCAAATCAATTTTTACACTGAAGAAACTCCTTAGGCCGTTTTGTCGACAGCTAACTTTTTTCTCTTTTTAACCTTCCTCCATCCAATTTAAGCTGTGTTGCTGAAACTGATCAAATATCTTGCTTTAGCTTAGTAAACTGTCGATTTCTCAATATCATCAATACACACTTCGTTTGATCTCCTCTTGGAATTCTAGATTCTATCGATAGTATTTTCGGTGAAAAAAAATTTTTTTTTCTAGTATGTTTTCTTCTGATTCGCTTCGTGCTTATGTAGTAATATTACATGCTACTCTTACAAGGCAAGATAGGTATATTCTCCATTCAGCGTTGCACGTCAGTTAATTTTATGCCTTAGTGCAGCAGCATAATTTATCCGCTATTGCTGATCGATCCCAATGTATAGATAGACGATTGATAAACGATTTCAACTGATTAAGAATTTCAGACTGTTCTGTTTCTATGGTGACTGATTTTGGATAGTTTATTGGATTGCAAAAACCCGTTCAAATTTTCACTTATCGATCCTGAGAAAAATTCGATTTGCGAGTTTAGTGTTTATAATTGAAGCGTAGAGCCTCCGTAGCTTGATACAGAAGATCCCTTTGGTTGAAAAGACAAAGTTCGAATACAATCTATGATGCGATGAACCTTTTTTCAGACGTTTTTAATCAAATGGTGAATTAGCCAGTCAGGTGGTGGTTTTTTTCCTCCCGGAAACTCGGGTTTTTCGTCACTCAAAACAGGCAAACCGGCGGGAAGAACACACGCAATATACGGACATGGACACTTCGGGAATAAGGAGTAAACAAACAATCAGATTTGGTTTCGAATCCCTGACCGTACGCTTTTTCCTTACAGACAAATGAATCGAAAATAACAAATTTTAGAGTTAGCGTTTGCCATTTGTTTAGATTTCCATTGCTTCTTGTTCGACATGCATGTATAGCGTTCTTACTACCGCTGTTAATATATATATATATTAGCCAGTCAGATAGAGCGTACAGTTGACTCCTGGGCCGAGTTGGAAGAGCCCATCTGCCACGTCCAGTACAGAACAGTATTGTATTATGCGCGCGCTCGAGTATGTGTGCGCGCGATGAGAAAGGAAGAGAGACCTTAATTTCAGCATATGCCGAAGTCCTTACAGTCCTAAAAGACACTATACTTCTTTAATGTTCTTTTTTTTTTTCATTTATAAATCAGACATTACATAAAATGAACTTGGCTATTTACTTGATTAACATAGAACTTTGATGCTATGAAATATTTATTTGAGCAGGTGGCACGCAAAGGGCAGTGCCTCCTTAGCACAGTTGATAGCATTTCCTTTGGTTGGAAAGACCTAGGTTCGATTCCCGTTGTAGTACTACCGCCGCATTTTTATAAGAGCTTTTCATGTTAAGCCGATTTAGCCAGTCTTATATGGAGACCATAGGTTCTCCCTCAACAGACAAAGTTGCAGAATAATTAGGGCCGATGAGAATAGATTCGGGCCCCAGCAAAAAAATGTTTCCCCCCCACCCCCAGCGAGGAATGACTGGATAATAAATGATACTAACGAGAAAGACAAAAAGATATGCAACATAATCGGCTACCTTTCGGCCTGCTGAATCCCGGTAGTTTGTACCGGCTTCCTTCCCCCCCCCCCCCTCTCTCTCTCTCTCGTCGGTCCTGTGAATAACCAGCGCAATTAACGACATTGTCCATGATTCCCTTTGAAAGTGAAATTTTCATCAGTCAAAGACTCAAACACTCACAATTTACAGATGAAACGTCTCGTTACTTTTGTTGCTTTGTCCTAATCTAAAAATAACAGCAGTCGAATATGAGGGTGGGGGAGGTTCTTCGGCATCCATCTTTGTAATTCCATAAAGTAAAAAATGGTGGCCTAGAATTTTGTTGGTATAAGTAAATTACTCTATTACTAGACAGGATGCTTTATTCATTATCGTTTTGTAGTTATTAGTTTCTTCTACATATGGAAGCCTAACATGTTTTCAAAAAGATTCGTATCATATTTAGGGAAGAGTTTCTGTATTATCTAACTCTCAGTTGCTCACATACATTAATATACGACAGGTTTACAACCTTTGTCCGCGGAAGTCACGTAAAAGTATAGATACACTCCTTGTTACTTTTTTTCTTCAGGTTTTTTTTACACTCCTGTGTTCTCTTTAAACGTAAAAATAGTCAGAATCCATATTATCGCGTGTAATTCTTATTAAACAGTAAACATATATAATGATCATATTTCTAGTATTTACATGAATATTATTAATTGTATCTTTTTCCAAGTACAACGTTATATTAATCTTGTTTTTAAGTTGACTACCTGCATAAATAATATAATCGAAGTTTGACTTAGTAAAACAGTTAAAAATGTTTCTGATGAGAATCGTATACTGATAACAATTACATTATAATTAATATTACGTTGACGTCTTTTGTGAACATCAATTATGAATTGACCTGCCCACACTGCTACAGCATGTTTGATGGCAACATTTAAATATCCAGAACTTCACACATGCCTGATTAGTTGTTAGTTCGCTCTTGTAACAAAGGTAATTATTATTCTCTGTGTTAATTACATAAATATGCCTGGTGTTGTTGTTAATGAACTGAACAATTAAGGCAAAAATACCGAATTTACAACGAACGGTATGTATAATACCCGAAATATTAATATGATTTGGAGAATTTTTTTATTATTATCAAGTTCGCCTCATTCGTAATATCACACACACATTTTTATTGATTATTATAATTAAGCACGTACTGACTTCTTTTTTTTATTATCGAAAATATTACTCTCAAAAGTTTGTCAATAAAAAGATAAATGAAGGGATAACATGTTCGGTATACGCGATTTCCTTTCGTTGGAATGATCTATAGTTGAATCTTTCTATAACGCGAAGGAAACCTTTATAAGGGCTTTTCAACTGAGGGGTCGTTAAGTTTGGCGGTCTCATACTGAATTAGCTGGTTTTTCCTCTCAGAAAGTCAAGTTTTCCGCAGTGCGAAACAGGCACACGAAGAACATAAGCAGTCGAACAGTATATTGGCTTTATCTGTCATAATTGAAATCAGATCATTCAATAAAACGAAAAGCACTAAAGGGTTAAAATGTCTGCCAACTAACATACTATCACCCACTCGTATCAGTTGTATATAGGCATAGAAAAGTATGTTTCATTGTGTATTGAATAAACAGTGCAGTATCTCTTCTTTAAATTTGGGGAATATGATTTCAAAAATCGAAGTTATTCTGACTGCTGAGCAATGATAATTTCCTTTGGCTTAATTTTATGTATCAACACACATTAATAATAACAAAAAAAGACGGTCATAGTATTAGGTGCGCATAAAGGGAAAAAATGCAACGAAATAAAACAATTCCATACTTTTGGGAACATCGCAGTGCATTGTGATGATGACGTAATAGTGTGACCCTTAAAATTTAGTAACAAAATGATAAATGGTAAAGGAGGAAAACTGTTTTTATTCAAAACAATATATTGGATTAAAAAAAGTCCAGAGTTTACGCAATAATTAGTTCTGCTGATGCATGTCTGTATGTGTGTGTGTATGTGTATTTTCTTTGCTCTTTCTGTTATGAGATCGAACAAGATACTGTTGTATATTATAATTTCACTAGAGAGAGAGAGAGAGAGAGCATCATGTGTGTGTGTGTGTATGAGCGCGCGCGCTCAAGCAGCAAGTCAAACAATGCTTTAGGACTTGCGGAAAGTTAAACAATAGTATAACTGGACTCGCACAAGTCTACCACGCGAGGCAATGGATATAGAACCCGGGGCGTTTATTTGGACGTGGAAAATGGGCAATAGTTTAGTGTTATCGCATTTCAAACTCCATAGCTTTGTTGACTGTCCTCTGAACCTCACTAACATATTAAAATACTCAGAAGCATACAAAGAGGCCAAAGGCTCAAACATAGAGTTTGATATGCTCCACAAATATATGACAAATTTATCTATTAAACAGTCGTGATAAGAATCTTTCACTTTTCAGAGACATATAGTACTCTAATCACATTGAAAATAAATAGCAAAGAGGAGTGGTGGAAATTTGCTTCCTCGAAGTAGCTATTGTTTCTCTAGTGTACGATATAATTAACATGTCTGCGAAAAAAAGAAAAAAAAAGGGCGGACAAGCAGACTGTCTCGTCTTAATATTTCACTACAAGAGAGATTTGTCTTGTGGTGAAATTAAAAAAAGGTGCTGATTGACACAAATTTGATGGCCAAGTGGATAGCGTCTCCGCTCTCCAATCTGTAGGCCGTGGTTCGACTTCCACTCTGTGAGATTCGAACTGAAAGACTTACGTGGTAGATGGTTTTCATCCAGTGAGAGTGACACCCTACTTGTTTAAGGCCTGAAGTAGCTAGGCCTCACATGATATATAGCAAAATGATTGCTTAATAAGAAAGGCGATTAACATTACTCTCATACTTTTTCATAGGGATAGCCATCATGATTAATTTTATCTAACAGACCTTTTACATTTTTACTTATGACATATACGTACTTAGAAACGTAACACTTGAGTGCGTCACCAATCCCGATAGCAATAGACGGATTGGTTTCCTTTTGACTCCATGACATTTCACCGTCAGTTACGATGTAAATAAATTGCGTTCTGAAGTTCCTTGTTTATTCCAGGCAAACAGCGATGCTATCTGTAACTTTATAAGAGGAAAAGATAATTCTCCAGTCTCTTTACACGATATTTTCTGTAAGAGCTACTAGTGAAAAATAAATTTTAAAAAAATATGGGGAAAAGTAAATATAAAAATTAAATATACCAGGAATATAACATTATATCTTCAACTTTTACCAGTGAATTCTAGATTGCGCTAATCTAAACATTAGTTCCACGGCACTCCATCAAAGAAATTAAAGCGCAATTTATTTCGACTATTTCATATTATATATATTCTCTCCTCTAGTTGGCCGAGTAGTTAACGTACTCGCTCTCTAACCAACAAGCCGCGAATTCAGATTCCACGGGACCTGGATGGTTATGATTTTCTTCAGGTGGGAGATGGATTTTATAGCCTGGTATGAGATCTTCGCTCCACAGTTTGATGGCCTGAAGTGGCTTGAAAAAGTTTCTTGTTTGGTCTGTAGAGCAGTTTCTCGATTAGAGAAAAAATGAATAAAAATACAAAAAATAAATAAAATTATAATTTTTTTTATTCCGCCCACAGTATTGATGCATTATAAGGTTACAACTTTTCATGGGTGGGAGAATTACATAAAAAATAATAAAAAACATAGACCTTTTTTCATATCCACCCAACAATCATACTGACAATCTTTGCAATTCTAAGAGAAAGACTATGGAGCTATATTTTAGACCGACTCAATGAATTATCTCGAAGAATTCAACAGCGTGATGGGATTAGAGGTGGAATTATTGGTATGATGCAGAATCGTATAGTTCTTAAGTTCATTAAAGGACCGCCGTAGCGCAATTGGAAGAACAGCGGAACATTGCTCCCTTCGACTGGAAAAGATCTGGGTTCGATTCTCGTCGTGACGAGGGGGGAATCCTTATATGCGCTTTTTCAGTTGAAGGTGAGTTAGCCGATCTCATACGGTGGTAGCAGGGTTGTTTCTCACCGAAACTCGGGTTTTTCATCCCACGTACAGATGATAAATCGGCCTTCAGAACATACGCAATTTACAGACAAAAAATACTGTTCTTGGTGATGATGGGCGATAGATGATAGTAGTGTCGTAGGTGTAGAATTAAGTAGTGGTGGAGAGGATGAGTGTATTTAGCGAAGTGGAGTAGTGTGCCCTCCCACGATGAGTCCTTGGACTCCCTGGAGGTATCACGTAATAATAATAATTACGCATGTTGTGGATATTAATAGGATATGGAATTTCTGAGCCAAATGTTACATCTAAATTTTTCTGTTGTTTGTTGACGCAGATTTTAGACTCGCTTCGTCTTATTTCTGTATTGTTTTCGTTTGCCCAATTGCGTATGGTTGGTTGCCATTTCTTAGTTTCGAATGTTGGGCTTGGAATAACCGACTGTTGTGATTGCCATTGTTGCAGCGAATCGCTTTTCGAAAGATGACTGGTTTTATTACTTCTAAACGCTTTATAGAATTCGCGTAGTGATGTAGCTGTGTGATATAGTGATAACACAATCATACAAATTGTATTTAAATATATATATATATTTTTTAATATTTAAATATGATTAATATGAAATATTCTTAAAAACTATGTAGTTCTTCAATCAACGATTCACATAAGCTAGCTGTACAAACACCTATTGACATGAGTGACGATACGAAGCACTGACAGTTTCCTATCTTATCGATCTCAGTAACTAAAAGGAGTGGAGATATTTCATATTGCGAAATTTATTCATAACAGTAGTTTCTCCCATTATTCTTTGTTTGTTAGTATCCTTTATATATTTTTAGGATTCTATGGATAATGAGTTCCTGGTTATTTACTAGCTATATTGATAATGGGTTGTTGCACTTTCGTTTGCCAATAATTAAATTATTGCTATAAGTGTCCAACCCTCTACAGTTAATGCAGATTATCTTTCATGTTTGTTATTTCTTGGTAGCTTCCGTGCTAAGTGAGAGTCAGGAATTTTATTCTGTGCGCAAAGCATATATATTATACCAGATTCTCAGAACAGCTTATTTACTCTTTCACTCTTTATTATTTCTGAATGTTTTGCGTTTAACAAAAATAATTAAATTTATAAAAGAAGTTTAGTTTGAGCTGTGTACAGTGTAAATTATTGTCACTTTTGTTGCAAGCGAAAACATAATTGAGGTACAGAACAAGTTTGCCTTCCTCCGTAATCTTTTGAGGATATCTGTCTTCGTTCTGTGCTGTTATTGGTTTACAATATCTTCTCGCAATAGACTGGATGAGTCATTCGCTATCACACAGCACACAAGTGGAAATGGAGGTTCGTCATTTCCCAGAGATAGCAGCCACTGCTCAAATGGATGACGCTATCCTCTTTAAGACGACCGAGAAAAATCGACCTGTGGCCTTTGTGTATGAAGTGGTCAGCCTGCTTGAACCAGTTCCAAAGTCTGAAAGTGAAATTGCTATCTGAAGGAGCGGAAAAGAGATTTCAAAAAGTTTAGATAGAAAGATTGAAGCAATGGTCATAAAAAGAGTAAATGTGGAACGTATCAGACTCTAGACGGCAAGTAATGAGAGTTAGAAGGAGAATAATATGGCATATAAATAGAAGTAATTCACTTTTGACCACCACCAACAAACATTTCCTTAAATATATCTTTTGTAATAAAATGGTCCGTGAATCTGTTCCCAGATGTATCCCCACCCAGTCATATTTTTAAATACATTAATAATCATGGAGAAAATATTAGTAACATATTTAATTTATTTGATAGGCCTACTAGCTTATCTACACAAGCTCCTTCAAAAAAGAGGTTAACATTAAAACGAAAAAGAAAAATTAGTAAACCAAACCCCTCTAACCTGTGCTCCGATATACTAGTGTTTTTATTGGAATAACCACACAACACCAAACACGAAAGAACTGAACAAAGCTTGCTAATCAATAACTTTGCCAAAACCTGCATGGGGAAACCTTACCGGCATAATTACTACACACACACACACACACACACACACACACACACACACACACACACACACACACACACACACACACACACACACACACACAAATGCACGCGCGCGCTACTTCGATAATTATCTATAGCACTAAACTTTGGAGCTGTATGTGTGTGTCTTTATGAACTTGCGCTCTTTAAATGCATCCCCACACTGGCGATAAATGCCGCAAAACTGACACCGATCAAATACCTCGGAAAAATTAAGTAAATTATGACGTCTTGATTGTTGAATCACGATATTTGATGATCATTCAACTAGTTTTCTAAAGTGAATCTTTCCTCTTTCTTCCTTAAAAGGCCAATTAAATGCTCCCTTCTTCCCCGAACTATACACTATTTTTCCCCGATTAAAATAGCTGTTGCAAGTTTGGTCTTTAACAACAATTAATATTCAACGAGACTTATGTGCCTCATAAACATATCACTGATTCTATACACTCATCAAATCGCCAATGTTGTCCCCGAAATGGAATAAAGACATACTACACCTAAACTTCTAAATAAACTATCTTAAGTTGAGTAAAGAAATAATGATTAATAGTCATAATATTAAACACAACTGTGAGTATTGACGTGATCTTAAGCTCTACGAAATAAACAAGAGATTTATTGCTTCCCTTCCCAGAGAAAGGATTGGAATAACGAGTGACGTCATTGTATTTCGAATATATATGTATTTGTGTATTTCGAATATACTGTATCTCGGTATCTTTTGGACCGATTTTTAACCAATCTCATGACCAGGTCACTAATTTTCCAGTTATTGCTGTTTCGTAAGAACCTTTATATGTTGAAGTGATTCTTATTCTATTATATCCTTCCATTAGGAAATTTAAAGGTTCTTTTATGATATTAACATGCTAGTATTTTTTTTTAAATGTCTTCTCTTAAAATATGTCAAAAATATAATTCAAAAAAGTACAGTATTCCCGTTGGAATCCCTATGTTGACTTGCAACAGTGTCATGTTTAATAATCTCCCATTGCCTATTATTAAAGACTGAATCAATATTTGCATTCAATTCTCCTGGTAATTATAATTAAAGTATACTAACCCGGATGTTCAATCCTGTCATTACCGAGAAAGAAAAGGAATACTAAATTAGAGTTTCTTTGCTATTTGATTTGTATATTACCAAACATTTCATTCTAGTCTGCATTGTTGATGAGATCTTTGATCTCTAAGGATAAAAGATCAGCAAGCCCAACTTTAGCTGATGAATATGCAATCGCGAAACGCCCTTTTTGTTCCTGTTTTTAGCATAAAATAAACACACCAAATGGGAAAATTTGACAATGCTTCTGTTCAAACCAAACGATCGTGTACACTTAGTATTCTTCTCAAAGTGAAATGCTCAATTTATGGCCATTGCATTATTCCAAATACTGGAAATGGTATTCGGCGTTCTTAAAGATAAAATGCCTTTTTAATAGACAATGTTTTTTTAAACTTTGATGTTAAATCAAATGTTCATTTTACTCGCCTAAAAAAAATAAAACTGCGTCATATATAAGGAATTTCATAAAAGGAAAACAGCTAATAATTATAATAACACATTAATGATGTCTACGAGGCGTTAAGAAAGTTCGCCTTGTGTGAATTTAAATGTAAGTAATATTCAGATTTAATACTAAAAGTAACACGTCTACTTTTTCATTACTTGTTGTTGTTGTGTAGCTACACATGCGTTGTTGAAATCATGTACTTATCTTTGTTGCTTTGTGATTATCGTGATTCGGAATATCCATTATAAAAACAACAGATAATACTACAAGGTTTCACTAATGCGCACAGTTAAATGCCAACCACCAGACCGAAATTCAAATTCGATTCCGCTCAGTCTCCATTTATGTACTAGGTTTAATGGTCCGTTATGTTCAAGTAACTTATCTTCCAAAAAAGCTATTTTAGTAATGGTAGGACGTGTGTCTGTCGCTTTTAGGCTATGATTATCAATGCGTGTGTTTTCTGGCTGGTGCGAATGTTTCGAAAGAGAAGGAAAAACCCGTCCACCTCCTACGAGATATGCTATCTTACCTTCAGCTGCAAAAATTGAAGGCTAGTTAAAGTGTTCTTCCTGTCCTAAGTAAGATTCGAAGTCATTCTGGTCAAAGAGTCATCGCTTCCGACTGCAATGACAGAGACGCTCCAAATACATATGCAATATTGATTCAATGTAAACATATTGAATGAATTCTGTAATATACACTAAAATATTAAATGAAATCTCTGATTAGACAGGTAATTACCTCCGAATGAAGCTCTTTTATGAGGCATTTCCACATGATTAGGGCATTGTTGAGCTGAGCTAAGTTAAAGCAGAATCATTCTGAAATGTAATGACGGAGCTCGCATTTCAGAATTCTGTATTAGTGCCAATTGGTCTTAATTAGCAAGATGCAATCTTTTCAACATCATGAGTCTTTTTTGTTCCACACCTCTCTATGTGTTTCATACCTCACTCCATTTTATTACTTTGCTTGGTGCCGTTGCTCGGCGTACGTGATACGCTAGTGGACAGCAAGAAAAACTTATATGATTTTCGCTATGAGTACGAATAGATTCGTATTATTAAAATAATTCTATTTTCCTTTAGATGGAACATGCTTTCCTTCTAAAGGAGTATGACACCAACACTTCAGAACGAAGAAGAAAATACAAGACTGATTTCATTGTGTTCAGTTATGAACCAAGGGAAGAATAAAAAATTCAAACTCTTTTCTGTTTGTCTGTCTATCTATCTATCCATCTTTCCCATATTTACTAATCTCATTTTTGACTTTAGAGCGTTTCTCTATCATCGGATATTCCAAGTAACCCTGTGGTATCGAGGCTCGGCATTTCATCCTGCATACAGGCAAAGTGGAAATAGAACACACGCAGTTTGCAGAGAAAAAGTACTATTGATGGTAATAGAAAGCGGAATGTGCCGTTTGTATGTATAGGTGCAGATTCCCTAATGGAGAGGATAGACTGTGGGGAATGGAGTGTTCGCGGTGAGTCCTTTGACTCCTTGGAAATGTCACATAAACTCAGTTGTGATTTAGATTTTAATATTTTACTATATTTGATTATTTACAAAAAAGTGACCACACACTATTTACCTTATTGTATCCTTTCATACATTTTTTTTTTTTTGAAAGTGCTGCGTAAAAGAGATAAGAACTTTCCATATCCTAATTTCGTCTGGACCAAACCAGCTTAACTTCGCTGTGGACGCATTGCAGTCGTCTCCAAAACGTTGGCAGTTACCATACCATTTTGCTAATCAAATGTAACGTAAACTAACTGGCACAGCAATTTCCTCTATTACTACTGCCAGATTGTTGCTTTCGCTATTTGTATCGTAATATTCATTGCATGCAGATAGCAAGAATAGTTCATGCTTGTGAGTTGCATGGGCTAGCATCCCATCTTTCAGGTTTAGATAGGAGAGTCACATGGCTATAGGAGACTCTCCTATAGCCATGTGATTTCGTGTTCTGACGTTTTTCAGTAGTCCGGCTCAGGTTCATTAATAGTGGGCTGATAGGCTTTGAGTACTTCAAAGCATTACCGACTATCTTTCACCTTAGTACGGTTTCCAGTAGTTTATTTCGGTTCCGCCGACACTGCATTCTGGCGAAGAGACAAAACTGCAGTAAGCCATATTGCAATTATTAATGACAACTGTGATGAATGAATCCAGTAGTATTTTTAGGATTCATCTGCTTCGAATTATCTGCCGAATTCTTTTGACAAGTTATGTATCTTTCTATTCATGTGCTAGCATTTCCAACCCCGCTGGATCGTATACTTTTGCTCTGGGTTAGAGTCGCAGTATATATTTAGTATGTTAAGCTCAAAAGATTACGATTTTCACTAGAATGAATGTATGAATTTTATTTCAGAGGAAAAAAAAGTTACAAAAAGGAAAAACCTATTTCATCACAGAGTTATAGAGTTATTTGTGAGCTGGAAAACAATAAAATGAGGAAAAATGGAGAAACGAAATGAATATATATATATATATATATATATATATATATATATATATATATATATATATATATATATATATATATATATATATATATATATATACTGACTTGCAAATTTTAACTTTTACCGGCAGTTTTAATTTTTATACATGAATAGAGCCTCCGTAATACTCAGTCGGTATAGACGAAGCCCTTTGGTCGGAAAGACCTGGGTTCGATTTCCGTCCATGACGTGAGGAACCTTTATCTGGTCTCTTTCGACTAAAGGTAAGTTATTTGGTCTCATACGGAGATGGACGGTTTTTCGTCCCCTCAGAATAGGCAAACCGGCCTCGTGAACACACACACACACACACACACACCTACAGACAAGTCACCCCCTGGAATAAGGATTAACCAACTTAATCCATAGAATTACGGATTCGAACGTCTACACAGTGAAGTGTGGATCTACGCGTGAGCGTAAATCAGGATCAGGATCCATGAAAGTTTCGCATTTTATTCTACTTCACTTTGAAAGGATACTATTTCCACAAACCAACGAACACTCACGTTCTAGCTTTTAAAGGAAATAAGAACTTATTTTGTGGATAAAATAAATAATAAAAAATAAACAAAATTTTAAATTGTCTGAAACATAATAAATTCTAATAAATTTATTATAGCTTAGAGTATATTTAGTACTAATTTAATTTTAAACAAGTTATAAAAGATAAAAAAAAAGTATTACGTACATTAATATCAATGTCATTGCTCCAACATGATATGACCAATACTGACCATCAGTTTTTAGTGCGAAATTTCCGTTTTGGATAACTAGCCAGGTGTTCGCAGTTTTTCACTCAGTTACTTTAAATTATGTTTCAGGGGATCAGAGCGATTCCTCATTTCTTGAAGTTTACATAAGATAAGCCACATATTGTAAATAAATCTGATGCTATTTCGTGAATGAGAGCAAATTTGAATCATATTTGTAAGGTTGCCAGGGTCTATTTTGATAATTGATTTCCACATATAAACCGAATCTTGTACCTCCGCAGCACAGTGATAAAGACGAAGTCTTTATATGAAAAAAAAAAAAACCTTTGTTCGATGCCTGTCGCAGAACCAGAGCACTCTTTATACGAACGTTCATGTTATCAAAGTGGAAGACAGTTTTTTTCCTCGGGGAAAACATGCAAAGAGAACGTACGCCTATGGAGATGGGATGAATTAGCCTATCATTACTAAAATAAGGGTTACACAAAGCCAAGATACTAGGATACGTAAAGAAGAATGGGACTGATACCCAATCGTGCTGTTATTGTGTGTAGGGGGGTGGGGAATTGCGGGTTTAAGTCAATAAATCTTTTTCTGAATTCCCTTAAAATCAATTAACTGCATGTGTCATTTTATTCGAAGTATCCCATTTTAAAGGTATAATGTCTTGAAATTTAGCAATATACGTGAAAGTGAATGGCAGCGCTTTATTAAATAGTTCCAAACTGTTTTTGCTATGTCGCAATCCACTACTAAAGTGATTTTATACTCCGCCATATCTTCCCAACAATTTCTCATCTTCGTGGTACCTATCCGACGCTTTACCCACAGGTCGTGCATTGTGCTTACGTGTCTAAACTTATATCGCTAAGTCGGAATAAACACGTCATTCTAGAAATCCGCCGTGAGTTCTAGAAAACTGTTAGGTTCGTTGTCAGTTACCTTGGCAATCATTTATTTTTATCAGATTGTGATTAATAACATAGCTATTTTTAGGCGTGTCATTCGTAGACTGAAGTAAGTCATTTTATATTTCTAAAATTTCGACATGCTTAGTAAGAAAAATTCCACCACTTGTGATCTAATTGCGACCCATCTACGTGTTATTGTACTCTTTTCGTAATCTCGGTGTGAAACACTCTAACATGCGTAATTTTTGCAAATGCTTTTTAAGAAAGCATATTTTTCTTATAATGTTCTTCCAAAAATGTGATATGTTATAATATCGCTGCCTAATACACCCGAAAAATATTTAGCGAAATAATGTCAGTATTTCGCTCCAAGTCAGTGATTTTCTATCAATAAAATAATCCGAAAAATGTAACCATTTCTCAAAATACAAATCAACTTATGAAAAGCTGTTGTCTTAAAAGATAAGGAAACATTGGTGAAGCAAATACTCATATCACTTATCAAAACCTATTAGTGTACAAAGTTATATACCAGTCACTTTCATATTAGTTTTCTCAGCGACTGCCAAACACAAATAAATGTAAAGCTTTGCCAAACACTAGTAAATCTTTGTAAAGTCTTAATATATTGCGATAAACCTATGGTAAACACGAAGTTGTTGAAAACTATAAGTGACTTAAACCTGACTTAGCAACAATGTACTCGTATATAGCCGTGCTGCTAATTCGGCAATAAAAGCGATTATATAGAATCCATAAAGTGACTTATTAAATTTCTTAGTGTGATTTTTTAAAACCTCATGTTTCGATGAATTGTAACAGTTGCTCAGACTTTCTAAAACGATTCTGATTGGTAGAGTCGGTCTAGGAAGGATTAATATGACTTTCTGTTAATCGAAAAGTAATGTATAGGAAAAGGAAAATATGGCAAGGAGGATATGGAGATAAGTGGACTCGGAGAAGCAGTCTGGGAATTGAAGGAATACAAAGAAAGAAAAAATGTATCCAGATCATGACTATTGACCAGCTCTGAGGAAATAGAGCTGTGTGTGCGTGCGTGCGTGTGTGCGAGGCTCGCTACCGAATTTTTAACCGATATGGTCTGTTTGAAGATACTGCCAGAAATTCGACCATATTAATAATTCTGTTATTTCTGAAATATAAAGAGCCAACAGGCTTTTCGGAAACGTTTCGTAAGATAAAGTGAATATTGTTTAGTTATTTAACGTTGCCACTAATGGAGAATTCAATATTAGCTCGTTGGCAAATAAGAAGAGGACAATTCAGAAAATGCAAGAATGTGTTAGAATATATTTTGTCGCGTGTACGCTCTGCTCGGGTTGCATTACGGAGCCAGAACTTTCTAGCTCGGTAAAAAATCTGAGTTCGAATATCCCATACGAGATACAAGGAACATTTACGCAAAAAAAAAAAAAAAAGACAAACCTGCCTGAGAATACAATTTAGATGAATTATGTAGGTAGGGTTAATCAGCGGCCTATTACGGAATTAATTCGTCAATATTGTGCATAGCACATTAACGAAAAGATGAGATACTTAAGTGTAAATAAGCTCATAGAATTTTCACCTTAGGTTTTTAGTTTGATCAGCTGATACTAATCAAAATATGCATCTTTGGATATGTTTTCCAAGAAATGCAGATACATTTATATTAGCTTCGAAAATCTAACAGTAATTTAGACTAGTAATTTTCTAGAATTTAGATTAAATTCGCAGGTCTAACAAAAATAATACACACTAATCACATATTGAGAAACTATAACTAAAAAGTTACTTTCAAAACAATAATTTTTAGGTGATATTAGTCTGTCACGGAAATACGTTTGACGAGCTCAGCTTAAGAGATGTGACGTAAATGGAAATGTACATTAAATAAAAAGGTCTAAAAAAATCTATAAAAAAAAAAAAATTGAAGCAGTTCGGAAGTAGCAGCGAAAGAACCTGGAGGGTGTCAAAAGCGTAGATTGGAAAAGGCGTATTAGAGCTAACGGGAAGACTTTAATTGAATCTCTCTGTTCTCAAATCTCATGATCATTCATTTAGCCATTAAATCGCATAATGAACATTATCAAGAAAATGCGACGCGGAACTGAAAATGCTATAAGAAAGCAATAAACTAATTAATATTAAAAGCTAACTTATTCCATAACACAGTAGGGATAGTTCATTTTTGTATTACAGCCCCAGGAGTTGTGAGTTGTTAATAGCAGTTGATAAGTTAATCGGAATGTCGTATTAAAAAAAAAAAAACATTCAATTTCTAGAATCTGTGTTTGTGGACCACAAAAACGATCAATACTTTAAGAAAATTTGACCGAACCGTATAAAAATTTAATATGATTGGAAAATGGTATTTCTTTGATAAGTACCAGTTCACCTAAAAAGAAATAATAATTTTTTTATTTAAAAAAATAAAATGAAAATGCGAACGTTTCTATGTTTCAATAGACTTGGAGGAAAGGGGGTGGAAAGAATTACATGATGCCTCGTATTGTATTCAAAATTCTGAACTAGTGATCCTCTTGTATGTGATTACAGTTTCTTTTTAAGAAAGTGTTCTTCAATCCATGGACAAGCGCATAACACCTGCTGCCTTAGTAACCCATGCGTTATACTTGTATTATTATTACATGCAGTTGACACACTTGTGTAATTAGAGAACATACACGTGTGTTTTCTGATTTGTCTGTTTTCAAGAGAGAAATCTACGAGTTTTTGTAGGTTTACTACTTTGGTAGACAAGCTAGTAGGCCTATGGGAATTCCGTTTCATTTGAAATTCCTGAAAGAACTTCGTTGAGTTCTTTACAGAATTCATACCCACGTCTTTCCAGAAAAGGAAATGAGACATTCTGATCACACCACGGAGACGTCTTAATACATGGAATAACATCTCTTTAGCTTTCTTTCTATCTTGTTTTCTTCAGAACTATTCCTGTCTGTCGCTGATTTATTTTTGAAATATTCAAAAAGCGCCTTAAAAACAATTTACAGTATTTAATTCTCGTAATATTTCACTATCCATATGTTCCTTGTCCGTTTTATTGTTGATTCTTTAAAGTCTCATTACACCGAGGTACGAAGTTCAGATACGCAATTCCGCTGTGGTTCACGCTTTCACTAGTACATGTCTACGCTCAGTCGATGGTTAGGTTTAGAAGACGACCAAAATTTAATCTGTATATTCTGATTACAGACTAGTTTATGTGATAAGCGACGGGTACCAGACTAGTCACCGATGATCCCCTATCCGCTAAGTCATTCCATGTCAGGAACTATAGAATCCTGATCTAAAGATTCAGAACCTTCGGAGAGCACAAAGTTTAGCTGAGATATGAATAACTACATCAGGAATTATTCCAACCGTGACACGCAGTTTCTAGATGAGGTTAACCTCTGATCTCTCCAGAGGGCCTTCCAATCTAATGGTGGGGGGGTCTACTTCTCCCATGGTGACCCAGTCCATCTTGGGAGGGTATATATTTGTATGAATTTGAATGAAGGACATCGCAAACATCCATGCTCAAGGTTGGATTCGAACTCGTAACCTCTGGAGAGAGCGGATACACTAACCACTCCGCCAGTTTCTAGATAATACTTCTTAACAAATATGGGAAGAAGCTTCACTAATTTCCATGACTAATAACTATAATAAAATGGTTATCATTAAAATAATTTAATTTAATAACTATAATTTGTAGACCTTGACCAACCACCTTGCAAACAACGTTTTTATATTAAGACAACTTGAAGTTTGTTCAACAGTCTCATCACTACTATTCGCGCTAGTTATGTAGGATTAAGTTTATCTGCTTACCTCTCCCCCACCCATTTTCCTAAATAAGCGAAACTTATACTTTGTTTTAAAAGAATATCAAGAATATTATGAGTACTAGGAAGGGCCTATCTTTTTTTTTTTTTTTTTTTTTTTTTTTCTGGTGAAAGAATCTTAAAACTTGTCTCGTTGCATTTTTACAACCACTTTCACTTTTCCTTCTCAATAGAACAAAAAAGCAATATCTTCATTTAGTCAATATAAAGTGTTATGTAATGTATAACATCTCTAAATGTCTATTTAGAGATGTTATACATTAGTTTATTTTGTAACATTGTATTCTTCTGTTTTCGTTATTATGGAATAATTTTGTCAAGTACCCAGAGAAAGAAAAGACAATAATTCATAACTATTGTTATGAATTATTGTATTTTAGTAGTTAGAGATTCAATAAGACTACCAGCATATAGATTTAGTAAACACGTGGAAACTATTATCATTCATTGTGTAAATTAACTAAGATATAAAGAAAGATTCAAAGCTAAATGGAATGATAATGTCAGAAAGGAAAACATATATGATTCATGGTTTCTGTCAGATGAGAAGAGATTAGTGATAAATTCTGGATTCTATAAAATAATTAACAGGATGAGAATTAAGAATTCTATGAAAAATTAAGGATAAAAATAAATTAATACACCACCAGACTGAAACAAAACATAGAGAGAATAATATATATAAACAAAAAACTAACATCTTATTCTGAATGCGGAGTTAATGGCTATGTTGATTCCGAATGATTTCTGCCTGAATAATGTGTATGTGCAGAATATTTCTTTTTGTTATGAGCCGGACACTTTTGCATATAACCGGACTATTTGGAAATAGATAAACTTACTAAGTAAGACAGCTTTAAGTTTTGATTTAGAAATGCTATTCTTTACTTTGTAGATTTCCTGAATGTTTTTTATATTTTTGAAAAACTATCTTAAAAATGAATTTACACTCATTTTTGAGATTTGATTTCAATATTCAAAATAAAGTTTCGTACATAGGCAAAGAAGAGGAATCATGACCCTCTGAACAAAAAATAGCCTCTGGTCTGCAGTGCTATAATTCCTAAATAGTCAGGGAGGGAGAGAAGTGACTACTCGACTTTAGCTTCATCCATATCGATTTAGCTCTCGTCTCCTCCCCCCCCCCCATTTATCTCCTTGTTCATTGAGGACTTCTGTAGTTTTAAAAAACAAAATTAAATATTCATAGTCTACAAAGATCTTAACCACGTACATAGGATTACATCAGCGTGAGGGAAAACGGGCCACGATGATATTTATGATGACACCATGATGAAAATAGATTACAAAAAAAAAAAAAACGGAAGAAAATGGGTTGCCGTTTTTCTTCTTCGCACTTCTAAAATCTTTTGATGGGAAGCTGATAAAAGATTGTACAAAATATAATCTAAATAAGAGTGATGAATTAAAAAAAAAACATAGAAACGAAAACGGCAATAAAAATCATTAGTAAGTTACTGAGTTCACATCAAAGCTGGTTTATATCAGTGATTAATACCAAGTTTCATTCATCAACATCAATGATGTAATCCTTGAGAAGACAAAAATATCATGGGAAGCTATTGCAGTAGAACCGCTATATAAGTGAGCTGCAGAAATATTTTAGAACTTGCTGTTTATTCATGGTCTCTGCATAATTAATAAATAGATAACGCGTAGTTATCATATTCTTATTCTAAAATATTATTTTTAATTATTTTCTTATTTTAGTGTTATTCCAAAATATATGAAACAGCTACTCGTTCACATAAACAAAAAAAATTAAAATTATGATAAGTTATATTAGATTTAAATAAAAAAGTTGTACGTAATTTGGTATTATAATTTAAAATCAAGGTGAACATTTCTCCAAAATTTAAGAAATCAGAACAAATAAGAATTCTTTAAAGCAGGCACACTAATGGGGAATTGTACACCATCATTGACAGGGTCAAAGAATCTGCCTTTAAAATTCTGCATAGTCCTTTTGTAGAATATATTAATCCTATTAATAATACTCATCAATGTAATTTTAATTGCAAGTACTCTAATATTAACTCTAATTAATATTAGAGTACTTGCCATGTATAGGCAATTAAGAAATCTTCTTCTTGCATTGTTAACTACAACTTGAACTTCAATAATTTCAGATTTTTAAGCTTATGCTGTTGGTTAAAGCCTGCGTTGTTCAATATCCAATTAAATGCATCGGTAATGGTTTATAGTATTATCCTTTATCTAAACCGCAACGCTAGACATTTTAGTGAAAATTTTTCTGCAGCACCACAAGAGTAAAATGAACTTGTAAAAGGATGTCAAGGATGCTAGGAACTTTTACAAGTGTATTTAATCTAAAACTGAGTTAGCCAGTCTAATATGGAATTGCAGTTTTATTATTATTATTATTATTATTATTATTATTATTATTATTATTATTATTATTAGCAAAATAAATAAACCAGTCAGAGAACTATCGCAGTTGACAAAACTGTAAAAGTTGAAGATGTCAAAAATGAAATTTATCAAATTAAATTGTTTTGGAAATCATTCACAATTCGGCAAAAAATTGCTCCATTTGGGCCGGAATATTTCATATCAAATACCAAAGATATTTGGTATGAAAGCAATTGATATAAAAAATATAACATACCAAAGCTTTTGGTTATAGCTTTATCATGACAAATACAGGACGTTTTATTTCTTGCTGAGCAGTAAATATTTAAACTCCTGTAGCATTCAATCGCAAATAGTATTTTCAGATTCAATGTCATGTAGAAAGCTGTCCTCTAGTTCTGAAATTCAATTTCCACATCTGAGTGTTTTTTTAAAGATTTTTTTAAACCCACAACTAAGTATATGCTGATAATTGTGCATTCTTTTAAAAACTTTCGGGTTTTTATGTTGTTGTTTTTTTTTTTACTCAGCTGTTAAAGTAGTTTTAAATTTAGTGATTTTGCTGTTCTATGCTATAGCATTGTTTCCTTTTTCTTTTCCACTATTATTCGAATTTCTTTTACGATGCCATGCTAGCAAATTAAACATCAGTTCTTTGGCACTTAAATTACATCGCACCATCCCGTAAAAGATGAAGTATTTAATATACCCTAGAAATCGTTGACTGCATTTTACTTACTAACTAAATATTTTCATTTAATGTGCGTTTTGTTTAGTTATGTTTGATGATATGAACTAGTAGCGCAATGTATTATAATGCATGAAATATTTAAATATATACTTGTACTCTACAACATCACGTATTAAAGTAGCAGCAATTGACTTCGGATGACCAAATGTGAACTTTTACTGATTACATATAAAATAATCACTAGAAGAGTACATTTGGTAACAACACAAACAAGAAACAAAATGGAAATATTGTAAAGAAGAAAGAAAGAAGATAGAAATATGGAGAGAGAGAGAGAGAGAATCTCGATGGGCTATCTTTTAAGCAAGAACCATGGGGTAGAAAAACACAAGTCAAGAGAAGAATGACAGGAGATTTTCCTCAGAAATATATGCATAATAAAATTATATGGATAATAACAACGAAATAAAGAAGAAAAAAACAACATTGGAATTTTCGTTGTTTGAAATGATGTTTCCCCTTTCAAATCAAAACTCATTATTTAGTGAACAGTCAGAGAATATAAACACATGGTGAAAGTTATTATCAAAAAATTCACTCTAAATCTCTTGCATTGCAAAATAACTCATTCCCGATGTTGTTTTGAGTCACGAAACATGGGCAGTATTCACCAGCTGTTTCATCTAACCAATATAAGAAAAGCGAAATAAATAAAAATATGAGTATAGTGATTACATCAATTCTCAAATAAAGGGAGATGATTACATCATCTCCCTTTATTTGAGAATTACAAATTGTAAATGAAGGCGATTATTTAATAAATATCTTCCCTGATAAATATTCGAAATTTAAATTAGAACGAACATTGGTCCCGCGATGAGTCCTTGGACTCTTTGGAGGTGTCATGTAATAATAATAATAATAACATGCAATAATGTGCTAAAGATGTAAATACATTTAACTGTTGCATGCGAAATATGAATATGATAAATTTAACTTTTTTTTTTTAGTGAACAGATTTCTTTAAAAATAGCTGTGAATATATGAACAACTTTGAATTATTTCACACATTACTAAAGTTTAGTAAACATCTAAACTTTCGTAATGTCTGAAACCTCTTCTCACGGGAAATAAATATTTCCAGAGTACAGAAGCCTCCAAAACACAGAAATTATTTACGGTATTTTTTCAACAGCTATAAATATTTATGATAAGCAATGCACAAAAACAAGCAATATTGAACTATTAACCATTATTTATAGATGATGATGATCATATAATCATGAGAAACATATTTCTCAATAGTTTTCATTGCTCTAATAGATATTTCTGGTGTATGCGTCAACCTGATGGCTACAGAACTTTAAACACGTCTTCCTAAAATAAAAAATAAAAATAAATTATCCTTCGCTCTTCTCGTATTTCCTTTTTTGGGAAGATATTAATTATAGTGATATTTTATTAATTCCCATTGGAGTATGCATGTATGCCTTAAATTTTACTAGGCAGATTAAAATATAAACTAGGAGATGAAATCATATATATGTTATGTAATATACTGACAAGATTTGTTTAAACTAAAATTGTCATATTATCAGGGGCACCAGTATATCAAACTGAGTTTGGCTGCCGAAGTCTGATTTTTAAAATAATAGTTATTGGTGATTTGGGTGGCTTTAGAGCATTTTGTTAACCATGAAATTAAATAATACTTCATAGTAGAAATTCGGATGCGCATTGTCTTTTTTGTTTTTTGTTCCTTGGTGTGTTAGAAGTAATTTAGTGGATGGAGTGCATACATGCTTAGTGTAGTGAATTAAGAAAGCACTGAGTCAAGACAAATTTATAGTCAAAACGGCTTATTATTTAGGCCAAAAATGCAGTTAGGTGAGCACCACACAGTTATACATGTATGTACAAAACGTGAAAAATACTCAACAAAGTCTTTTTCGATAAGTGAAACAATTAAAACAAGAAAAAAAAAACTGGACTATTCTTACGAAACCAAATGCATCTAATTGTGCTAGATTCAAACTAAATGCTAAGGAAAAAAAATCTGAAACAAAGACGGAAAGCATTTGTAAGGTCCACTTCTTTCCTAGTGTACACTATAGTTTGTTTCATATAGTTTTGAAATATATATATATATTTATATTTTATACTATACACAATATATTCTTTTAAGTGCTACAAGCCTTGTACATGTATACAAAGAGCAGAGGGGAGGGTGGTCATATAATCTGTTCATCTTTGCTGAGTTGTAAATACACTGAAGAGAAATAAAGCATATAAAGAAAAAAATACGAAATTACAAGTATATTCGTGTGTAAAATAAACTCCGATGTTTCTCTTTTAAATAATTGCCTATGTACAGTTTAAGACCTCGCGACACAAGGCTTCCTCAAAGTAAACTCGCTTAGAATAAAAACACATCTAAAAGTAAGATTGGGAGACAAGTCTTATGATTTAGGAAAGGAACCATTATTTAAGGTACTTTGAGGTAACTTTTTTTTACCGAGGCCATACATAACCAGTAAAAAACAAATAGTGGTCACTCTTTACCTCACTGTTGTTGTTGTCATAGCAACAATGTCCTCGTCCGGTGGAGGAAGTTTGGGGGTTCACATTCCAGAAGTCAAAGTCATTACCAGCGGCTTCTATATTGTAGAGGCTGCGGAAGGGTGAACGGAGTACAAGGATGAATGATAATAAGAGGCAGCATCATTAGGGAGAGTCGTATGGCCAGGAGTGATCGGTGAAAGAGGAGCATAACCTGCGTAGTTTGTCATGTCGTACATTTTCATGTCCGCTTTGTTTTCACTGGCGATGATACTGTTTATAGAAAATGGATGATTAGAAGGGTTAAAGTGAGGGTCGGATTTTAACTGACCTGCTGTCAGCATGCTGGCGTGTAGAGAGGTATCGGCCAAGCTCCGTGAGTGAAGTCCCAGCTGGTCTACAGGATGATGCGTTGGGCCCACTAAGCCGATCGGCTGTCCATTTACGGTGACCGGCGGACTACAACACGTGTTCTCCGCCTTGCATCCCTGGGTTTCTACCATGTGGTGAGCGGGCTGCGAAAGCGGCACGGGATGGCTGTAGCTGGCAGGGCTCGTCAGGGACGTCATTTGAGCCGAACTACTAGAAACCACGCTCGGAGTACTCCGGGAGGGAAGATGATGCTGGATGTGGGATGCATGATGTTGCTGAGGATGTTGTGAATGTTGCTGTGGGTGGTGGTGCTGAGGGGACATTCTGCTGTTCACACTGTCGGAGGCTTTGGTCTGGGGACTGTTAGCACCGCTGTTCCCGTGAGGCTGGTTAGTTTTATGCGTCTGACGGACTGACTCTTTCTTTTCGCACTTGAAGCGTTTCTGCCGCCTCAGATAGCAACCGTTTTCGAACATGTTTCCCGAGTCCGGGTGCAGCGTCCAGAAACTACCCTTACCTGGCTTGTCCGGAGTCCGTGGCACCTTCACAAAGCAGTCGTTGAAGCTGAGGCTGTGTCGGATGGAGTTCTGCCACCTCTGCTGGTTCTGGCGGTAGTAGGGGAACAGGTCCATGATGAACTGGTAGATTTCACTGAGAGTTAGCATCTTGCTCGGGCTGTTCTGGATGGCCATCGTGATCAGCGAAATGTACGAGTACGGGGGTTTAGCGTGCGTATAACTTCGCCGGTAAGTTTTGTCCGCACGTGCCCGCTGCAGCGCCGCCGTGGCGGCGTTCGCTGAGCCGTCGGCAGTAGAAACAGTTCCTGTGTGACTGGAGAAGTCTCGACCCGGTACCAGAGTACCGTTCATGGAATTCAGTCCGGTCATGGAGCCCATACAAGCTGGAGATGCCATCCCGTTCATGGTCTGGTTCAAGGAGTTCATTCCCCCAAGTGGGGTCATAGTGCCCATAGCAGGGGACATACAGGTGGCTGCCGAACCCATACCCATGCTGCTAGCGGCCCCCATTCCCCCCATAGTAGGGGTTGACATCATGTTAGTTCCAAAGGCTTGAGGGGAGTAACTCACATTCATGCTGGGCATGGACATCGAACCCGCGCTCACACTGTTCATGCTGTAGCTGTTGCTCATTGCACTCATGGGTTGCATAGTCCCCATGCTGCAGCTCGAGTCGGTGTAGTTTTTGTGGGTTAGCATGTTGACTCGCTGGGTCACCGGAACGCTACAGAGGGTCACTCATCGATAGGCACGCTCGTAGAAATATTCTTCATATAGACAAAAAAAAAAAAAAAAGCTTAGCACTAAATATTGTCGAAGTTCACAGAAGACCACGAATAACAAAGCTCACCTGTCGTCTCTAGGAGATGCAAGCGTTCCTATTCCACGTGCATCTAAACAAGCACCTGGAGTCGGATCGTTCGGGCGGATGCTGGACCACGCAGTCCGGCCAACAGGCGGGCCTGCAGGTAAACACTTGAACAGCACGACAGAGGGGCCGTCCTCTCACCCCCGCAGCTCTTCAGGATACCGAGATAAAGTTGGAGAGGAGGCCGCCACCCTGGCAACTATGGATTCGAGTCACAATCAACTAAGGCCGGTCGAGTACAGAGCCTAAGTAAATATGCTGGGCACACAAACCACTACGACAATACCAGTCGTAAGCAACGCCCATCCTGATTGTCCTCATGCAAATCCAGGCGGTGCTGCTGTCATCCTCATTAACTCATATCCCTTGGCCCCTCCTTCTCACCACCTTCAGGCTCTGACGACACTAGTGACGTACAACCCTCTCTACCAATCGCTGTGTCCTTCTCTCCCACCTACCGACATCCGGGGAGAGGCTAGTCAAACAAGACAACGTGCATGGCCGAATGGCTTTACTGCAACCCATGCGGCTGGCTGTTTATCACGCGGCTTGATGTGTTTAGTGAAGTTGGTCGTTCCGTGGAGTTCCTCCGATAGCAAGGAGGAGTTTAAAAAAAAAAAAAAATCAGGAAGTTTACAAAGCACTCGGATACTAAGAATAAAATCGGAGCGTAAAATATCGATTTACGGTAACACATTTGAAATGGCGAACATCGAGGATGGGTGGGAGGAATAAGAGAAAAAAAAAAGTAGGGCATTATTTAAAACAATTTCTACCGATGACAGTATCTAAAATCCTGGAAAATGCTAAAATGAACTTAGAAATTTTATTTCATTTTCATACTCGCATGAACTCTTATTTCGGCTTTTGGTTGTTAGTAGTAGTAGGACTAAATATCATTACCAGTTAAAGCATGCTGAACTAACTAACGAAGCTAATCGATTATCCAATTTAAGCAAGTATACGGAGAAAGTGTTATTAATATGATCATGGCATTGAAAGTTTCTGTGTTCTTAAATGCATTAGATAATCCAAAGACTGCAAATAATTTCATTTACAAAAATCAGAAATTCATGTTGACTGATCCAATATTCTGCTCAGTCTATAAGTCGCCAACAGCTGGATAAACATACGTGTTGCTGAAATCTTCAGGTGAACGATTGAGTCTTTCGAAGACTGTAGCAGGTAGTAGCTTGTCATTGCGAAATTAAAAGCAATTGCTTTCTGATACTTCCTTGTTTGGCTGGTTTATTCATTTTTACCAGATAGGTTGTTTTATATATTATTGATAACGTTTCTGTCTGAATTTAACATGGATTTATTGCTATTATTTTAGGTTTTTGGTATGGTTGTGTTAGTATTGCAGGTCTTGATTTTTTACTGACTTAATACATTGTTTCCCAGGTTGCTTCTGGCGTTATTTCAAAACAAGCAAAACCCTACTGATACGGGAAATTAGAAGCGATTCTTAGAAGGTTCCATGCAAAGATTGTGATTAAAAAAATCCAGTATGTATTGGTATAATAAATATTTTATAAGTTTGTAATATATTCATTTCTAAATTATGATGCCTTCTTTCAATTAAGTTGCATATCCATGGGTATCTGCTAGCAATGTGTCAATGGGTATTTAAAAAAATTGTAGGCTTCCTTTTATAGGATTAGCTTTATAGGGTTTCTTTTATGATGTTAGCTAGTTTTTTCGTGAGGAATAAAATATTATTTGTACTTTTGATGAGCTAAGTCATACAAAGGGCGAGAAACCAATGTAATATTGGTAGGCCTACTTATTTTGTTCAGTAGTTTGTTTCTCCTTGTTTTTTTTCTTTTTCATAGTTAACTAATGCTTACTTACAAAACTCTTAAAATAGAATATTTGGTCAGATTAAACACTCACATTATCATTCCTTATACTTGCACAAATGGAGACAAATATTAAGTTCAGTCTATAGTAATCTCTAGGATTTTAACTTGAGATTCATTCATGACAGCTTACCGCTTTCTCTATAGCCCGAAATTAGGGAAAAAATAACTATCAAGACAAACAATACCGTTATTTGCGCTATAGTTGTAAAATGCACTGTTAATTTTGTCTCCAAAGTTATCTAGCTGTATTCTTATTTGTGAGTAGATTCCAAATTCCAGGGTTGTGGGTCGTGGACTCTGACATCAAGGTCATTTCGGCACGTACCAGACGTTTTCCCCACACGCTGTATTTAGTCAGCTCTGATGATATCAAAATCAGTGTGTACCTCTCTTCTCTTCTTTCCAAAAATCTTTGCTGTTTTTCGTCGTCAATTAATATCGCTATAGTTATCCCATAATTTTCAGAAAGGGATCTTAGCTTATCTTCAGAGCTTCTTCAGCTGGTTAATGTCAGTTTGTGTAAAGCATGATGATTTCATGAATTTAATATGTTTCTGCCACGTTCTAGCAGATCAGAGTATTTTGTTCGGCGTTATTACATCACTTGACACATTTCACTTAGAATACACATACAGTAGATTATATAGTGTGGACTGAAAGAAACTTTATCTACGCATGTAATTATTTTATCATAACGGATGATGCACTGGAGAATTGATTATCTTTTAAGGCTTTTATTGTTCCTGTTGGAGTATGAGGATGAGACTAATGGAGAATGACTCCTTTTGAATTGTGAAATTGGCCTCGGCTAATCTTGCATAAACTGGAAGTAACAGAATATTGTTAGTTTTATTTTTAACGTTAACCTATAATGCCTTAAGGTGGAATAGCGGTTATTTAATTCAGAAATTCAGCTTTAGGGCCCAAACACAGGATTTTTTTTTTTTTCAAGTTTACTCCAGGCCTCCATAGAAGAACGTATTGCACTGGACGATGAAATTTATGTACGAAATAAAGACAAAAATACTTGTCTGCACTGGGATTCGAAATGTAACCTATTAGTTAGTACAAGCCCTATCAACTCGGGTGACCAGGTGTTTTAGTGTATAAATCCATTTTAGGAATTTTTATATCTGAGCTTAAATAACAGTACTATATATATCAGAAATCTTTAGTAATGAAATATTTTTCTCCACTTGTATTTATTCGTATCTCACTAATATTCATTAGTGACTTTTATGTTTTTAGCACTTGTTCATTTTCAGACATTTTCACTCTCCATACTGCATTAATTATCAGTAACAATAGTACTGAAACCATCATGTTTTAATAGAAAATAATTGTTTAAATCTTGGGTATCTAATCTCATATTCATTCTAGGAGATATCAAGGAGAGATATAAAATTTATTATTATAATTATATTAATTAATTAATTACGATTTTTTCGTGCTATGGTTTCGTTTTTCAGTTGTGAATCTGCGTTATGCTTATAGGGATCTGTATTTTATAATTGTTTTTGCTCTATATTTCGTTTTAGTATTTGCAAGTTATCTAGCTTTATTATCACATTACGACTGATCACATAACCACGTCCAATAATATTTTTTTTATCAAGTACAAACTATCGAAACACTATGCTCCTTGCACCATCTGAAATCCATGCTTCTGTACTAATTCATCTGTTCATCTTGGTTTTCTTGCATAACAAAAAGTAAAATGAATGCAATCAAATTAAAGAATAATCATTATTATCAGTATTAATTTTTCATTTGTAGATTATTTTCTATAAGAAATTTCATTAAACTTAGTCATATAAGAGAAAAAAATCCATAATAAAAAATAAATAAATGATAAAATAAAATAAATAAGAGTATTTTATTATGGCATCTATAGTGTGATCAATTCGCAATTAGTTATTTTATTTATAAGAGTGACTTGAAACTAGATGGTAAATTAGAACACAACATGAAAATAGAACGTCACGACAATAGTAACCTAAATAATGAAAACTTTGGAATTTTGCTTTCAGAAGTATTTCTTAAAAATGAACAGATGGTAAATAATTATTAAATAGTAAATAACTGAATTCAAAAGAGAGGGATAATTCTCTGTTACACACGCGCGCACGCGCACACACACACACACACACACAACACAACGTATAGATTGGGGGGAGGGGAATCGCGTTTATTGACAGGTGCTTTTAATGATAAAGAAGAATTTAATTTGTAATTTAAATAAGACTTTTTAAAATGAATTGGGGAATGTTTTTATGCAATTAGAACACCATGAAAAGTAAATTTTATTTCCCTTGGTTACATCATTTTTATTTTACCCCCCCCCCTTCTTTCAATGAGAAACCGCTAGATTGAAGTACTTCATTTCCAAGGCACTCTCAATGAAGAAATATCTCCTCATGAAAGTTTACTTTAAAGAAAAAATGAAGAAGTATATTTATATCAGTTACTCTGGTTTTTTGTTTAGGTTTTTCACTCTAGTTTTTTGTCATGTTAACATGCAAAGGGATCGTTGGCAGTAAAAAAAAAAAAAAAAGATATCATTTAATTTATACCTAACTGTAAATAACAACGACTGAAATTTGATAAGTGGGAATATTTGTTGATCGCGACATCAGTACCTTCCATTAACAGGGTTTTTTCCTCCAGAAACTCGGGGTTTTCATCCCGCATACAGACAGATCGGCCTTGAGAACACACGCAATTTACAGACAAAAATACTAGTGGTGGTCGTGGTGATGAGCAGTAGATGGCATTGGTGTAGGTGATGATGGTAGTGGCGGTTTGCTGTAGTTAGTGGACTGAGTGGTGGAGACAACAGCTGTAGAGTAGGTGCCCTCCCTCGATGAGTCTTTGGACTCCTTGGCGGTATCACGTAATATTAATAAATAATTATAATTCAAATATAATTCTACACCCTTGTAGAACTTTATTTAGGGAGAACTGAGTATGAATGGCGCATAAACTTATTTATTTTTTTAATGTCATTCCACCCACGAAATGTTATATACTACATTGGTACTATATAACACATTGTATAGTACATGGATAGGCTAAGAGATCTTTATTTACTGAAATAAGAGCCAACAGACTTAACTTAGGCGAAGTAAAATTATTCAAAATCAAGTGGATATTGAATACCACATTATTTCTTAGCCGAATAAGAAACTCAAAGATAGGAACTATTAGTAAAGGTGGTCTTACTCCACCTTTTCTACTCTTTCTTTATCGATGAAGCTGATAAAAAGGTGTAATTCATTATTTATATGCCCATTCGTCGGGTGTAGCATCTTTAAGTTCTATTTCGTTTAGGACATTGATTTCTATAACACATGACCAGTTTCAGTTTGCGTCGGATAATGTTATCGGACAGTGTGATCCTCATACTACGGTTATGTGTATCTCCACTCCATGAAAGAACTTAATTACAGTTCTACTATTGTTGTGGTTCTGTCCTGTTGGCATTATGCCAAAAAAGGATGTACGATTGTAAGACGTAGAGCATGCGTCGAATGTTTATCAGTATTCATGTATGAAAGTTTCTTCATCTAAAACTTATATATTTTGCTTATAGGATTTAAGATTTATGTGGTTATACTCGAATAGATTTCTGAAAGATTATCACTTTTGCGAGATCAGTGATTAATATCATTAAATATCTGTTTAATAGATACTTTTTTATTACTAGTGAGTGATTCCAATGAGATTATCGTTCATTACATTTTGAAATCAAATTAAATAATTCCTGAAAATTCTGATGTTAAATAAAACTTGTAATGTGCCGCAAAACTCACAACAGAATTCAGGACATTCGATTTATTCAACGCACTTTCTCTGCTTGCTGCAGTGCCTCCAAATCGCAGTCAAGAGAACAAAGAGCAAATGTTTTTACTTTGTCTTTACTTTCGGAAAGACCTATTCGAATTCTTTGTGGGACGCGAAGAATTTTACGAAGGCTTTTGGACTTTATAGACTGAGTCGGTCTCATAACGAGGTTGTCAGAGTTTGTCATCCAGCAAAACACACACACACACACACACACACACACACACACACACACACACACACACACACACACACACACACACACACACACACACACACACACACACACACACACAGTTAAGAGTTATTATTATTATTATTATTATTTTTATGTGACACCTCCAGGGAGTTCAAAGACTCATCGAGGGAGTGTGTGCCTATAGCATAGAACGATTGATCTCCTTCCAACTACTAACCACGCTTAAACTTGCTTAACTCTTTGCGTTAGCCATTAGTAGCAGAGACTCTACCAATCGACCAATATAATTAACTTAACTCACAGTCTTAGATCTGCCTGATTGTAATTTCAACCAAGCAACCTCATAAGCCATTTTTGGCTAGACTGTACCTTTTTGATAGACAGACGATCTGCCGGTCTATCAGAGAAAATAACGCAATATGCCAAAGGAAATACCAACGTAATCACTGCCGACGATCTATGACAGGTTCTAAGTTCTCGAATCCATTGAGAACCACACTGAAGTGGGTGTGGGAAAAAGAATATTTTTATCATGACAAGTGTGGGAATTGAGTAACGATTTATACCCCATCACAAATTACTACCCAATAGGTACTACACCATTCTGCTTCATGAGTTTACATAACAGAAATAAGGTGCGATATGAAGCTATTTGGAATAAGTATTTCATGTCCTCACCTATTTCCTGTGCTTTTTTTTTAACACTAAATATCTCTGTTAAAGTGAGTAATGTTGTTTCCATTCTCAGGAGAACTTCCTGATTTCACAAAATTACTCAGTGTGTCGCAACACCTGCTTATTTGGACTTTGTCCTCTTCTTTGAGATAAGGTAATTGCTGTTGAAGAAACAACTTCTCTTATGGCTTTTCAAATAAAAAAGTCTTAAAAATGCCTCGAGTTCCCTTACTCAACCAACAATTAAAAAAAAGGGCTTTTTTTCTACGATTCTTCTACAAATCCATTTGCTTTTAATTACATGAACAGAGATTCGTAGTATGCTAAGTTAGTTCTTGGAATTAATGTATTTTTCGTACACTTGTCAAGAATAATATCCTAGTCAAATTATTTACTCATTGTCTGTGTCGAAGGTCTTTCAAATTGAATTTCAGGTTCCTTTGACCCTGTAGTTGTTATCGTGTAATCTGCGATGTAAATCAGATCGTACGATAACAAGTGTAGTGTGAAACTTGTAGTAAACAAGTATGATGACTAATAAGTGATAACTGTACTGAATTATTACTTATCATAATAAACAGTGGAAAGGTCAAAGGTCATTAGAACGAGTTTTGGGATTTGCCTCTTTGCGTTTTTAATTTAAATATCATGAAATATTTTTCATAGATTATTTAGTGCAGACAAACATTTTTCATCCAGCTACAGTTTCACGGAATACTAAATTGACAACTATTCAAATGACCACTTAGTTTCATTTCTTTCAGCTCCATGTTGTCCAAAAATAGATCATCTCTGCGTTTAGAAAAATATGGGACATAACGAATTGTAGCTGCAGTTTTGTTGCCTGAGCAATCGTTACAAATAGTTCATATTGTTTGGTAATCTACAAAGTGACGAATTATTCGATGAACTTTAATTATACGAACTGCATGTGTGATGTCAGAAACTCACAATTTCATGAAACAGTGGGAAAAAGGGGAAAAAATGTTTGAAACTGATTACTGGTTACGAATCAAGCTATAAACTTATACGGCATATATCAGATAAGAACTGACAGAACTTTTGAGTTTCCTTCGACCTTTGTAGTTTATTATCTTTAGGCATATTAAGTACTACAGACATGCCAGTATTGTTAGGATGCTGAATTGATAACCAGTAATTTGAAAGTTTATGTGTGAAATGGGTTGCCTGGTAACTGATACAGATTTTTAAAAACATTTGTTCATTCCTCCGTAGCTGTGGAGATTATCTGTTTTAAACTTCGCCTAATGAAGTACTGACGGAGTAGATATCCAATGGTCCCTAGGACCAGTAGCAAAAGTTTTATCATCTTTGAGTGTCACGCGCATTGAAAGAGTTCGGGCAAAGTCTTAGCTGTGCACATTATTAATGGATTTATATGAATGATACATCACAGCACAGAGAAAAGGCCTTCGCTGGACAGAAATATCACCACGGCTAAGCACATCGGTTATGGGGGCCAACACCTGTGTCTGATGCCGGATCTCGCTCCCTCCTGTCACAAAGCCTTGCGTGCGGTTGAACACTCGATTCCTAGGTGAGTTGCTGAAAGGTTTAGGCTGCGGGGGGTCAGTCGCCGACATGCTTATCTAGGTACCGAGCCTGGCTTGTGTTACAACTTACGGTACAATTCTGATATATAACATCGTTCATTGCTGTCTGGGCGGCGAGGGTGGTAACTGGGGTGGTGAGAAAAGATCACAAGGTCAGAAAGACGGATAAAGGAAATGCTCCGGTTGTCATGGTTACCCAGTACAGTATGAAATGTTAGAATTAGCTTATCGGTTAATTCCTTCAGTGAAGGGATTGGGGAAGGGAATAAAAAGTAGAGAAGCATCTTTGGAACAGAATGAGCTGGGACAAACTCAGAAGAGCGAACTATAAATGATAAAAACGATTATTAGCGTGGTCCGACGACACTATAGCGGAAATTGAGCAGACTTGTTTTCCTAGTGTCCATCTCTAATAATATGCTTATATTGTCCCAGTAAAGAAGCAAAAAAGATGATTTCTTGCTTGAATGCTTTCTTCTTGATGTTCTGACAGCAAATTTTGTTTATATCCATATACATAGGTAGAAAGAAGGACATCGCCGTGGATAAATATCACTGTAGAAAAGCTGGCATTTCTAAAATACTATAACAGGTCTATTCCAAGATTCACTGACATATGACTTACAACATTATTATTTGTGGCCCGACTTAATTTATTCATAGTAGTGTGTTAATTTTAACCTTTTTCCAGCTGGCCAGCGGTCGGACATTATGCTTCTCCTCCTTCCCCAACATATGCCTTCCTCGTATGAGGAATATATTACGGTTCCACTTCGGGTCACCGTATTCGTAGCAAAAGGAGTAGTTGCACTTTAATTAATTACACTAATGCACACCTAGATCCAACAGGTTTTTTTTAAATATATATATATATATATATATATATTTAAATATTCCTTCCACAAATGAATGATTTCCCTAGAATACCATTTTTCTAGTAAAGGGATCTGGAATCATATCCTGTCTGTGATAGAAGCCGTTTTCGAATTCATTTTTTCCCTTCCAGATAGTGTTAATTTGGTGGTTCGAAATTAACATTGCTTGAGACGGTAGTAGTTTTTTCACTTGCAGAAAACGTACTCATTGATCTCAGAATAAATATGCAGTAGACAGACACCACATTTACCGACACCACAGTACGTGTCGGTAAATTTAGTTTCAGTGAAAATAAAATTATATCTGCATAAGGCACGTCTTTTGCAGTAAATCGCAAGCAATACATCCGAATTTTCAGAACCACCAGCGACTTCATTTTGATTTTTTTTTTTTTTTTAATTATAAACATAATCAGAAGACAAATTAGAATTTAAAATTTTCTTATTTATTTTCCCTCAAAACACGTAATTAAACAATTTGAATGAATCATGTGTTTGTTTCTTATGACAATTCATGTGCATCAGTAATCATCTTCAGATGTGTGTGTGCTGATGTTATCTTTAATAATCGCAAATGGTTTTTATTATCCAGTATAATATCACCAGATGTAAAGTGATACAAAGCTACGTTTAGTCTCCGGAGTTATTTAATCCTCAGTCAGTCCTAAATGTGCAATAGTTTCCTAGTCCTTTTATGTCACTTTCACCCCAGGTATGAAACTGACATAAAATATTCTCTCAAATATTCGACGCTGATTCTGCTAGCCTGGTTGGCCGAGTGGTTAGCGAACTCACCTTGAGCATGGATGTTTGTGGTTGTCTTTAGGTGCGAGATGAATTTCATCGCCCAGTGTGAGACCACCACCCCGCGTATTGGAGGCGGAAGTAGTTTGAAAATGTTTTATGTTTAGTAGGGTTCCGGACTATGTAAAAATTAATTTAAAACACACACACACACACACACACACGCACACACACACACACACACACGGACACTATAGTGTGAGGAACAAACAGCCATGGCGCCTATCTTAATAAGATGTAGGACATCTTAAGCTGCGATGACTGCAGCAATCCCACGGGCATACTTTCCGCAAGTGTTTACTATAGAGATCAATGGGAATTTTAAACTATTCTTCCTGTAGGCATGTAATATTTCTTCTGTACCACAACAGGTCCTGAACTGTTGTGGTACAGAAGTCCCTTAACCTCACCGGACGCTCCATTTCATCCCACAAATGTACAATAGGGTTGAGTTAAGGGCTAAGTGGAAGCTAGTCAAGTATGGAGACGTTCGTTTCCACAAACTATGTAATTACAGCAGCAACAGCCTTTTAACCCGGTGCATTGTCTTGTCTTGCTGAAAGAGAAAATTGTCAATTTCGTAGAAACACCACAAAGTGGGAAACATTGCTTTGTACAGAATGTTCTGATACCGCTCGGAGTTCAATGTTCGCGGCATCACAAGCAGAGGTCCGAGGCCAAACCAGGAAAAGAAGAACCATATCATCACACCGCCATTTCCAAATTTCATAGTTGGGGTTATGCACTTAGAAAGAGTTGTTCACCGGGCATCCGTTACACACGTCCATCTGCTCGGTAGAGCATGCAGATTCGTCTCTCCATAACACAGCTTTATAATTATTTAAATTAAGGGAATATTAAATCCCTCATTGTTTTAAAACCGAATAAGAAACTCAAAGATTGGAATCGGAGAGTTTCATGCCGAATATAGTATAATAAACTATAAAAGTATCGGCGACTACTAGCGTGAGCTAATGCAAGTAGTCCAAGTACGTAGTACAAACTTGGGCAACTCGCAGCAAAGGTGGTGAAGTTCTGATCGCTATTCTTGGTATTTTCCATAATGTAAAACACATTTCCTAGGAAATGTATGCTGTTATTACATTATGGTGGGAGGTCACTACCCAGACAGGTTTCAGCCTTTATTGAGGCTTCATCAGCGAGTAGCTAGACCAAATTAATACCAAAGGGTATAGCGAAAAGAACTTATATACTCTGCTACGAGTTGTCAAAAAGGTGCACCCATTAAGTTACTTAAATATAAAGAGCCAATAGGTTTCATTTCGGCGATATAAACATTATTTAAATTAAAGGGATATTAAATCCCACACAGCTTTACAAGCTTCCACGTCCCACTGTACCAGCTTTTCGCACCCCTGAAGACGACGCTGTACGCCTATGTTGGTTTGGGTAATGTGGGGATGGGTTGCATATTCCGGTCCTACAATGGAAACCTATCTTCTGAGCCTCGGTTCTGAATGTTTTTGTGCAGATGATTCTAGTCGATATGCCCGGAACTCAGCATTCAACATGTTGACCGACAAGTAGTAATTATTTGCATATTATCCTTCGTAGCACCCTACAATCACTTTCGGTTAGTGTTGTGGGTCGTCCACTGCGGGTAGCACTTGCGGTTGACGCACTGCACTTCCATCTCAGTATGGTATCACTGATTGTTGACCTGGGATGGCGCATATGTCAACAAATTGCCAAACAGATAAGCCTAAAACATCCTATCGTAACACCTCTTTCAAACTTCATAAGTTTCCTTCTCGCAACTATTTCACCGGACATAGTTGCACTCTTGGGAGCTGATTCTACTCCAATTTATATCGGCTACAAACACGTTTTATGGCACGATGCACCTTGCCCATTGGGACACCCAATCGGCAAGGCGCATGTCTACAGCAGTGCATGCGTTGGTTCGTGCATGTGTGTGTGTGTGTGTGTGTGTGTGTGTGTGTGTGTGTGTGTGTGTGTGTGTGTAATTGATAAAAATAAGAAAAATATCCTTAGCCCACCCACGGCACAAAATGTACTATAGGTTTGAAAATAACTTTTCGTGGGTTGGAGAAACATGAATAAATAAAACAATATATATTTTTTACTGAAATAAGAGCCAACAGGCTTCACTTCGGCGAAGTAAACTATTCAAGATTAAGTGGATATTGCATACCACATTATTTCTTAGCCGAATAAGAAACTCAAAGATAGGAAATCCAATCTAAGAATTTCATGCCGAATATAGAAAATTATATATAAAGTTCGGCGAGACCAAGCGTAAGCCAACACTTTGTAGTGCAATGCTAGGGCAACTCGTAGTAAAGGTGGAGAAAACTCCAATCACTATCTTTAGTATTTTTCCATAATGTAAAACACAGCTCCTAGGAGATGTATTATTGTTCTACATTATGAGAGAAGGTCACTACCCAGACCGGTTTCGAACTTTTTTGAGGTCTCATCAGTGAGTAGGTAGATCTAGATGTAATACTAAAGTTTCAGTAGTCAGAACTTTTTCTTTACTGTACGATTCGCCAAAAGGTGCACAAATACAATTACTGAAATTAGAGCCAACAGGCTTCACTTCGGCGAAGTAAACTACTAAACGAAGTAGAACAGTAATACCTCTCCTAGGAGCTGTGTTTTACATTATGGGAAAATACTAAAGACAGTGATTGGAGCTTTCTCCACCTTTACTACGAGTTGCCCTACCATTGCACTACCAGGTGTTGGTTTACGCTTGGTCTCGCCGAACTTTATATATAGTTTTCTATATTCGGCATGAAATTCTTAGATTAGATTTCCTATCTTTGAGTTTCTTATTCGGCTAAGAAATAATGTGGTATTCAATATCCACTTAATTTTGAACAATATATATATATATATATATATATATATATATATATATATATATATATATATATATATATATATATATATTGTTCAAAATCTTCCATATATATATATGGAAGAATTCTCGCATTTCTGCGTTGAATTTGATAGGTTTGCATAAAATTTAATGATCTACAAAGCATTAAAAAAAAAAATGATTGTCCTTCCGTTAAACGTGACCGCAACGTAAGGACAATATCTTTCGAGGCAGCTTACGGTATTGCTGGTCTAACACCGATCTGCCTGAAAATGGAAGAATTCTCTCATATATATGAAGTAACTTCCGGAATATATAACGGAAATTCCGACATTGATCCAAATTGCTGCGAATGTCCCCTTCACTGCAGCAGGTGGCCTCACCCAGCAAAGAAAACATATTAAGGAAAAGGAAAGCTCAGAAATTGACGATTTCCATATCTACACTGACGGAAGCAAAACCGAAGGGAATTTCGGTTATTCTTTCATTGCACATTACAGACAGTCCATTATACAAGAACGGTGCTTTAGACTGCATCCCCTCTTTTCCAACAACTAAGCAGAACAACTTGTTATAATTCATTCGCTTACATATCTCCGGGAATTAGAACTCAACACCTCTCATCAAAAGACCGCAACAATGTACAATGACAGTAGAAGCAATATAGACGGCATAAAAAAACCAGAACAGCCATCTAGCGTTGATAGAACAGACAAGAAATCTAGTTTGGAATCTCACTCTAGAGGGATGGGAAATCAAGTTCTGCTGGGTGAAGGCGCATACTGCGGTGGCAGGAAATGGGAGAGCAGATCAACTGGCTAAAGAAGCGGCTATAAAGAAATGGCTAGAAACACGTTGCGAAAAAAGTACCCGAAATCTGCTAGAAAAACGCAGAAGAAATAAGGCTTAACTGTGAAGAATGGTTAACATCTATAAACGTATCAACAACAAAAGAATTCTTGCCAAGTATTAGAAGCAGACTCCGGCTGAAAAAACGCGCTATCTCTCCAGATTTAACCACGCTGCTAACGGTACATAGAAAATTAAGACACTACCAACACTGATTCCATATCCTGGAATCCCCATCATGCATTTGTTGTCCGCACCTTCAACAGACTATCGATTACATACTTTACGACTGTCAACTACTGGACTCCATCCGGATACCCCTAATACAACACGTCATCACTTCTGGCGACAGTAGCGTTAAGTGGCCAGTGACTTATCCAAAAATATTCTTCTTCTTTGGCACTACATCCCAATGTAGGGCCTTGGCCTCCCATTTTTAGGTTTCATTACTCACTACGAGGTGGGGTCTTTACCACCCCACGCTGAACTATGTGTAATTGTCTGTGAAGCGTTGTGTTCTTAAGACCGGTTTGCCTGCTTTGCGGGAGGAAAAACCCCAGATAAACTGGGGAGAAAACCCTGCAGTCCACACCCAAGACCGGCTAACTTGGTTATGTCTGAGAAAGATCCTTAGCTCCTCACGTCACCGATGGGAATCGAACGCAGGACACTCCTTTCCCAGGCATATGGTTGCGGAGCGCGTAACCACTCGGCTAACCGCTCAGACTATCCAAAAGTATTACTCAGAATTAATTAATTTTGCCAATAAGATCAACTTCCGGTCGTTGTAATGTAACATAAATTACTGATATTGTATGAATTATATAGTGTAAATATATCATCATCATAACAATAATTACGGGTATAGATCATATTGGTCTGTTCCGGTCTCATTATCCATCCAATATCCTTTTTTGAGATCTACCCTGCTTCTCTTTCCAATTGGATTACATTTTAGTATTTGTTTAGGATATCGGGTGTTGGCCATTCGGTTTATGTTCTATTCATTTTTGTTTATAATTGTTTAGTTTTTCTTCTATTGATTTTGTTTTTAGTTCTTTTAAATGTCTTCGATACTGTTTTGGTCTAATAATGTATTTTGCAGTTCTTCTCATAAATCTCATTTCACTTGTTTTTATTCTTTGTTTATCTTGTTTGTTTATTGCCCAAATTTCATTGACTTATAATAATGTCAATGAAATTTGGCACTGCTAAAGTATTGTATATTTTCAAGTAAATATAAATATAATACAAATATAAATAGTAAATATAAATATGGATGTAAAGGTTGGAATACGTACATATAGATGTAGAAATATAAATATAAATGTTAATCAGTACTTGGAAGCTACATATAATTTTTGCATTGTATGCAATGGAGCATGTAGGAAATAAATTACCTCCTGGTAGGATTACTATTGGGAGGAAAATGCAAACACACACACACGCGGTTTTTATTATTAACATTCACTACTTCTTATCACTGAAGCATACAACGCTCATTATTTCTCCTCAATAACAATACTTAGGATGTCGCGGTCCCGGATGGAGTGAAAAATGCAGAAAATGATATTTAGCGCATTTTAATTTAGATTATCCTGTAGAACTGTGATAACAAAGTTAAGCATATTTTAGGGACGAACAAAATTCAAAACGTAACATTTAGTACAAGAAAAAAAAAACAAAAAAAATGGACTTACTAAAAAAAGAAAACAAATCTGGTGACAGTGATCAGCTGACACCAGTTTTATTTTGATGTTTTCTTTTGTCATGTTTGAACACATCTGTAATGCCTTTTGTTGTTCAACATGTTAGGGTATAGTTGCATTGCTGGATAGTAATAGTAATTATTAATATTATTATTACGTGACACCTCCAAGGAGTCCAAGGACTCATCATGTGAGGGCACACCACAACTAACTCTCGTCCTTAATCCCAACTACACGACACCGCTATCATCAACACACACAGTGCCATCTACACACTGTCACTACCACTAATATACATTGTCTATAAATTGTGTGTTTCCATGGCTGATTTGTCTGCATTTGTCGTGGCAATCTTTCAAATTCAAAATTTGCGAAACATAGACTGATAATCATTAGTACTCAGAGTTCCACAAAACAGTGCTAGTATTTTTAAATGCAAATTTTTTCAAAGCAATTTGTTAATATTTTGCTAATACACAGCACTAATGCACTGTAGCTTTTGGCAACCCTCTGGTGGATGTGATTAATACATATAGGTGATTCCATATACCTGCGATAAACTTTGAAGGCGTATTCTACACCTCAAAACTAACGAAAATGTCTTGTTGAACATGAGTCCAGAAACCTTACATTCCAAGATTCAGTTTTTTCAGTTGCAGCATGTTTGCTGCCAATGCAAACAGATAGAACTCATCTCGACGAATCACATGACTGTAAATAACCCAAATGATGTGCCTGGAGTTGCGTTCTGTCTAATAGATTCGTCCTGAGAAAGTGACGGTTGCCGTTTATTTCAGTATTCCTAAGTCATGCGTAGGGCTGTCAGTAGTCAGACGTCTCAACAACGCATTGCTGGCAACAGAGGTAAGTTTGAAATCTGCTGCGACCTATGCCATTATAGAATATTTCTTTGGCATTTACCCACGAAATTATAATTATTTTTTGATACAGTCAGTTCTCTACTTACAATGGAGTTCCGTCCCGACGATCCTCTCATAAATAGGAAATCACTATATATCATAAGGATATGACAATTTAAACATGCTTGAATGTTAAAATGTGGTTTGTTTTGTTATATTAACGAATTTTACTATTTTCTGATAGTGAAATAATTCAATGCGCAAATGTACAATACTGTACGTTTGTGCATTTTCCCATTGTACTGTAAATTTATTACTGTACTGTAATAATGAAGCATTATGCAGAATACAGTCTTTCTGTGCACTTACCAGTAAAATTATCAGCTGGAGCAAGAATAATTCTTCCAAGCTACTGCTTTGTTAATTGGACGATTCTTCAAAGGAGGCGGGGGAGGCTAGGTCTTAAGCAATGCTTCTAGGCTCATCTTCTGGTGGGCTTCTAACTTTGTTAACTTTTTAGTTAACTCATATTTAGCCTATGGATTTGTAAAAGCAAAATAATGCCTGTCCTCTTTCTTCAAAGGGATCCGATAGTATCCACTATTGAAATCTAATTTTGAGAAAACAGAAGCTCCTTCAATACATGCTAATAATTGTTCTATAAAAGTGGGAAATTAATAGATTGTGACTTTGTTTACAGCTCACAAGTCTAAGACATCTAAGCTCTGTATTTGATTTCTCTAACAGAAAGGTATGTGCTATTCCTCAACTTTTTGAAGACCGAATAATTCCTGGAAATATTCCTGTATGAATTGCTTAAACCTTTCAGCATGCTTAAATGGTATCTGATACTGTCTCACAAAATTAGTTTATATGAAGTAACTTTAATAGCATGTTCCACCACAGTTGTCAAAACAAATGTAATGGAGAATGCTAAGCAATTAAATATCTCATCAGTAAAGGATGTACCAAATTTCTTTAAAAAACTTCCTTAGAAATTTTGAGACAACAGCTTTATCTTCTTCAGAAGAAGTACTGGCTTATTGTTCTCTCAATAAGGGCTTCACAAGGACCTAAATACCTAGATGATATATCAGATGAAGTATAATATTTTTTAAGAAAATTTTAAATCTCTTGGAAATCTGAAGACTTAGAAGATATTACAGGAATCATTTGATTGTGAAACTGAAACCTTATAACTAGGATTTTTGTATTGAACACCTTGCAGTCTTATAATTCCTGTTTCGTAACAACAAGAATATTTGTTCAGGATCAAAAATGTCTCCTCACAAATACCATCAAAAGTATTATTATTATTATTATTATTATTATTATTATTATTATTATTATTATTATTATTATATGGGTATTTCAATGGAGTCAGAAACTCATCGCAAGAGACCCAAGCTATCCACACAATATCTGAAACTTCAATATCAGCTATTAAAACTTCTCTAGCTACACTCTCTTGATCAAAGGTGCCTTTCAGAGTCACAGATCATTCTAAATTTTATAACTCCTCTTTGTTCATTATCCTTTATCATCTGGAAAAAAAATGTTATAACAGAAGCATGGGCTCCAATGTCCAATAGTACCTTATATGGAATTCCTAAAATAATTGCTTCTACAATATTCGGAGGCTCTGAGTTAACAGGCACTAGGATGATCAAACATTTAGCATTGGAAGTGTGAACTGAAATTCCATTCCCTGAATAATATTTACGGAACTTATGAGTTTGCAACGCATTCAGATTTTGAATTCTTTTGCTTAACAACATTAGAAGAGAGAAATTAGATTTGATATCTCACAGGAAGTTTTGAAAAATATGCTGGACAAATCTCGATATATATGTATGGCCTTTTTCATTACATCTATAACAACGCAAATTCTTCCTTTTCAGTTGCCGCCTTTGAGAATTTTCTTGAGTCTTTTTAAGATCTCCAATCATTGACAGAAACTGTCCTTGAAACTTTACAAGAGACTCAAACTTTTTCTCCAAGTCCGCTCTCAGACTTGATATTTCCTTCGTAATTATGGCAGATGTAGAAAAATCTCAAATGTTCTAGTTTTTATGAAGAATCTTTTGGAGTTGAACAGGTTCAATGGATGAAATCTTTTGCCATGTGAAGCTCTAACATCAGATTCTTTTCAGATAATGGCAGCATTATCCAATGCTTGTTCTATTGTATCTACACCCTTCTTATAGACAGTTCTTTTCAGTTCAGTTTCAAACCTTTTTTTAAATTTAAAAAAGGAGTGTTTTTTCTAAGACGTCATTATCAGAAGCCTTTACATTAAATCTATAAATGATGTCAGTGAACATGTCATAAAACAGATACAGTTTCCTTTGATCTTTGGATACATTAGTGAAGTTTTCAGAGGTTAGGACTAATATCAAATTTCCTGGAAAATTCCTGAAGCATTAGAGATTTAAAGGTTGTATAATCAACAGCCTGCCTGATCCCTTCTGGAACTGTAAGCAAATTTTGCTTCCAGAATAAGTAGCAACTGAGTATCTATTTATCAGAGATCTCACTGTTTCAGAAGTTTCAAAAATATCTCAATATTTGCCTGAAATTTACTACTGAAGGTATTAATTAATCTTTCCAAATTAGTAAGTTTTCAAAATTCTTCATTTTGGAGAGATGATGCAAAATCACCTACATTTTCATTTGCCATTCGAAATAAAATTCCAGAAATAAATTTTCCATTAAATAAAACTAAAAAGAAAGCTCAGATAAATAAACTTAGGAATGCGATTTTATCTTAAATTTTTAAACTCGTGATGTTGTCGACTGCGCCGTTTGTTAAATTTAAAATGAAGCATTAAATGAAATGGTTTCGCTGATCATTTTAAATTTAACAGAAAGTAAACTTAGTAAATCTAATATTGAAAAAAAAATCTATATTAAACATCACTTCTGCCAATGCTCAGTATATATACTGTATGTATATAATAGTTACATAAATAAAACAAAAATAATAACCACAATTTATTATCTATACAAATGCTTTTTTATTCCAGCACAGTGAATAAGCTGATGTTAGATGGATGTTTTGTGTTTGTGTGTGTGATTGATATTACACTATTTGTACATGATGAATAAGAGGTCATTGATTCAGTTATGTCATATATAAATATACTGCGTCACTGATATTAATATTGATGTTGAGGATAACGCATGTATGCTCTTTATTTAGTCTTTGATAACATGTCATCGTTTTGCGTCATACTGCACTTGCTCGCTGACTTACCAAACAGTAAATCTATCCTATCTCCTGTTCGTCTTGCCTATAGTTTTATTATTATCTCACGCTATTTTTTTATTATATTGTTTTCTTATAGATAGGGCATTTTTATTTTTTATTCTGTTTCTCTCCTTGCAAAAATAAATAAAAATATAAAATATAAAACAGGCCACATGCCATACAAAGATGTTAAGTTGGAAGCATCTCTTTTGCTTTTCAGTGCCTTCGCAGAATAGACATAGTTATTATTTTTTAAATTTAACTTAATAAAATATACATTGGAAGATAGGCAATAAAAATGACTATTTACATTTTATAAGAATATATATTACAGAGAGAAAAGAATTTTCATTTTGGATATACAGTAGAAAATAGGCAAAAGATACATGAGTGGTAGACAGGATTTGCCTTTTTTAGTAAGTCAGCATTATAGTTCAGTATCGCTTTTAGTTATCTTTCAGCTGAAATGTATCGTCGTCGGCAATCCACAACAGGGTACTAGTTGGATTCCACTCTATGAATTTCGCGACAGTTCTTGTTTCTTTATAATAATCAAGTTCCAGTGAAAACCTACTTTGTAGTTTCCAACGTAGGTACACATAAGGGTTTGTTCTGATTCGATGATGGATGGGTGCTGGTTATTTCTTGTGTGCTTAAGGTAGAAGCTGTAGATGACGGGCTTGGCGCAGATGAAGAGGAAATTGTATATTCTGTGTCTGTTCTCTTCTGTATGGACTAAATTCCAGCAGTAGTCTTCTTTGTGTGTGTGTGTGTGTGTGTGTGTGTGTGTGTGTGTGTGTGTAGTTACAGGAGGCAGTATTCAGGCATAGGTGATCATCGCTTTGATTGCAGAGGATAGGTTAGATATGTGTGTCAAGGTACCTGAAACTTCGCAGAATAGACATAGATCTGATTCTCTAAGTTGACATTTGTAGAGCTTAGGAGTTGGCAAGATGTTATGGCATAGCCTCCACAGTATGTCAGAATCTGGTTTGGCACACCTCGATTTATATGGAAGTGATATGAGAGGGATAAGGATGAATATACAAAGACCGAAATTGGTGGCACTGACATGAGGAAGTAGTACATTTTCTTGCAGTTGGAAAGAAGAATTGGAAGTGAGGTTTCAGATGATACAAGATGAAAGATGGGCTCACCACATTTTCTAGAAGTAATACGGATTCCCTGAGATATAACGATATCTAGAAAGGCTTTTATAATGGCTACTTGCATCTGTTGATATTGCTTTTCAGTTTTTGCTTTCAGTGGTAGTCATGTGAATGTTTTCCACTTTAAGGTCTGGGTCAGGAGGTTTCCTATGATTCTTGTTCCTGCCCAGTTCCATGTAGGGAAAAGAAAGAGCTGTCCAGTTGTGAGTCTTTTATATTTCTGTTCGAAAACATGGTTCTATAAGTACAGCTGACTTTGTTGATCCTGTCAGTGTGTGATGAATTTCTGTATTTTTCCACTGCTGTAGAGCATCCCTGTAAAAATGGGGTAGTGGATGATTTCATGATGTAATCGAAGGCAGTTACATAAGTGCGATTGGACTGAAATCTATTTAGGAGAAAGATTATCCTGATAGATAGATAGATATTTATTGCTAATCTATTTTAGATACGATAAATAACTCATGCACTTTAAATGAATTATTGATTCGAAAGTGCGAGATTAGCCCCTCATGCCAAAAATACGAGCTCCGAAATTTTAGCTGATGGGTGTGGTATGAGTAACGTCTTCTGGCAATTGCAAGTACTTGTTGGCTGCGTTTTGCTCAGTGGTTAAATTACATCGAATCTGAACTACTGCGGCTCAGGTACTACGATCCATGATGAGATTCGGTTATTTCGCTAATTATACAACATATGGCGATGTTCAGGTATAACTAGTAATAGTTACTATTAAATTGTATCAATCTTACTACTACTAATAATAATATGATACAAGCCCTTAAAGCACTTAACTTACTCAGATCTGTTTTCGTGACTTTTTTTTTTTTTTGAATAAAAAAAAAATTGGTGACCTACAGAGATCTCTCACTTACTGTATTCTTATCACTTCTGCGGTATATATTTTTTCTTCTTTGCATACAGTTTTTATGCAAAATTTAGCCACACATATGTGAATAAAAATATATTGGCAATATATTGTCATAAAAATATATTGGATTATAAAATATTGGCATGGATTTTAGTTAAAGACGTAACTATTCTGCCTCCAGTTGGTGACAGTGATCAGTGACAGTGACGGTACGCACTTGGGAAGTGGCTAAGTTTATGAATGTTGCATTCAGAAAAGGTTACGTGCTGAACTACAAAGCAGGAAATTATGACCACCTGAGGAGTATGTTAGGTTCTGCGCCATGGTATCGGTTGTTGTATGGGAAGCGTTTAAAAAAATACTTAAATGATGCAATATCAGAATGTGTCCCTAGAGTTCGAAGAATAAATAGGACAGTAGTGAAATGGATGTGTAATCTAATTAAGTAAGAGATTCGTAAGAAAAAAGATGATGTAGAAGGAATACCATGTACACAAGGATGATGTCAGTTATGAAAATTATAAGGAACAGGCCAGAAGAGTCACAACTGTTGTACTGAAAGCTAAGTCTGAGTATGAAAAGAAACTGGCTCTGCAAGTCAGATAACCCAGCAGAATTCTATCGTTATACTTCATGTATAAGAAATAATGTATATGAAAGAATAACTCTGCTAAATGCAGAGGGTGTACTAGTGACTGATGATTAATTGAATAGAAGAGACTATTCAAAAAAAAGCTTGATAGGATCATATATTGACTACTGTGGTCGGATATCTTGACCTGGTTTAGAGAAGATGAGAAGACAATTTAAAAGCTCCTAACTTAGGGTAAATGGAATTGTGTATATGACAACAAATTGAGACAGTGTAATCTTAAAAGTTTAAGAATAGATGGTGGTGAAGGTTATGCTAGAACTGGAGAATATATTTGGAAAGCTGTTATTAGCGAAAATTGCCATGAACTTACCAGCACTCTCGATTTCACTACAGCAACTGACTATGATCTTCATTATAGGAATTGAGTGATTGTGAAACACTGAGGCGATCTGGGAATTTATTTTGCTTATCTATTTGTATATGTTCTTTGCTGTATTATATGACTGTTTTCTCGCCATAAGAATAAACGCCACTATTTACTTATGCGTGCCACTATTTGATTATGCTATACTGCTAGGTTCGTTTCTATTTTAAAAGATTTCTTCAGGTTAGGCATTAAGGAAGAAATCATTGAAAATGCATGATTCAAAAATTATTTTTATTTTTTTTTTTATTTTTTATGTTGGGCCCATATACGAGAGGTTGGCTGATCAACCTATAGTACTTTAATACTGTATATGGGTAGTGGGATCGGAAAGGAGGAACTTGTTAACATTCCATTTGAAAGCCTGTATATTGTATTCCTTGGGAAATACCTCAGGGGGGAAGACTGTTCCACAGTACAGCAGTAGCAGGGATGAAGGAGGAGGAAATGAAACTTGTTCTGTGGGTTTCAAGGTGTACTGTGAAGGGATATTGGGAGGTGGCTGTACATGTTCCAATGGGTTTAGTACAGAGTGGGGGAATTATTGATGTTGTTTCAGATGAGCATTTTCCATGAAAATATTTGCAGAATATTTTCATGGAAAATAATCTCTACTGAATATTTGTGGAATAACGTGTTGGGATTCTTTTCTGGACACCACTATTACTGACAGAATTCCAGATAACCCAGAGTGAAAAAAAAATAAAAAAGGGGGAGGTTAATTTCCCAAGAAACTTGTTTGAAGTATATAGAAAGAATTAATCACATATAATATATGCTGTCACATCTCATTAAAAAGCTAATATTTTGAACTTATTCCGCAATATTTTTGGCAAAAAGTTGTGCGTGTAGTTAAAACCAGAGAAACTGTTGAGAAAGTATTTTTTTTTCAACCGATTCCGCTAAAATAATATTTTTGTCCAAAAGAAATTCGGATAAAATCACACAGCTCGGTAACGAAAAATAGAGAAAAACACTCCTAGAGAAAAGTCAAAACTCGTAGAAACAAAACAAGTGCATACTACTAAATATTAGTTAGGATTTGGTGCATTACCTCTGTCTGATACGTTTCAGAAAGGCACTGAACGATGAGAATAAAAGTGTGTGTGTGTAGAGGGAGAAGACTGACACCCCTATCAGTTTCTAAAAGGTATGGATAAAATAGAGCAGCCTACTCTCTTTTGGAGAATGAATGCTGTGTGTGTGTGGGGAGGGGGGGTACTGGGTATCCTAAGAAAAATTCGATTTCTAAGCGGTGTGAAGATAATGATTCTAACAAAAACCAGACCAATCTGGTTCAGCCAACAGGTTGCGAGTTCCGATCCTACCATGGGCATGGATGTTTGTGATTGTCTCTAAGTGAGAGATGAATTTCATTGCCCAGTATGAAACTACTGCTCCACTTACTACTTGAGTGAAGGGCTCCATATTTGTTCTCTAGAGTAAAGTTACTGGATTATGTAAACAAATTAATTAAAAATGCAATAAATATGAAATTAATAAAAACGAAAAAAAAAAAAACCTTAGCCCGCCCACAGTATTATTGATGTGCTATAGATTTACAGAAAAGCTTTTCTTGTTGGAAGCCACATACAATTAAAAAAAACTAGCGAATTGAACGTTTATTTTATAATTGCAGTTTACAAATTGTTTTCATAGCATGTTAAAACTTACTCTTAAGTTAAAAAATTATTTGCTTTAAAAAATGAGCATGAATAAAGCTCTTATGATAGTTTTTAAAATTGACCGTCTTTTGTTCTACTTGCTTCGAGCACTTTATTATGAACCTTGTGGTTATTGACACGTTTAATACTACATCAATAATCATTTAAAGAATATCCCTCTAGGAATAAACTGCACTTTGTCAGATTCCGTGTGCGTGTTTTAATAAAACTATCTTCCAATATTCTTTGGATTTGCCATTTCAAGCTTCCTGCAAGAGAAAAATATATCGTTTAATTGGTAAACAGATCCGAAATTCTTATCTGTCAGCCACTTCAGCTCTCGAACCAATGAGATCGTTTCCAGATTATTTAGCAGATGTGGAGTTTTGTATCGTCCTTTCAGCCAATCAGAACTGCAATTTTTTTGCTCTGATGAAAAACTTCCGCTTCGTAGTATTAACGAAGTGATTCATAGACGGTCAAAGATCCAACTTATCTAAGGGTGAGTTAATGGTAATATATTTTTGGCTCCGTGGTACAGTAAGTTGTTGAAGCATTATCTACAGCCAAGAAGTGACCCAAAATTCCTGACCCTGGTTCCGTTCACAAACTAGTAATCACTTACGATTCTCTCAAGTGTTCTAAACATAGAGGTACAAAAGAAAACTTAAAAGATAAGAAGGTGAGCATTTATACAAGAAAACCAAAAACGCGAATTAAAAGTATTTAGCTTTTAACATACTGTTTGCAGTAGAAGAAGGAAATATAGCTGAAGATGACAAGTGTTTCCCATTTCCCAATTCAAAAAAAAAGTTTTTATCATTAGTTAGGATTTTGAATTGATTAGACTGCTTCCTTATAACGGATGTGCCACCTGGTGTTTATTTTCTGCATAAATCAGTGGACTTTTAAGAAAAAACTGTTTTCTTTCTCGCCTTTCTTTTTGTATCTCTTCTTTCTCTTCATGACGAGAGAATAATGTTCTCGATGCTTATATGGTTATAAAAAATAAGAACAAAGGAATATAACTAGTATCAGCTTTTTTCTGTTTGTTTTATTTATGATATACGTCATTTTTAAAATCGGAGTTTAATTTAAATATTTTTTCGTACTCGATACCTTTTATGATCATCTGCACACGAGAGAATTGGAAAATGATGAGAAACCTGAATATCAAAAGTTATCTGCTACCGATGGTATCTATCCCTCCAGTTCTTCTCAACAGTGCTTACCAATACACTCATATATCCTACTATTGATAGAACGAATTTTTGTTTCTTTTTATTTTCTTTCCTTTCTTTTGTATCTCTTCTTTCTCGTTCTATCTTTTTTTGCATCATTTCTTTTTTTTTCCCTCTATTCATTTGTTCCTTCTACTGCTTATTATGCATTTCCTAAAGAAGTACAATCTGCCGATCTTTCAAATCCAGTATTAATAAGTTGGTTTTCTCTCTCTCTCTCTCTCTCTCTCTCTCTCAACTTTCTGCTCATTCACTGTGCTAGTGAGCTGTAAGGATCGAACAACCTAGCATTGGACTTACAATAAAAAAAAAAAAATATATATATATATAGAAAGATTAAAAATTGAAAATCCCCGGATGGTTATAGTTGAAAAAAAAATCTTCGAATTAATTTATTTTAAATGTCATTTTGACGATATATCATATTGACGTATATCATATTATTTATGATATACGTCATTTTTAAAATCGGATTTTAATTTAAATATTTCTTCTAATCATTTTATTAATTTATGCATGCAATATATAACAATGATTTTTTAAAAAAAAACTCTTAAATACTACAAGAAAGGACACGAATGGATGACATATTTTATCATTTTTATTAATATGATTAAAAATATTATTACGAGATTTCAGGTTTAGTCAAGATGTTGTACAGCAATATACAAATTATATGTAACAATGAACAAATAATATACATTATAGTAATGGAAAACAAAATCGTAGTAAGCAATACGACTATTTTTTCTTATGTTGATGTTTATATACAATACAAGTACAAACTATATTTCTATTTCAAATAAAGGGGTACACTATACCTCTCTAGATTTCAATGTGTTATGTCATTTGATATTCAGCAGCAACATCTGCTTATATGATCTTTCATTATCTTGAGTTGTGAACAGTAAGTAGTAGCTATAATCTGAACTGATTCTTCTAAGATACTCGTATGTTTCCTCAGCACAATCTTGAATCGTGTAAGATTAGTTGCAGTTTCATTTTTTAATGAAGACTGTTGTATATTTTGAAGGCGAAGTATGCAAAATATATCTTTAAATTATTTTTCCTTAAAAGTAAAATAAAAGAAACAGTTATCGGGAAATCAATTAAAAAATGTATGAAAATAATTGGACAGAATCACAAGAAAGTTTTTTTAAATGAATCCCGATTCCATTGTAGCTAGGTTTTTAGCATTCTTGGCAAATTCCTAGCTATAGATAAGGCAGATCTGTTGGCATTAATCTTTAACTTTTCTTCAGACAATCAAGGCAGTCTCCCCCTACTGTTCCACAAACCACCCTCAGTCTGCCTCTTCTGATCTATTGACAGAAGAAATCAGTAAAATATTCATTATCCTTGATATTGATAAGTCCTGCGGTCCAGATGGTATCCCTGTAGTTGTAACAAGAGTTTGTGTTCTAGAATTACACCCGTCTTGTATCGCCTTTACAAAGTTATAAAGTTGTCCTACTTATCTGACATCTATCCAACTGAATGGACGCAAGTTTTTATCCAGCCTGTTCCTAAAAACGGCGATAAAAGTCAGTTAAACTATCATCCCATTGCCGTTACCTCAATATCCTCAAAAGTGACGGAGATCAACAACCAGCATTCACTACCTAGAGAGTCATTGGTTAATTAATGATCGTTACGGATACCACTATTCTCGTTCTACAGCAGCCCTTGTTACTAAGGGGGGGGGGGGTTTACTGTAGAACGAGAATGGCGGTATCCATACTCACTTGTTGACACAGGCCATGGAAAGTCGCAAGAGAATCAGCCTGCTCAGATCCAATTCTGTTAGGGGCTGTCTGCTAGAAAATACGTCTCCACAGTTGTTGTTACTGTTTAGAATTAGGGCCGAAACAACTACTGAAACCAGCGTATATCTGTTAACTTGTGTTATTTTCGGTTTTGTCCGGGTTTACTTGTTTTGTGGGATGAAAATCTGATTTCGCGCCTTCACAGTATAATAGTTGTCTGCTTAAGGTTCCATGTATCTTTTTTTTTTTTTTTTTGGAATTTTTCTTGAATTTGAATTTCTTCTTTTAATTACCTTTTTTAACTCTTAACTGCAAAATCTAAATAAAATAAAACGACAACCTTCTGAAGATGCCTCTTTCTATGTACTGTAATTTTGCCAGTGACCTTTTCTCTATTCGATGATGTCATAGAGTTCAAATGATTATCGCATGTTGTAAAATCATGTCTACAAATTATCTTTGACTGTAGAAAAATACAATTTTCTATGATTAATTTGACTATATATGACGGTATCTTCTACTGTATCCTGCAGCAGGCTTCTGTAACGTCTTTTTTTATCGTATGGTGCCAATAAAAATGTCTATATAGTAGCTAAATATCAAAGTATGAGTAATATAATGTATAAAAATATATGTAAAAGTTCTTTAACTTTTCTGATTGAAATCACAGCCACACTGAAACTTGCAGCACCTTTAGTACCATGATTGTGGATGGGTGTGGGGTAATTGTTGCATAATTCGAGAGAATACTCTCTAGAGATCAAACATAGTGCTTTTTTCCAAACATTTCAGGTCTTCAATAACGGGAAGGATAATCGCACAATGAGGGGATGAAAAGCATGTACCACATGAAGACATTCATAAATAATCAAGTAAAAATAATAATAAATATAGAAACTTGTTATGTGCGATATACAGTATATCACGAAATCAGGCATTTATTTATATTACAAATAGTTTCAACTGTAGTATTAACTCGAAATCCTTATTCCGAAGTAAATGCTTTGTGGACTTTGAATCCAGTTATAACCGTTGATCTTTCCTTTAGATGAAAGAAGTGGCCATTCTAAGTTTTGTTATATTGACCCTGCTGAATGTATAAAAGAAGTGCGTACGAATATTCTTCATGTTTCCGGTAAAGCTTAATTTTGTTAATGCATTTCAAAGCGGTAAGCAAAATGAACATTATATTGGACTGTACTAAACGAAACTACAATACAACCGTTTTGCGAATTTCTGTATATCAGTTGGATGTTTCTTAGTTTCAACAATTTTGAGGGGACAAAACCTACCTGCGAAAGAACAATGAATTAAGGCACTGACTGTGTCTGTAATAAGCCAGTTCTTTAGTTAAATATTGATACAAACTATTGATACTCCTGTAGATATGCCACTAACTGCAAACAGAGCAGTAAAATTTAAATGCACATTTTTATGCGGAGAAACCTTTTTAGATCTTGATTCCTTATGGAACGCACATTTAGGTGAAGCTTTTGGCCAGCTGTGAGGACATTTCACTGAAACTATGCTGGATATGTCCGTTGCAAGACCTGTATAGTGAAAGAGAATGCCACACATTTCTCTGTGAATGCAGAGCCGTAGAGAACAGACAATGTATTGACAACATCCTCCCAAATACCTCTCAGATTTCCACGATAAGTCGCTAACAAATTGCACTACTAAGGTTGCAGTACAGGAGGTCTCCAGCCAGGTCAGGATAAAGGTCACAATGCCAATGACTGGACACGCATCAAAATAAAAGGCCTACAAGAGAGATGTCCTTTGCCCCCACGGATTTTTCTCAGGCTACCTACCCTCAGTTTATGGGGAAAAGTCTACAGTTAACAAAGTAAAAGTCACAGGTGTCTCCACATAGTATTCTTAAGTTGTGACGACCTTCACGCCCCCAAGTTTCTGTATCCAGCCCACTCTCCACCTCTTGACACGCGGCTTGTAACAGTCCAAACAAAGACCACCCTGACCCAAGCTGTTAGATTTGGTACCGAGGTAAAAGAACAGGGCAAAGGTCTGCAAGTAGGCACAAAACAGAAGAACCCCTCGGAGCATACTGACAGCTAGCACGTGCGAAAACAGGTCGTCTTGAACTTTGCGAGTTCGATTTCTTAAGTTCACGAAGTAGTCACTCAGATCTTCATTCCTGCCGATCTACTTTTTCCCATCTATTTTCATCGGTGCCATAATTTAAGATATTCAGTCAGGCATTCATAAACATATTACACTTGAATAAAATGTTAACTCTACACGTTGTTCATAAATCATCTCATTTCATTTAATCAGCTATTTTGTTCATATGAATAACTCCCAATAAATACTTAAAAAATACGTATATGAATCATTTGCCAGTTATTAAATAATAACTTGTGTTAAAAATAATAAGTGGTGAAATGAGTATATTTAAATTTAAACTGCTTAGCCAAATATTTTAAAATTATTAATATAAATATTAATCTCCTTCCTTTAGGGTTTCGCACTTCCGCTGAACTGTTGCTTGGCAGCAAGACGTATAAGTGCTTAATAGATATGTAATAATGGATATCATTTAAACAGAACTAAGTCGATCGCAAAAAGTGGTTTAATAATAGAAAATACGTTTAAATCACCTTAAAAAAATAGCATTGTAAAGGCAAAAACACTTCTTCGGATCCCGTTATTTTCAGCAAAGCAATACTGAAGTAGCTCTTGGCAAATATAATAGAGTCATTATATGCTAATTTCATCTTTATATAAAAAAAAAAGGTGACGTCAAGCATCCATTACTATATCCGTACGATTTGATTTTACATGAAGTTTTTGCTTACAAAAGATATCATTTATTTCATTTGATAATACATGAATTTTTTTCGCTTCGTGTGAAATCACTACTACATTACTTATTGCCTGAAGTGTCTTAAAAAGTCCTGTATTTGGTTTATAGAATATGTTTCTGAATATGGCACTAATATATGATAAGTTTACAACCTTGCATGGATGTGGTTGTCATAAAGAAGTGAGGAAGCCTTGCATTTTTATTTAACCGGAGGCCCTGGATAAAAATTATCACTTCTCTTGTGACAGTGCACAAAATATTACTATTCTGGAAGTTTTTATTTATTTTTTATTTTTAATTCGTGCCGTGTGTAATCAAGTAGTTTAAAAGAAAGATAGAACATACTGAAATGTTAATGTTTCACGAAGAAGTTGGCTCGGTAAGGATGGAGTACAGTAGGACTGTGAATGAATTTTGACCTGCAGATACTCTCTTTTTTTAAATGTAGGATTAGACAAAAGTGAAAAATGATGAGGCGAGTTCTGAAGAACTGTATTCTTCGAAATACCTAAAGAAAAGTCACAAGACATCTGAAAGTCTGTGAGAATGGGATTTCAATGAATGTGTGTGCGTGCGTGCGAGAGAGAAAGAGAGAGATTTGTTAACCAGAATGTCCTTTTCTGGATAATATCAATATTTTAAGGAAGCCATTTTGATGAATCACCCAAATGCAAGAATAGTAGCATTCTGAAATTGATCTGTTTGGATTAGCAGCTTAAGAACTTGACTCTTGATCTGAAAAGAACTCTGTGTTTTGGGGCGGCTGAGAAGGATATAGAGGCGATGTGTTTGTGCCAGGAAAAGCTGCATAAGAAGAGAGATCTCATCTTGTCTGAAGATTAGTTATTATCAAAGGTAGAAGAGAAATGGATTGTATTGTGATCAGCAAAACTATGGATCGGTTGCAGGGTTAGTAAGAGAGAGGATCATTTCTGAATAGTAGAGGAAGAGCGTTGTGCACGACTTTTCTCTTTCTCTCTAGTTGTTCACTCGTTGTGAACAACTGGAGAGAAAGCTGGCTACTCATTTATGTAGGGTAGAAGGGCAATGATAAAACGGTTTTGCAATATCCGGTGTAATACTCTGGAAATGCACTACGAGTTTCTCCAAGCCTTTTCATGACCTTTATTCAGAGGTGAGTAATGTTGACCAGGAGATCCTGGAGATCGAGAACGGCCGAATCTATAGTGGTTGTTACTGATTAATCGGTTAGATTCTATGTGGTGAAGAAGTTGACTATTGATTACTTCCTCCATTATTTTAAAGATATACGATGGTAGTCTGAATTTTCTCTCTCGTTTATGGAATGGGCTTTTGTTTCAGATTGCAAGGCCGATTGATATTGAGTGAGTATGAAAGATTGTATAGTCGATGTAGGATGGGTGTTAAGGAGCGCAGTAGTGGTAGAAGTAGTAGTAGTGGGTTGGAAAACTTTCTAATATCCAGACTGTTCAAGAATTTTTCTTGAGAAAGACAAGAGGAGGCATGTGGTGAGCTTATTTTTTTTTTTATTTAATGGGAATGATTTGCCCAGGTCATCATTGAAGAAGTGAGAGGATGGAGGAGTGGAATGATTTCAAGAGGTCATCTTTGTCTTTTGGTGACAAATATGAGAATACTCTCTGGTTGAGAGAGAGAGAGAGAGAGAGAGAGAGAGAGAGAGAGAGAGAGAGAGAGAGAGATGATGTGAAAGCATAAAAAGGCAAAAATAACGTTTTATCGAAGTATTTTGGCGAGGATTAGAAGACAGGACCGCCCATTTAAAAATCAGATAAGTTTTATGCATGGAACACTTTCAATGTTGGATTTCTATATTCTCATGGCATTTTTGCAGTTGATTGAGCTTCATGGTAATCCGAATGAAAAGCTACAGCATTATCTTAAATCAGTTGTGATATGTTGAATTTTTTTTTTTTTGTCATCTTGTTCTGAAGTGTTTGTTCTATTATTTATTAGGTTTTATTAGGAAACTATGATAGTGATATTAGAAACTGTGACCTTGACAGTGTGAGATTTGTAATAAATGGGATGGAAGTCTTTATTCCATCAACAATTATTTCAACAATTCAGTCAGAGATAGTGTAATGATTTAGGAAAGGGAGGGCACAAACGTATGAGGAATGAATTGAGAAGTACGGATTTGGAGGGAATGTGAGGGAAAATGGAATGAAAGATAATCTGATTTGAGAGTGGCAATGTACGGAGATTCAATGATAACAAGTGTGGTGAGTGAAAAGGTGCACAAGGTCTGTCTTCATGGAGGTAGAATGAGCAGGTGGTTGAAGCATTGGATAAGAAGAGTACGCGAGCAAAATAGTTGGTAGTGGTAGTTGGCACGAATGATTTGATTGGTAACAAGAAGAATGTAAGGAGGAATGTCATGGGGATGTTAAGAAGAGTGAAAGATAACAGTGTGGTAGGTAATGCTCTCTCTCTCTCTCTCTGGTGAAATTATAATATACAACAGTATCTTGCTCGATCTCATAACAGAAAGAGCAAAGAAAATACACACACATACACAGACATGCATCAGCAGAACTAATTATTGCGTAAATTCTGAATTTTTTTAATCCAAGATATTGTTTTGGATAAAAACAGTTTTCTTCCTTTACCATTTATCATTTTGTTATTACTAACTTTTAAGGCTCACACTATCATATCATCATCACAATGCACTGCGATGTCCCAAAAGTACGGGCGAGGGTTAGTTGTAGTGTGCCCTCACACGATGAGTCTTTGGAATCCTTGGAGGCGTCACGTAATAATAATAATTATAATTACTATTATTATCCAGAAATGCAACTATACCCTATCATGTTGAAGAACCAAAGGCATTACAGATTTGTTGGAAAATGATGAAAGAAAACATCAAAATAAAACTGGTATCAGCTGATCACTGTCACCAGTTTTTAGTAAGTCCGTTTTTTTTTTTTTTTTGCTTTTTTTCTCTTGTACAAAATGTTACTTTTTGAATTTTGTTCGTCCCTAAAATATGTTTAACTTTATTATCACATTTCTAAAGGGTAGAACTGTTGGTAACAAATGGTGAGTGAACTGAAAGTATATGAGGAACTGAATAAACTTGATGTGAACAAGGCCATGCGACTTGATGGTATATTCCCGCGTGCTATATATCGTCAAGTTCCAAAGGCGTGGAAAGATGGCAAAATTGTTTTGCTTCATGAAGGGGGTGATAAGACTAAGGCTTCGAATGATAGGCCAATCTGTTTGTCTGGAGTTGTGGTCAACGTGTTGGAGAAGCTAGTGAGGAGAAATATTCAAAACTGGGTTGATAGCAGTAGAATTCTCTTAAACAGGCAGCATGGATAACTAAAGGAAGATCGTGTTTTAGCAATTTTTTAGCAATATATATATATATATATTTAGATTTTGCAAAAGCTTTCGATAGATTGCCTACTAGTAGTTAAATTGGTTGGGCTGGATAGTAGATTAATGCATTGGATTGGAGATTGGCTGTCTGATAGGTATCAACAGGTTTTGTATCGGAGGTGATAGTCACTAGTGGTGTGCCCCAGGAGTCTCTTTTGGGCCATTGTTGTTTAATTTCTATGTAATTGACATTGGAAAGGGCTTAAATGGATATACAGTTGTTGTTGTTGTTGTTGTTTTTTTGATGATGCAAAGTTGGTGGAGAATAATGAGAAGTAGAGCAGATGTTGTCGTTTTCAAAGAGGTCCTAAATATGGAGTACTGTGCACAGATTTGGTCGCCAGGTTTTCAAAAGAATGATGAGATGTTGGAGAGGGTTCAGAGACGATTGGTTAAGTTGGTTTCTGGTCACTGGAATGTGGAATATGATGACAGATTGAGAGAATGCAAATTACAGAGCCTAGTGGACAGAAGGAAGAGGAAAGACATGATCGAGACGTATAAGTTGGTAAGGGGTAATTACCAGATTGACGTGTATGAGATTTTTCATAGAATATCTGGAGACGGGCAGAACGAGAAGCCATCCATGGAAGATGTTTAAAGTGGACACCCACCTTAAACAGCTGCTCCTCGCCCACTTGTTCACACGAGCAAGTGAGTGAGGAGTAGATTTTGTTACATGGAGAATGGTGAGTGATTGGAATGCCATCGTCTGAGAGTGTGGTAAGTGCAAGTAGTGTGAAAGCATTTGATCGTGGTATGATAAGCTGTGCATGTGAGGATGCTACCTCCCACAATAAGTCTCTTGACTCCATGGAGGTCTGTTGATAATAATAATAAATAATAATAATGATAACTACTCTACAACTCTCCGCCTCCACTGTTTAATTCACTAACTATACAGAACGCCACTACTATCTATATGTTCGCCATGAAAGACAGTGAAATTCTTAAAGGATGAACTCTTTTAGTACATGGATGAAAATTTATAATAAGGTGAAAGTAGCAAAAAAAAAAAATCATAAAACGTCATCCGGATCGGATGGTTGCTGGTCTTTGTGTAGCCTCAGTTTGCTGCTATGCGCTAATAAGACAATGTGTTTTTGTCGTATGACAATTATTTATATTTGAAAGCCAGGAGTAATGTGTTTGTATTAAATATTGTTTCAAAACTGATAAAAATAAGTGCAACATTTCACTAGAATTGGCGAATATGGAAGAAAATTTTAAAATTCACGTTATATTTATATGAGGCTCAAACATTTTTGAAAAGTCGCACATTTCATAATGTCGAGGCCATCAAATGAAATTTGGTGGTGATGTTTGAACAGTCTGAAAAAAAAGCGGAATTTGTTAAATGTTCTGACGGACGATAGAAACCATGAAAAAAAAAAGGTTCGTAACTGCAGGAGGGACATTCTTTGAAGGAGATTACACTGCGAATCTTGCAGGTGTTATTCTTGCTCGTATTCTGCAGTCACATCAATCCAGATTTTTCAACAGACATCGTATTTTGGGGATTATGCAAAGTTTTAAGGGCATGGATAATAGATTAGTAGTCTGGTTAGAACAGTGGGCGTGTGACGAGTAGGGAGATGCAAATAGAGACCCAGGAAAGAAAGCTACAACTTGGATCCCACAGCGTTCCACGTATGGCCTTTACTTTCATGTTAATGATACTGAGAATGTTGAAAAGCGAAGTTGAAGAAAATATGAATGCAAGTGATGGTGTCTATGAAAGAGAATTTAAGGACTTGAAATAGGCAGAAGAGTAAGGATATGTTCAGTGTTGCTGAGTGCAAGGTGTTAACGTCTTAAAATGAAGTGACGGACTGCTGCTTACTCTGCTGTGAGTTGTACATGTACTACGAGAAGTAAAGAACTATAAGAACTAAAAAAAAATCAAATTTATACAGGAAACATTGACAAAGAAGCATTAGTTTTGCAGAAAACATTGATCAGATTACATTAATCTGCTGTGCATAGATTTTTTGTTTCACTTTAGATTTCAGAAGTGATGAGGAAACTTCTGCAAAAATTTCAGAGAGAAGTGGTTAAATTAATATCAGGACTATAGAATGTTTCAATTGAATAAATGTGAAATTCAACTTTAGGGGAGAGGGAGAGAAAAACTATGATTGTGATGTAGAAGTTTGGGACTGTCATTACCGAATTAATTGTTGGGGTGTAGGGGGAATGTACATAGGATCAATAAAGAATGCAGGATTCTTTATTGTATAAATCTAAAGTTGTATAAATGTATAATTGATGAACGAGTGTCAGAAGCCTTGTTTGCTTGGGGTGGGATTAGTGGAATGGATTGCTTGTGACGAACGCATTTCAGTGAATGAATTTGACGTCATGGTTTAATGAATGTGGTAGTAAATGATGGTATAAGCCTTATGTGTGTGTGTCTTCAGTGGATTGTGTCTCAGTTTGCAACTGAATCACACTATGGCATAGATGTTGTGAAAGACTTCAGGTGGGTGATGTTTTTCGCCACTCGGACAGAGGACCATCACCTTGGGAATTGGAAGTCTAAAGTGGCTTGAAAAAGTACTATCTGTTGTTTTTTGATTTTTTGATTATCTAAGCCACGATACTAAACGTACTGTTAGATTTTCAACCTTTCATGAATAAGATTTCCATAAACTAAGATTGCTTGTGTTATCTGATAGATTTCCCTACATGCAGGATGAAAAATCCGAGCTTCTGGAGGGTAAAACCTGCTACCTCCTTATGAGATCAGCTAACTCACCTTCCGTTGAGGAGAGGGGAAAAAAAAAAAAAATATATATATATATATATATATATATATATATATATACCGGGTGATTATAAAATAACGTCAAGTGTTCAGAGCCCTCTAGCGAGTAATGTATTGGACGAAACAATATTCGGTAGACGTACACAGTGGAGCATGGGGATTCGATTTAACGAAAACACAATAGTACCAAAAGTCGCCAACAGGGGAAATTTTGGCGCTGTTTACCGAGTAAAATGCATTAATTTGCATTAACGCGTTTCTTGTGAGCGATCATGCAATAAAAGGAAAGCCTGTGAGATTTCTTATCATTCGTAGACGAACTGCTTTTCGATGCCTCTTACCTTACGTGAGCGTGCTTTGTTAGTCAAACCCTATTATCAGCGGAACAATAATGCCAGTGCTTGTCTTCGTGATTTTCGGCGTATGAAAAATTTACGAAAAGGACCGATTAGCGTAACAAACTTACGAAAACTGATTCGGCGATTTGAAACTACTGGAACTCTAGCAGTGCAGGTAGACAGGGAACGCAAACCAATCAATCACCAACAAGTTGAACAAGTTGCAACTGCTATTGTGGAACAGGAGATGACGGATGTGCAGGGTACCAGCAGTGCACGAGCAATATCCCGGCAAACGGATATCGCATACACAACGATGTGGAAAATCCTCCATCAGATGTTGAAGTTTAACCCCTATAAAATCAGTCATTTTAAAGAATTGAGCCCTGGTGATGCGACCACACGAATCGACTTATCTTTGAGATTCTTAGCGCGCATGGAAGTGGATGATGCATGGCCGTGGCAGATTTTATGGAGTTCAAATATAAGCGCACTTTTATTTGAACGGCGATATTAACACACGCAACTGTCGCATTTGGACTGCAACTAATCCGCACGTGTGTCTGCAGATGCCTATTCACTCGCCCAAAGTCACAGTGTGGTGCGGATGTACGCATCTTTTATCATCAGTCCATACTTTTACGAGGAAAATCGCCAAAATGGACCAGTTCCGTCAATGCTAACAGGTATTCCAATATGCTACAGAACTTTGTGGTTCCACAACTGCAGCAAAGAGGATGTCTCGATTCGACCATCTTCATGCAGGATGGTGTACCACCTCACATCGGACTTCAGGTACAGCGTGTTTTGCGACAACATTTCTCTGACAGAAGAATCATTAGTCGTGCATTTCCCACGCCATGACCACCGAGATCGCCTGATCTCAATCCTTGTGACTTTTGGCTGTGGGGATTTCTTAAAAGCATTGTGTATCAAGGACATGTACCCGATATTCCAACTTTGAAAGATCGAATAACGTTACACGTGAGACAAATCAATTCCGATATGTTGCGAGCCACTGTGGTAAATGTAGTGCACCGTATGCAGTTCCTGGAACATCAGAATGGTGGTCATATTGAACCACATTTGTAATTAACAATAAACGTCATGAAATTGATGTGTGCTGTCTCTCATTTGCCGTTTAGTCATTCATTAGTCACACTTACTAAAATTAATTTGGCAGCGCCAAAATTTCCCCTGTTGGCGACTTTTGGAACTATTTTTTTTCGTTAAATCGAATCCCCATGTTCCACTGTGTATGCCCACCGAATATTGGTGTGTTTTCGTCCAATACATTACTCGCTAGAGGGCTCTGAACACTTGACGTTATTTTATAATCACCCGGTATATAAAGATTTTACTCGTCATAACGAGAATCGAATTCAAGTTTCTTTCAATACAAGGGTTTATTGTCCCGTCGTTCTTCCACTTGTGCTACGGAAACTTATAATAGTTCTTATAATATAGGTAGCTTGTGGCGAAACCTCCTATATTATGAGAATTAATTAACCACAAGCCACCTACTCTAAGCTGCGTAATATATGCCAAAATACTACATAAAGAAGGATTAAATTGCAAGTGATTATATTAAGTTGTACTTATTTATATTATGATTATAGTTTGTGATATTTGATCTTTATTGACGGAAAATGAAATTATGGCCTCAGGAAAACCCTGCTACTTCCGTATGAATATAATATGAAACAATAAGTTTCAAAAGTCCTTATAAAGTTCCTCAGAATTCGAACCTATTCTTTCCAACCGAATGACAAATACAGCGTCTGAAGAGTACGCTACGGAGGAACTAATTATGACAAAAAAATACAGTTAGTTTCCAAGAATCTCGTGACAAGAATTAATTGCACGTACTAAATGTGACAGTTAATCGATCACATAAAGTGCAATGAATGTGATGAAGGTAATATTACTCATATTTGTTGCACTCCTTTAAAATTACCGAATGAAAACAAAATATTGTAGTTGGTAATAATGAAGCTGGTCTAATGCACTACAGCGATTGTAATATTTGGGGTCACTGATGATTATCCAAATAGTGTATTAATTGGTAGCAAATAATAAATATAAGAATTGTTTAATTGAAGTGATTACTCAGGAGTAACAATGGAACTTTCTAGCGAATGAATTGCTAGTCTTGGGCTGAAAGCCACCTAGTTGTGCTAATTAAAGACTTCTATTCAAAGGAAGGTAAATTTTCTTGACCACAGAAGTTGGTTTTTGGTAGATTAATTAGAAGAGGATTTCAATCAACAGTAGCTTGAAAGATAAGTATGTTCTTTTGCCTGTAGCTTGGTTTAATAAACCAAGTAATGTTCTAGGTGTTTGTACTAGAGGAAACAAATGATGTTAAACAAGTCATTAATAAAAAAATAAAATAATAATAAGGTTAGTTTCATTTATATACTGTCTAGGTTTGGCATCATGGAATTCATGGTTAGAATAAATGGAAGATTTTAAATAGAATGTGCACTGTCTTGTGACTTAATTTATTTTTGAAGTTCTCTGTGAGCTGCGCGCACGCGCGGCCTCTCAGCGGGCATCACATGCCTGTGTATGCATACATATTGTACTGTACGCTTTTCTGCTCAGATCGCTGGTCAAAACACATCATGACTTGCACGTTTGCTTCCCTGGCTTTCAGAGAATGTTGCTTATAAAGAAAAATGCAGTCGAAAATGCATTGAATTATTCGTCAGAGGAATTTGAGACAGTGTGATGCTTAATAAAAATAGATTGTTTATTTGAGGAGTGGGAGTGTGGGATCTCACTGGAGGAACAAGTGATATTATTATTATTATTATTGGTCTGTCACTTAGAGATATAGAAAAGCAAAATTGTTATTAACAACAATAACAGAATTATGTTTAATTTAAAGAGCTATTTGTTATTATAATTTTTATAAAGTAGTCACGCAATTATTTTAATATATGATGACTTTATAATAAACTTAGAAAATCAATTATTATTTTTTTATCCGCAAAATATGTTTCGCATCTTAGGCTGCTACATGGCCTGGTCAGCCAGCCTTGTTTGGAGGTCTGTATTTTTGAATGTCGACAGCAATCTCATACAGTTTCTATCTCTAAGTGTACCTGCATATCTTGGAGAGCATTTGAGCAACAATCAGCTAATAAAATAAATAAATAAATAAAACATCAAGGTTCTTCAGAACTAAACGATACTCGTCAATTAATTGCCTTTATTGAATTAATTGACACAAACTGCCGCTTACTCTATTCAAGAAATCGATGTATTGAATCGTAGGTACGTTTTAATTTTAATGAATACAATATAAAATGCTATATGACTTCTTGACATATCATTTCCGACAAACCAGAAATTCGCTTCGTACACCCAGCAAAAAAAAAAAAAAAAAAGTAGAAGAGACATTGATCCCACATCTTGCGAACTCTCTAAGCTGTACCTTTCTTCGTTTTATTCATTTCTGACACTATGAAGATATGTAATTTTGCAAATTCCGGATTAGAATTTGCACTATCAAATCCATACTTCACAGTTTATGTAAATTGAATCATAATATTTGAGATGCCAATTTTCGTCATTCAGAAACTAAAAACCTTACCCACTTAATATGCACTAGGATTCCAATGACATCACCAGTTCCAGTGGTCAGTGATTCCTCATTTTCTAGAAATGTTTGGCTATTTATGGCTAAACACTGTGTAAAACGAGTGGATATAACGGATGTTGATTGAATGTTTTCCATTTCTTTCAAGACATAAAAGCCCCACTTTGTAGCTTAGTTGCTTTGAGAAAGTTTTGTAGCTTTGAGAAAATTCAAATTTGAAACAGGAGTTTTGTGCATAACACACAGTGACAAAGTCTGTATTCCTTGCCGAACAAAAGGAATAAAAATTATTTATATTGGATAAGTGAAACAAAAAATTCGAGTTTAAAACATGCATACCGTTGCAATTTCCTGTGATCGCGGCATTAGATCCCTGAAAACTTTAAACAGAATGTGCTCGAGTTTTCAGCTACATGTCAGTTTATTCATCATAGCTTGCGGTAAACAGCGTCACCATGCTCCCATTTTAGACGCTGGGTAGACTGCACAAGCAAAATAAATTTCTTTCATAGGCATGTATTAAATGTTCAGTCATCTACTAAAGCTTCCCACAGTGGAATATGCTCCACTGTGGTGATACCTAATCCATAAATAGATCGAATCTTAAAAATTCACAACATCAGACTGCCCGTTTGAACTTTTGAATATATGATTATTTTCGTAGTGATGCTAAAAGGTAGCACTGTGGTTTAGGTTTCTTTTGAACAGTCTACTTTCATGGGAATTTTCCCAGAAATAATGCCTATAGTCTACTTTCATTTATCTTTATTCTTTATTCCTTATCGTTTATTATTTCTATATTCTTTATTAATATTTCTTTTTATCTATCGATGTGATTTTACTGAAAAGGCATTAGAGAAAAATGAAAGCGCCACTCTCTGCAATATATCGCTGCAAAAGTACTGACAAACACTAAATCATTGCTGCAAAGATATCCTTAAATGATTTAAATTTAAGGATATCTTTGCAGCAATGTTTCTGGTTTCATAATGCCAAGCAGAAGAAAGACAGTCATAGATCGATTCTAGTCTCCGATTAAAGGAATATTTCTAGGTTTTGTAGGTTTCACGATTTTGTCGCTCTTTGGAGTAGGCAAATAAGATCCCCCGACCCTCCGAAAAATCTCGAATTTAATCTTGCAACTCATAATAATCGAATGCGGAAATCAGAATAATCAAAAAACTTCAAAATTATCGGTTACAACGATTATAGTTACCGGTGATGACTGAGATTGGTAACCGGTTGCCTTCCAATTTGTTAACACTTTCATTGAGCTGAAAATTGGAATTTCGTGTGGTGGCCAAATTTTTTTATTTTTTTCATTTAGTTAACGACGTCCACGCGATAACGCGTGATCGGCCGTTTGGTGAGAGCTCGCATCGCGTGATCGCGCGATATCGTTCATTGCCAAGCTGAAAATTGTAATTTCGTGTGGTGGCCAAATTTTTTTTTATTGTTTTATTTAGTTACCGACGTCCACGCGATAACACGTGATTGGCCGTTTGTTGAGGACTTGCATCGCGCGATATCGCGTGATTGGCAATGAACGTGTTAAAGCATACTTAGTACTGAAAGTATTCCGCTATTCATTAATTCATTCGCGATTAATAACGGACAATGGATGTAGCCTCGAACGTCAAATGAGAGTAGGAACTAAAGAAGTCCGTGAGAGTATCTTGGTAACTGCACTGCTAAAATGCAACACTATTTCTTTATACTGAGAATTCTATAAGCATAAAACATCAAATCAACATCGGCCATGTAGTGAGAAACGGCTCATGAATGCAAAACTAAGACGAAGAATCCATGAACTGCCGAGTCCAACAGACTTACTAAAATTGCTAGGAATGTGTTTTTGAACGCATTTACGATAGTCACCGTTCATGGGGGTATTAACAGAACGAATCAGGGGTAAAAAATCCTATATCACAAAAACAAACAGTTAAAGTGGATGAAAGAACATCAGCAGATCACCAGAGTACCGGAGAAATCATGGAGTGATGAATCCAGGTGCATGTTATTTTAGCGGACAGAAGGAAGGTCCTGTATATTGTGACAACACAGTCATAGACCCATCATCCTTGGTTATAATGTTTTGAAATCAGCGATGGAAATATGGTCTTGGACATGTTTTCCTGGTACTCTTTTGCCCCCTCCCCTCCTTTCATAGTAGGCTGAATGATGCAGCGTGCAAACTACCTGACTAGTTGCGATTCAAATATCCCATTTATGTTGACTATGTGCACTGCTTGTAATGGACACTTCTAACAGATAAGACGTTTTATCACAGAGCGCTTGTCATCCTGGAATGGGAACAGGAATTGTAGTGGTCTCGCATAATGGGTTTGATTCCCCCCCCCTCTCAGTCACTGGAGCTCATTCCCATATTTGGGATGTTGTGTTACGAAATGTTAGTCACTAGGACCCATTTGCCAGGCGATGTGAATGGAACTGCAGCAATTCCATCATATCCTTGTGGGAGAATATCCATGTGGAGTGCTTCCAGAACTTCATGACTTAAATGGCTCCAAATTGTCAAGTCTGCTTTGAAGGTTCAGTGTTCCAACAATACTATTGGGTAAATACTTACCAGATACTATTGGGTAAGTATTTCTAATAAACTGATAACCAATTTACTGTTTCTTTTATCTATAGAAATCTTTTGATAACTTGTTTGTGACAAAGAGACATAAATATATTACTTTTAAATGATTTGCAAATTTAATTTATTTCCTCTGGAAATAACAATATATCATATCTTTTAGATAAAGTCTATTCAGAAGATATTTATAGAAGATATTTATAGAAGATATTTATAGAAATATTAAATTAATATTTATTATTATTTATTTATTATTTAGATTAAGTCTATCAGTTACAGAAGAAAAAGAACCAAAACGGCTTCGTTTGGTTTTAAACTATTAAAAGAAAATAATTATTAGTTATTGCTTTATAGTTAGGTAAGTATTACAGTTGTTGCAATTGCCATCAAAATAATATAATTACAGTACTTTTTATGCCAATACACTCTCAGAAACTCCCTATTTACGTGTCAAAGAGTAACTGGTTTTTAATAAAGTATTTCCCCTTCATTCAGCATGATTTGCTCCATGGCTTCATGTGAATATGAATATTTAGATTGAAACAGTTTTGAATGTGTTTTGCTGCAATGAAGAATTTTAATAGTTTGCAAAGAAAGTATTGACAGACAGGTCCGTCGCGCGCGCGCGCGCGCGCACACACACACACACACACACACACACACACACACACACAATACTTCCGAATGATTTAATAATGAAGATTACAGATATTGACACTGAATACAAGATTAATTGCACAATGCATTTGTAAATGTGTTTAGTTATTCACACCTGTTAAAGGTCTCCATGGTGCTTTTTGCTTGTAAACGGAAAACTGCATTCGTATAAAAATGAAATGATGAATGAAACAGACAGTATGCGAAAACTCCGTAAATCGTTAATGGGAGAAATAAACCATATCTTCTCACTAATCCAGAGAATATTATTTTCTGCATGATATCCGCCTTAGTATCCGCATTTTAAGCTGAAAATATGTCTGAGAAAGCCAAAGTAAGAATGACATATTACAGTAACTTTTCATAAGTTTATCCTAGATTTTGTACCCGCAAACTTTGCTTTGTTTGGTTAGCCATATTTTCTTCCACATATGCACTCTCTCTCTCTCTCTCTCTCTCTCTCTCACACACACACACACACACACACACACTGACTTAATGGTACTTTCTTTGGCTTTGTAAGAGTCTGAAATTGGTGGAACAGAGAGAGAGAGAGAATCTGAAGAAAGAGGAAAATTAAGAGAGCCTGTTGAGCAGGAAAAAAAGCATAAACTTACGACAGGAACGAATGAGAGATAGAAAGATGTACAAACGTCTTTATTCGGGGCTGTCTAGGATTTAATGGTGCACTAAACTGCATATTTACGGCCTGGCCCTCCCATAGCAGCCACCTGAAGACTAGTGTCTGTCATTCCGTTGAGTTATAAACTGTAACCCCTCAAAACCCTTCCACCCACCACAGAAACCACAGCGGCTGCCGAAGGAAAAAGAAGACGCACCTGGGAGACGCCAAGTAGCGGTGTCTTTAATTCCACCCCTCCCTCGCAACGAAGGGGACCGGCAGCTTCTGTTGTGGGACTTTAGTACGTGCTGGAGAAGTTTTTACAGCACTGAGCTCCCTCCCCCCCAGTTCCCCCTAATGGCACCTTTGGCAGACACAACATGCGGTTATCACACCTAAAAACAGCCACATGCTGCGAATCCGGGGAGGGGTCGAAGGAGCCTTAAAGCACCTCAGTCGTCAAGTTACGTGTGAACACGTGGAAGGAATGTACAGACTGCGCAAATCTTAATGAGCTGACAAGTTGTGTTACCTTGGTAACCATCCGTCAAGGGACACGATGAGAATCTTCTTGATGAACGTTTTCCTTGCTAATTAATGTTACCAAAAGTTTAACAGATTTAATTAGAAGAGGCTTCAGCTTCGCGCTTCTATCTCTTCTTTTCACTTCTCCAGTTAAGACGAAATGTTTCAGTTACAATAAAACTTTGTGATAATAAATCCCATAGGAGTACTATGAAAATGAATGATAGAATTTGCTATAAAAATATTCATGCAAATAGAAAAAAAATAATAAAAAAACAATTCCTCGTTAAAATCTTAGCCATAAATAGTATCTTCTATAACGAATCTTCAGTCTGATGGTTTAATAATTACTTAAGCTAATTATTCAAAGTGAGTAATAATAATAATAAGCCGATTGTAATTACGTTCACACATGCGCAGTGTGTGACATATATATATATATATATATATTACAAATATGATTTTATGATTTTTTTTAGATATTCAAAAGCAAAGTCTAATATTGAACTTTCATCAAGAAAATTATAAGAAAATTTATAAATTATTATAAAAACATTATTTTTATACCATAATAATGAATTATTTTGAAGAGTTTTAATAGCTCAATTAGTTTATAATGCCATCTTTCTTTTAGAATAGAACAGCATCATAAACAGTTTCCATTCCCAAAGAAATGTCAATCCCTGATATCCATCAGTTGACATTAACTCTTCTCTAGAACCTTTAGAGAGAAAAAAAAATTATTTCATTTCATTTCATTTTTTTAAGAAAAGCATTTAAATATAAGCGAATTGCAAAAGCCAGTAAACAAATGCTTAGGGTAGTTTGCAAAGAAGAATTTCTGTCCTAGGGGATTTATCCCTTAACAAAAGCTCTTACGCGATTTGCTGATAGTTCGTCAAACAAACCACACTGAGAAGCCCTGCTATCGGTGTTATCATAATAAACAGAAGAAAATTTCTGTTTGAACACTTTTTTTAGCCTTCTTATGAGTTCCATCCAACTATTTGCTCTCTCCCTGTGTGTGTTTTTTGCGCGTGTGAGCTGGTGTATTGACAAGCAGTTGAAAAGGCCGATCACCGGAAGAAAAGATACAACTTCACACTACCACTTGCCTGCAATAGAAAACGTTTAATATTTGTCCTGTGCGTATAACACATGGAGATTAATTATTCCTGTACTGTCAATATTTGTTTGATAAACAGAGCTCTTGAAAAGGAGGGAATTGTGTGATGTAACAGCCTTATCAAGTGCTCTGGTATTTCAAACACACATTATTGGAATGCAAACAGAATCCACAAACAAATATCTCATTGTTTGATGTGTTGGTTCAACAGATCTCGGCCTGCTGTAAATCACATCTTCCAGCCGCCACATCGCCGAGTAGGGAGGCAAATATTTTCACAGTCATCGCGTACCCTAGTATATAAATGTGTTCGCCCGGCGGCTGCCTACTTTCTACGGCACTCCATGGTGGTGTTTCAAGACACGGCTCGCAGGACAGAGAAGGACCGCACAGTGATCATTTCTTATACGCAGATGGAAAGAATGTAAAAGAAACAAGAATGAGAATACCGGAAAGAATGAAGTCATCTCTTTAAGGTAAGTCCCTTTGTTTCGTTTTAGACTGTTTTCCTATCTCACCATCCTTTTGTAAAGAAGTAAATAAAAACAATGAAAAGGGCGCCTTATAAATTCCGCATGCCATCAACCTACCCATGATGGTTATTTTATCCCTTAATAACTGGGGTTCTATCTTCCTCAATCATTTGTTACTATCAAATAAAATTGATAGCAACATGAACAAGTTTCTGTTTTTTAATGACATTTTCACCTAGGAGAGATTATAAATAAATCTATAGCACATTAATAGCATGAATTAAGGGATAGATAGTCCAGAAACCAGTCCTGTTTATTGGAGGCCACTTCAGGGCCTTCTGAAATGTGTGAAGGACTCCAATAAACAGAGTGGCGACCTCACACTGGGCAATGAACGTTCCCCCATCATCCATTAGCTAAGAGATTCAGAATATTTTATTAAGAAAGATCATGGTATCCCATTTTACAGTATTTTTCTCTTTGACGATGCTTTTACTTTTAATTTAATTTTTTTTTTTTTCAAGCCTTGCATAAAGAATTTAGCGCTGGAGTGCACCCCTGCCGTCCAAGGAAAAAATTATACAAATACAGACCACCATTGGTCATGGTTATATTACAACATCAAAAAAAAAAAAAAAAAAAACTCCGTTTAATACTATTAACGGAGATATAACTTCTATAACTTTGCAATTCTATTACAACAAGTCAAGGTTATATAGATAAAAAAAATTCTGAAACGAAAGGAGAGATGAATAGAATTAGTTACTTCAAAGTTCAGTTTAAAATTCAGAAATTTAACTTCTTTACGACTATCCCAGTTCGCAAAGTGACTAAATTATATATAAGTTTTGGCAGAATGAGATCGTGACATGTATTAAATGTTGTGGCCAAAATGTCACTATATGCAATATTATTTGTCTGAAAATCATTGTAATAACCGCTTATTAAATGAATATAGTAATGAATTTCTTTTAACAGTTAAATATATTTTTAACGTGTATTAATATCTGAAGCCACAAAAACTCTGCGTTTTTCCTGCATACATGCATCGTGAAGATGCAAAATTACATTCCGTTATCGGCTTGAAGTCATCATCAGCTGTAGCACATCCACTTTACTTATTATAGGCCTAAGAAGGGGGCATTGAAAAAAAACAAAACAAAAAAAAAGGGGTTTGTTTGTATAGAAAGGTATTAATGTGTAGTAGGTTTCCACTTTTTCAAACTTTCCTGAATAACAATGCCATAATGCCTTAGAACCATGGCGCATGGTCCTAATGTATTACGGATTTGAAACTTTTATGTGTAAGATTAACAGAAAAATGCTAATACCAAAGTGAATACATGACATCATTACTAATATTCGATGAAAATAAATGTTAGATATTATCTATGGTTTCTTTGTTTTGAACAATCGCGCTCGCGGTACCTTCTCTGGTCAGTTTTTATTTATTAATTTCTGGCCTTTATTGTTAAATCTTATTTATGTTAAACTTGAATTAGATTTTGTTTGTTAATTTCTATACCTCGGTCTGGAGCATTTGGTGAGCTCCATGCTAAATTTCACAAATGTTGCAATTTCAGTAGTGGATTAGATTATCATTTTGACAATTGCTATATAATACAATGCTCATTGTTCCTCTAGTTAATGTCACCACTAAAAAACCGGAACATTTAGGAATGGCCACACTGACTAATTGGATAGTAACAAAAAAAAAAAATTACTTCACATTTTTATTGGACTATCTGAGATTCTATTTCAGATAATTTTGATTTAATTTAATTGTATATATATAGGCAAATTGAATGCTCGATTTGATATCGTATATCACTGCATAACAACTTTTACAGTGTTATAATTAAGAAACAATTGGCTATTGCAATTGAATAATCACAAATTCATATAGAAACTGAGAATATTATTATCATATGTGCTAACAAAAACAAACATAATAAGTTCTTTGTTACATCAAGTGCGACAAAGAACTGGTTCACGTAATCACTAGTACTGCAAAACTTTTCCGTGCGTTTTTTGGTTTGAGGAAATTTGTTGTTTTGTCATTGTTAGTAGTGCCTCGGCCCAGTTCCTCTACGGGGGCCCAGTGATTAATTACCTCATTCGAAACGTCTCTGTGCTTGGCTATATGGGAACGAAGAACAAAGATCCACACAAAGAACATTTAGTTGGCAAAAACTCGTGTTAAATTTAGTACTATAACGTTATTGAATTTTCCGTTCCTTAGCCTCTGGTGAAATGAAGTACAGAGAGAGCGAGAGAGAGAGAGAGAGCCCGTTGCCCCGCTTACCGAAGCTTTTACCTCTGGGAGTTAGGCCTAAACAAACAGGGTTCTAATGTAGGAAGGGAGCAGACGACAGGTCGGTAAACACGAAGCTCCCTAATTACGTCCTCCGTCAGTGTTTACTCGGTTCTTGCGGGCCGGCAGTGTCTCCTGATCTGTGCCGAGACGATGGCTCCAAGCGCTTGGAGCTACGACACAAGGCGAGAGGACGACATTAGAGCTGTCGCAGGCGAAAGATGGAAACGCCGGACAGTTAAGTTGATGAAAGGAAGTGGCAGACGTTCTTTCGCCATGGAGACAGCGATAACAGATCGCCCCCCAGTGAAGTGAGGAAAAAGATTGCAATATAACAGACTGTAACAAAGCTTTCCCCTCAGTTATTCAATTTACTCCCCTCCCGAGATATCGATTTTAACTCCGAACAGACTAGAAACACTCTCCATCACAAAATCAGTCACAAGATTTGGTATTCCACACATATTATTGCTAGCATGGAAAGGAATACGCTAGGGTAGGACTTTTCCCGGGTATTCCGTTTTTTCTTCAAGAGCAACAGTGTTTTTTATGCAATAATTTCCTGTGTCATTTTAACATGATTCCAACATCATAGATACAACGATCCCATGGGAACCGATGCATGATAATTTTTTTAAATTTTTTCCCCCGGTATATTTCTCCCAGTAGTATGTTAGAATACTACTGGGGGAAATATGTTTCAACTGATTTCAACTGAAATCAGTTGAAACAGTTTAAATGATTTCAGTGAAGTGTGCTTTTATACATGTATTTAGACGTTTTAAAACATTTTTATGAGTTTGTGTTCGTATTATATTATTATTATTTGATTTTAACTTTGTTTACATTTATAATTCGTAATTATTCTTGACATAATTATGAGTAAACGCAGTGCTAAATCCAATATTTTGTTCACTTCCTTCCGAAACTTCATTTAGAAATTCGAAAATGACTATAAAAATCTGTCAATTTTCTTAGTGAACGTGGAAATCTTTAAAAATTGAAAAGATAATTATAATTTAAAATGTTATTCTGATCTCCAAAGCTCTTTGATATCCCCCCCACTAAAAAAAACAAAAAAAAAACTAACGGTTAAATGCAGGAGGATTCTAAATAACGATGAAGTCTATTCAAATAATGACTCTGACGTTTTTTTTTTTTTATTTTTTAAATCAACTTAACACACGACTCTGTATTCGCATGTTCGATGCTGTGTTTATATGCGAAGGTTTCCCCTGCAGGAAGTCTATTTTAACCCTTCAGAACGGATAATCCAATCGAAAAGGACACTTAGTTTAGTATATAATATACGGGTTTTTATGGTCTTACTTGTCTCCGTCATATTTCCAATCGAATCAAACCAATCTTCTATTGCATACTGTTTATATATTGGTTAAAGGAATGAAATGCATATTCACCTGGACAGCTCACAGTATATTTCGAAAGGAAAAAATTAGGGAATTTGCAAGCCGATCTTAGTAGTATATTTGATCCTGAAATCTGGATATAATATACTGCATATAAACTATTACAGGGGAGACTTGAATTCGTTATTTTGAAACGAGCAGTGAAGAAAACAAAACAAAACAAAAAAAAAAAAACTCTCAGTTAGTAAAATTAAGCACACGTTGCCTTGCTTCCTCAACAAACGTCGTTTAGCACCTTGCTGTTAACTTTTTTTTTTTAATGTGAATCCGCCACAATGGTTGTAAAACTCTTGGTGGTAGGATAACAGTTAGATAATCAAGAAACTTTGGGTTAGAAACTCAACGTTGAAAATTTCAAGTCACTTTCTATCTCCAGTATTGAGCCTCCGTAGCTCGGTCAGTATAGACGAAGCTCTTTGGTCGGAAAGAGCTGGGTTCGACTCCCGTCCATGACGTGAAGCACCTTTATCTGGTCTCTTTCGACTAAAGGTGAGTTAGCTGGTCTCATACGACGGTAGAGGGATTTTTTACCCGGAAACTCGAGTTCTTCGTCCCTCACAACAGGTAAACCGGCCAGTGAACACACACACACATACACAATTAGATCTACAGTCATAAAATATATACTTAATTCCTCATTAGGAAGGCTCGACCGTTCCTTAGGACGGTCGAGGAACGGGGGGGGGGGGAATCCCAAACGAATAAATAAAAACCTCCAATATTCAAGGTGTGGTGGTCTCATACGGAGAAATCAAATTCATCTGTCACCTGAAGATTTTTTACGAATATCCCTATCCAACCTGTTTGTTTAAGCGGAATGGTCTCTCTGTTCGTTCGACCAGGCCAGCAATTAATTAGCATATTAATACGGTAATATTTTTATATGGGATTAAGTCTGATATTCTTATTGCTTTTTTTTTTTTTTTTGATTTGGTCAGATTAGAAGCAACATTTCTGGTTTAGGAATGTCGAGTTTTTATCTGCCAATTGTGAATATTCCATTACTAATCTTAGCATATTTTTATTTTTATTTTTTAACTTCGCACTGTTGCTTCCTTTTTTTTAAATTTTTTTTTTTATACTTCTGGTTCTAATTTGATCTAATCCTTAACGGCTGCGGTCTACATCGTATTTTGCATGGCTGACTTCTTTAAATACAAGGATATAATTTACCGACCTTATGAATATTTCCACATTTCCTGTTTACATCAACCATACGTAAGCACAGCTGGTCAGTGAACTTGCGAGTATAGATGAAAAATTAAGTTGCCGGTAACATTGCTGAGTGAGCATCGCATCTGGAAGAGAGAGAGAGAGAGAGAGAGGGTGGGGGGGGGGGAGAGAACAGTTAAGTGTTTTACAAACCGGCTGGTATTCAAGATTTCTGTTTTCGAAACGTTACCTTCGTAGACTCTGGTTTGGGTGTCCCAACTCAATTCTGCATATCTGAATAAACACTGGATGAGCGCTTAAATTGCAAAATTTTTGCACTGGAGTGTGATTTTGACACTTAAAATGCGAATGTGGTTTTGTTTACTCTCTCAGATCATTCTTGTTGTAATTGCTAGAAAACAGCCAATAATAGTATTACTACTACCACTATTATTATTATTAGAAACGATTTATTTCATCATTGTGTTAGACCATTGGAATATCCGGAATCACTGCCATGTATCTCTTTCGAAGTGTACTGTAACTGTAATTATAATTAAAATCTGATATAACTAGGATTACTTCCTGTATTTATATAGCTTTACCAATAAAATTATAGAAGTTTCTTAGGGAAATAATGCCAAAATGGTGTACAGTTTTCGCGAAGGATTTAGTTAGTATTTATTGGTTGTAGAGTGGTCGAATAAGAAATTATCTCTGCACATAGTATGAGAGAAATATTGATGCAAACAGGAAACAGAACTATTAATTTAAACAGTTGTAGTATGTGCAGGTGGATTAGTATTTTTATTTGGTTGTAAACATTATATATATATATATATATATATATATATATTTAAAAGATAAACACCCAGTCATCTTTCCCCTTGTGGTAAGATGAGAAGTCACAACGGGATACTAGCCTGTGTAGTAATACGTTTTCTGGTTGAGAGCAAAATCTCATTATGATTCGTGGGTCTTAAGCAAGATGGTTCAGTAATTATATAGTTGCACTGAAAAAATTTGTTCAGAACACTTTTCAAAACGATTACCTCATGTAAAAAATGTTCTTGATAGAAAGTCAATAAAATGGTCGTTAAATATTAATATAATATTAATATTGATGATCGTACTGTCATTATGAGGTTACCCAAGAATCGGGTATTGATAATGGTTTCAATGTAACTAATTGTGAATATTCCAATATTAAGTTAGTTGGTATGACATGGAGAGATTTCAGAAAAGTCTGGGATTGTGGATCAGTGACTATTATTCTAGGAAAAAGCTTTAAAGTCTAAACTTTCTAAAATATAATATTGACTGTTAGCAAGAAATAAAAAAAGAAAAACAGTGATGCTCTTCTTCACTTTAGCTTGCAGTTTATAATAGATTGACATAAAGTCTTTAAAGGTCAGTTTGGATATATTTTTCGAAGTTGGTATTTTATGATAAAATATACATTTAAGAGATTGGTCGGTAAGGTGTCTCCGGAATGAATTCGGCGAAAAAAATCAACGATATCGACTGTATGCAAATCAGATAAGAAAAAAGTTACTGGAAGAAGCGGTTACTAATAAAATATACGATAATTATTGCTGCGATGCTCATGAGCTCTTAAAGAGGAAATTTTCATTTTAGACACATAGAGATTGACGCTCTTGTAAAGTTAATAGACTTTTCTGAACTAATCATTGACGATGTTTCAAAACATGATGACATACAGACTTTCAAAAATATAGTAATATTGTACCTATGCTTGCAGATTATTTTGCACGGATTCTGAGCTCCATAAGCCTCAGTTGTCCTTTTATTTGTAAAAATCATTTGTTAAAAATGGCCTTTTTTTTTTTTTTTTGAAAGGATGAGGAATATCCAGGACTCCTTCCCATCTCTCTCTCTCTCTCTCTCTCTCTCTCTCTCTCTCTCTCTCTCTCTCTCTCTCTCTCTTCCAGTTTCTAGATCATTTATCTCTCTTAGCTCCGTTTGTAACGATGATGCCCTTCACGTGAAAAGATTTCGTTTCGAATCCCTTCTAGACCGCTAAGAACTCTTATAAAATATTTTCAGTTGGAAATAAGTTAGCCAGGAATATGGGGGCGGGCAGAGTTTTTAGACATAATGCACTGGCCTCAGCTTTAATTGCTTCAACCGTAATATTCAAAAAACAAACAAATGCTATTTATTTTCGTAAACATTCAGGTCTCCGACAACTACAAAACGGTAATGCTTGTAAAATATCGAAAGATATGCACATCATGAATTTCTAGGTTGGATTTAGGCCCCCTGAGAGCTGCAGTAGTTGCGTATAAAGTAGCACGGTCCATATGTACTACACAACTAAAATTTGCCACTGAACTTGCTACAAGAGTAAACTAATTGTAATAACGTATACCTATGTTAATAGGGCTGTAGAATAACGAAGTGCTTGAGCAACTCATCTCACCTCTTATCTTTCTGATCTGAGAGTTGGTTGAGAATCTGGAATTGAATCATATCAGCAATGAACTTTGGAAAAAGAAATTTGAACAGAGTACTCAGAACTCTAGAGATAATCTGGAATTGATTCCCATGTAGTAGGAAAATTCTCCTTATCAAAAGTGAGTTTCAGTAGCTGGTTTGAGTATAATGCCAAAACATCGACGAAATTTCGAGTTTCTCAGTTCTCTCACTAGTATTCCAACTCATGTAGCATATAACCCATATCAATCGTAGTAGTATTGTCGTAACATTGTCATTATATTATAATGACGTGAAGACAGAACCACAATCTATTTTAATATTAATTCCATTTCTTTAAGATATCTATAGAGGAGTAACCAAACTTTATTCATTTACGTGCAGCTGTTATCATAGGCGCACTCATGACGATGATATATGTGTATATCATCGTCATGAGTGCGCCCTACGTGGTTTCAGACCACCCATATACGTGGGTGGTCTGAAACCATGTAACGTGTGTGTGTATATATGTATACTTTCCGCAAGCGTACGATAGCGATCTGTGAGAATTTTGGACCATTCTTCCTATAGGCATGTAATGAGGTCCTGGACTGTTGTGGGACGATTCAGTTCCTTCACAGATGTTTAATAGGGTTGATCAGGGTTCGGTGGAGGCCAATCAAGTGTGGTGATGTTCATTTTCACAAACCAAGTAGTTGCAGCAGCCGTATGACACGGTGTTGCTTTGCTGAAAGAGACAATAGTCAGTTCCTTAGAAACGCCACAAAATGGGAAGCATGGATTTGTTTAGAATGTTCAGATAAAGCTCGGAGTTCAGTGTTTGTGGTACCACAAATAAACGTCCTAGTGCAAACCAGGAAAAAGAGGATCATACCATCACACCGCCACTTCTGAATTTCATAGTTAGGGTTACGCATTTGGTAAGAGACGTTCACCGGGTATCCGCCACACCCACATAAGTCCATCTGCTCGGTAGAGGGTACAGCGTGATTCGTCGCTGCATAACACTGCTTTTCAAGCTTCCACTATACACGCTCTTTGCACCACGGAAGACGACGCTGTATGTTGATTCGAGTAATGTGGGGCTTGCGTATTCAGGTCCTACCATGGAAACCCATGTTTTGAGCCTCGGTTCTGAATGTTTTTGTGCAGATTCTTGTTCCATTCGAAGCTCGAAACTCAACATTCAACGTTTCGGCAAACGAATGGCGGTTTTTACATATTATCCTTCTTAGCACCCTACGGTCACTTTCGGTGTGTGGTGGGTCGTCCACTGAGGGTAGGTCTTGCAGTTAACTCCCGGCACTTCCTTCTTGAAAAGATAGCTTGCAACATGGCATCCTATCACAACGTCTCTGTCTCTTTCAAACTCCTTCAGTTCTCTTCTCGTTGCCATTTCATTGGGCACAGTTGCCTTGACTTGGGAGCTCATATTCCTCCAATTTTTACCGGCTACAAATACGTAAAATATTTTATATATATATATATATATATATGATTTTTACCTCATAAATATATATTAAGTTTCATCAAAAGCAGGTCATCTCTTCTAGTGCTGATTGACAGACAAATCGTAAGAAAGATAGATAATATGTTGCGAAGGCGCTTAAAGGGTGTATATTTCACGACGGCAGTTTTGTTTAGTGATATTATTCATTACCACAGTAATTGAACCTTGAATAATGATTAGCGCGCATTAACAAGATTCCTTTTTTTTTTTTCGTACTCGCTTACATACATATAAAACCTTCGCTATACTTGGGTAAATTTAATTGAAGTCTGGAATTGTATTAAAATTTGTCATGCCATTGTTTCAACTGAGTTACTGTTCTCATACGGAGGTGAAAAGGTTTTTTCCTCCCGGACACTCCGGGTTTTCATCGCAAAACAGGCAAAACGGCCAGTAGAACACACGCAATTTATAGAAAAAATACATCACAACCAATAATAATAATAATAATAATAATAATAATAATAATAATAATCGTATTTTAGGTTAATAAAATGGTGCTGAATGCCTGTGTGGGCATCGCAAGCTAAAAAATAAATAATGAGAAGGCTAATGAGAAATATTGTTTATTATTGTTATTATCTCGGATAATTCCCATACTTAGTGCTTTATGCATATTAGATTCAGTTTAATATTCATGTGCTACATATAATGTTATATAATATATATATATCTGTTTTAATCCTTTTATGGTGGCGAAAAGCATCTAAATAACAATAAATATCTCAGAAAATGGCTCATAGATTCAACAAATAACAATATCAAATTGTTGTATTGGACCAGTCCAGCAAAAATCGCTCCTAGCGATAATTGAATACTTCTGTATTGGTTTGACATTTGAGCAACAGTGGATGCAATATACTTTAAGTTCATTTTTCTCTGCAGCAAAGTAAATTAGTAGCGTCTGATCAGTGTGGAATAATAAAGCAGAGATGTTATTTATAATCATTTCTAGCAATAATTAAATACAAATCTATTCTAAGCAGGCTATTGAAGTGTGTCTAATTTCCTATTACTCAGAATGGCAAAATATGCTACAGAAACTTCCTTAGGTGAAAGAAGAGAGGGAATTATCACGGGTTTTCAAACAGCGTACCAGAATATCTTTTACTTGTAATTTTCGTTCCATAAAGCGAAAATCTAATCTCCTGGCAAAGGGAGATTATTACAGTACTTCATCTGCGTCACTTCAATAAATGCTGACTAGTAGTGGATGTCCTCACGTGTACAAACACCAGCCATCATCGCGTGGTGTGTTTAATAGAACAGGTGCAGAGCCTACTCTTTGGATGAAAACTGGATCAATAGAGAGTAGTGTTGGTATACTGTGGACAGAGAACTCCTCAAACATTTACCCTGTGGGAGCAAACATTGGAACCCTTTAAATACATTCCCCAGCCCTTCGGCATCACAGTTACGTCATTCCGCCCTGCCAGCGTCCGTCCCAGGTCGCCTGATATGTGTATGTGTGTGCGTGCGTGTGTCTCTGTGAAGGCCTTCCTTGCTACTGCGACAAGTTCGTATCGCCTAGCAGGGGTGACGTCCGAGTAGCAGGTGAGAGAGAGGGATGTCTGTGCGGTTGTGTTAGGTGGGTTTTTTTGTTATAGGACCGTCACGGAATAATTCGCCTTTTGTCACGTGTTTTGTATCTTACGGAGATGGCGCTTGACTGTTCACGGCTTTTCTTTCTCTAAACTGGAACGATTTTCTCCCTCCCTCTCTCTCTCTCTCTCTCTCTCTCTCTCTCTAATATTTCTTATTGTTGTGACTCAAATGAAAAGATTATTTCCATGCACCTGTGAGTTGCCTCGTTCTGATTGCATATATGTAAAGGTTATAGGGTCAGTCCCATTTGCGGCTGGATTTTCGATTTTAAGTTTTGTGTGACGATATATTTCAAAGGAAGCGAAGGGAAGTCCAGATAGCAAGTGACCGACGTTTCGAGGATTTTGGAAAATTTTGTAGCTGGTATTTTCACAAGTGGTATATTCACATCGACACAGGTGCATAAATTAAGTAATGCAAGCCTTTACGACTCCGAAATTAGTTAATTTAGTTACTTTTAATTGTCATAAACTGTTGATCTTTATTTGCCTTTTTTTTGGACCTAGAAGGTTTACGATTTCATTCCAGCTGATCGCTGGATATATTTTATCTACAAATTACAAGCCCACTTTAGATGCCATTAGGTAGTGGAATGTTTTTTTACCGGTCGTAAGGCATTGGAAATTGAAGGTAACATCTTTAATCTCTCTCTCTCTCTCTCTCTCTCTCTCTCTCTCTCTCTCTCTCTCTCTCTCTCTCTCTCTCTCTGATCAGCTTTCTACTTGACAGTATTAATTCATTTGTGTGAATCTTTCGTTATTTTTGCTCACAGTGTCATCGAGATCACACTGGAATAGCTTGATGTAAGTATACGTCTATAATATTGCAATACTTGAAACTATATTTATCTAGCTGATTATTTAAATTATCCGCGCAGTTTATATCAGTGTATAGAGTTGACCAGATTGCCCCTTTTAAGCTGCAATATAAGATCGTCAGTTTATCAGACAAAATTCATAAGTAAACTTTTTGAATAATAGTGAGCAATCAACAGTGGAGCCTACTCAGTTGGTTTTGAAGGAGCCCATTGGTTGGGAGGACCTGGGTGTTCGAATCCCATCTATGATACTAAGAACTTTTATCAGGACTTTTAAACTAAAGGTGAATTAGCTGATCTCATACGGGAATGGAGGGAAAAATCCGAAAACTTTGATTTTTCGTCTCTCTAAATCGGCAAACCGATGCTGTGCACACGTCTTCCTTCTCTTCTCAATCGTCCCTTAAGACGGGTATACACACATATCTACAGACATAAAATACCCAACCGTAGGGTATGCAGCAAATGACTGGCAAGCCGGCTGCATTAATTGCCTACAACCCTAATCAGAGGACTCAACGCCATCTTGGACGGAAGAGAACTGGATGGGATGAACAGTGGCATTAGCTTTATAAATGTTATTTGTTTTCTCTGTTAGCGTTTACACTAAAAAACACAAACTATATCGGTATATCAGTATTTGATAAGCGCTCGAAAAACTACGTATAGTATAGGAGGTTTTTCATTCTGAACATAGAGTTCGAAAATTCTCCATTATTGTATTTACGATTCGTATAACTATACATATAGCCTTAATGTCCTGTTAGGAAGTAGTTTTCCCAACCTTGAAGCAGGGGTTTCCATCAACAATGCTATTGACATGATGCTATCATATTTTTAATAGCGAAATGACTCTTTGCAAGATGATATTACTCTATCATATCCTTCTTTACTGCTTATAGACGAATGGCGATAATCGTACGTTGATCTGTCGAAGCAAAGCGGGCAGGGATAGGGGAGATCCGTGTGCCGCTGAAGGAGCCAAATACACAGTTTCTACAGTACACTTTTTACAGGGATAACACTGCCCGATCCTTGGAGACGCTCCCGTTAAAGTTGCGTCCCTGACCCCCCCCCACCCCAGTCATATTCACCCACCTTCGTTCACAAAAGGTGTCCGGCAACACCCACTACCTTGTGGGGAAAAGAAAAGTGCCGCAGATTAGTCCCCGTAATTCACGTGCCCATGGCTGCCGTGAGAACATTGATTTCACGGTCTCTCACGAGGAGGTCATCCGTAGCTCGTTCGCAAAAACCCGCAGACAAGTGTGGAACATCTCTGCTAAAGAAACAAGCGGCATGCCCTTCGGATAAGGACGAATACTGAATATGGCGAAGGTGATAAGAAGTTGTTTTTTTCCCCCGCGATGTTTTAAGGCGGAAATCTCTTGTTACGCGGATCACAACAAACTAATCCTGACAATAAGCTGATATCACTAAACCAACAGTTAATCCCACGTTTACAAACATGACGCTGATAATCCACTTGAAGAAGCATCATCTGCATTTATCCCAGGATCAGGTGTTAGCCAAGTTCAATGGCATTTTTCTTGTCTTGTGTTGTTTGTGGTTGGGGCACATGGATGTAGAAGCCACGGGAAAATTGTTCCTCGTGCGCCTTTTTCATTGTTCACAAAGTCATTCTCTTGCAACTACAGCATTTTCGCATAGCTTTGCTTATCAATTACACCAATCCTCGAGTTGTGTTTTCAAGAGAATCTTGCATAACACAATTTGTTTTCCTAATCTGTCCACCGAATTTTTTATTAATCATTTTATTCAACAAGTCATTTATCTTTTTTTATAATGAACATTTTAATATTTATTAAAGTATTTATTTATTTATTTATTAAAGTAATGATTCTTATTACTTATCCTACTGCGTCGATTAATGTATTGCTTCTCCACAACTTTAGCATTATTATTATTGTTTCTTTATTAATTTCATAATTTTACTTTTTTTGTTGAAAGTATTAATCAATGACCCGTAGCGTCTACGACATATATAAAGATGAAAAACAGATATTTACATTATTTTAGAGAATTTTATAATTTATCAACTAAAAAATGGAAAAACTAAATGTTTTTGCTATTCCTCGATTAATTATGATATTTAATCCAAATATCTCTCTTATTAAATTTTACAAACAACACAATTAACTACACTCTTATTAATTTGACTTTGTGGTAATTTCATTATTCTGATATCTATATTATGTCATATAACTCAATCGAAACGAAATATTACGAAAAATTGTCATTCTGATTACTTCAAGAAATGAAACCAGTCGTCTTAAAAATGGATAAATATCATTATTGTATATAGTATAATATACAGAATATATGATTGTATCATATATAAATATTCAAATATTATTTGTTTATAATTATTGTGTAGCCTCGCTACAATACAAAATTGTGTTGATTCTCACTATAACCAATATCGTTATAATAATCTCGTTCACTATAACCGACTGTCGAAAGCTCCCCATGCAAGTCCCATAAGCACGTTGCTATTATAAACGTATTATAAATATTATTTTAACAACCTAAACAATGCTCTAAAATTAAAAAAAAAAAAAAAAAAACTCTTTTAAAAGATTCTCTTTTATAAAGCCTATTTCACTTTTTTTTATTTATTTATTTGGAGAATCTTATGTATTTCGATGTGAAAACTTACTAATCTGTGGTAATATATATATATATATATGTTTAGGCCCATTTACTGATATCTGATATCTGGTGGATTTCAGTCATATATTGATGCTTTCTGTTAAAAAATAAACAGTTCCCTTCCCCCTCCTCATCGTGTCATTGAGGATATTGATGAACCACACACGATGTTCAAAAGTAACTTAGCTCTTCCGCTTCTCGGGTTTAATACCCGCTTCTTTGACTGCCTCGCGGTGGTGATCAATATCTGCAACGATTGGACCAAAGAAAGTGCAGACATGCCCTCTACCTTCTCAGACAGGGTTAATACCCCCCCCCCCCTTCATCACTTCCCGAATCGCGAGCAAGAAGGAAATGCTAGCCAATAAACCGGAAAAGACGTGCCCTTTGGTCTCCATTTCTCCACCATGGCGGGCATTGTAACCGTTAGCTAAGTCTATGGTTGCGCGTGTTTCCGAGTAGATAGGGCTGGGGGGGCACAGCACGTGCTACGGCCAAAGAACTTCACATTAATTTCTCCCTGTCACTCAGACGGAGAAGGCCGTGTTTACCTGCGTGCGTTAGGAGATAGGTTTACGCCTAGCAATCAATAGACGCTGTAGGGAGTCGAGATATTAATAAGCCAGCCTCTTCTTCATCCGGGACTTAGTGTCGCCTTGGGCCATTAGTGAAATCACTCTGTTTGGTCGCCCTGCCGTAGCCTCGTGAGCGTCAGAGTGGAGGTAATATTTTTTCACAAATGATCCCTCCAGCTACGGGCCTTAGGCTGTATTTATCGCGGTCATTGGGCTCAGCATGGCCAGTATTAATAACCAAGTCATTCCGGCAATTGATAAGTTTTTTTTTTCTGTTGTTGTTGTCGAGGTGCTTGTCTTATGCATCATTTCTAGATGATGAGTATTATTTCCATAAAAAAAGATATAGAATAGCTCTCAATGAGAAGTGTCAGACTAATAATTCATTGTATTTTCTTTACTAAAGTCCCTTTCTATATCTGTTCTTATCTTACTATATTCAGCTGATTACAATAAACTCTCTTAAAGTTTTTCGAGGACTTAGTGGTAGTTTTTCCCCGAGGAGGAGGTGAAATGTTGAGACCAGAAAATATTATGCTTCTGCAAAGTCTTACCTAAAATGCAATTATATTGATACTGTATATAAACAAGTTTTGATATTGTTCACTCTTTTTTTTTTTTTTAATGTAGATTCATCCCACTAATGATTGTAAATAAACTCATACCTGAAATAAGAGGTGTTTTCACACCGAGCAACAAAAATGATTACTTTTACAAACTTTAAAAAATATTCATGCCACATGGACTTTCACAAGCGTCCATAAGGCATGAACATTTGTAAAAGTTTTTTCTTTTTTTTTTTTCTTTTTTTGCTTTCGGTTGGAATTATTTAGGTGTTCGAATCTTCCAGGATGCGAAGAATTTTTACAACCGCATTTCAGCAAAAAGTGAGTTTAAGTAGTCTCATAAGGAGGTGAAAGGATTCCTCCTCCCCCCAAATGGGGACGTCGGCAGGAAAATATACGCAGTTAATAGACAGTAATATACTGGTTTCATAGCCTGAGGCTAGTTTCTTTCGCAGTTGATTTGTATAAGAGGTGACAGAAATAATTCTGAAGTTATAATCTATATCACCAAATCTTAATTTTAATGATCGAAGTGTATATATAATTTAGACCAGTGCGTGCTTTTTATTTTCAACTTTCTCAAGAACAGATGGAGAAAGAGGAGGAGACAAAACACCTTAAAGCATGTAAAGAAAAATAAGTATTATGAATCTTGTAGCTGAATATTTTGTACCAGAATTCCATTTTTGGCATTCAAGAAACTCATTGTCTAATGTTATTCGTTAGGGGGAGGGTTACAACAGCGAATCAGTCTAATTAGGAGAATATTTTAATTAACCTACGAGAAATGGCAGAAGTGTGCTGGTCTTTCTGTCGAGCGTACAATCTTCAACTTCTGCTCCATTAGCTGGCAGAACAGAAAGTTGGTTGAGGGGGGGGGAGAAGAAGACCAGCGACTCAGCAGGATGCTTAGCAAACGCTGGCATAGAGTGACAATCGGGAAAATTGCGGTAAGATGTGCTCATGTTGACAGACATGCTCATGTTTAATTCATGTGGTGGCGTGTGTGTGTGTGTGTGTGTGTGTGTGTGTGTTCTCTCATTCACTGCAGGGAGTAAATTAGCCTCAAGAAGATGCAACTCCCGTGTTGGCGTGCAAGTCGAGAAACAAGCAGTGAATTAAGACTAAGTGGCTAAGCACCCTCAACGTCCTTTTTAGGTTTCCAACCCTGTAACTAATCAGCGTTCCAGATTTTCGCTGCCTCTGAGGAATCCAAGATTAATTGAATTATCCTCGGAAATGTCGGAGGTGAAGCAGTTCTCAATTAGAACGACTTACGACTAATACACGCTCTTCTGAAAGGAGTTACATTCGCATGTAGAGAAAGATGGCTGTGGATTTCTGCAGTCACAAGCAAGCCATCTTTCGTACTGTACTGGATACTCGGACACAGAAAAGCTCATAAGATATCGCTTTTGCAGAATTATTTAAAGATCCCATTATTAATTTTCCACAAATTTTCGCTAATACTTGATACCATAGGAAAGTGTCAAGTTCTAATCTGTTGTACAAAAGAAATTATAAACAGGAAAAATTGCATGCGGGATGAGTTTTCGAGTAACAATTCATAACAGTTTGGCTGCTATGAATTAACGTTAAGGAAGTTAAAATTGAACATCAAATTTCACAATCTGGAGTGGCTCTGTTATGTGTATAAAGCTAAACAGAGATACAGCAGACCAGTCAATGTGTGGCGAATATACATATACTCGTATTTATCATTCCAAATATATCTGTTCATTACCAACACACACACACACACACACACACACACACACACACACACACACACACACACACACACACACACACACACACACACACACACACACACACACACACACACACACACACACACACACACACACACACAATGTTAGATTACATTAAATAAACTTTAAAAATAGCTCTTAGTGATTATGAGACTGATAGTATTTGCATTTGGAATAAATATCAGGCAGTTGCATCAGAGGAATGAGATTTAAATTAGTTTAAATATATTATTAGACATTGTCGAAAATAAATATAAATGAGACAAAATACGAATAAAAGGCAACAGTGAAGTTAAGGCAACAGAACAAAAAGGAATAGTAAATTAAAAGAATGAAAATTAAAGACGATCAGGATTTCATCTTAATGTTGTCTGACTAATAAAATACGAAGACATTATGAAAAAGGAAGAACCTGTTTCATTTTATAAGGACTGCGAGTATGGTGATTATTAATATAATTATTATATATGATAAGTAACTTTTTAACAAGTATAAGTTAAAGATAGGATTGTTTGAATTGTATTGATTTTTGGTTAAATCTTAGTACTTCTGCTTCTATTTCCACGTTCCACAATTCGCCTATTGATTAGCAGTATTTCTCAATAAAGTTTTTCTAAGTTAGTTATTTTTCTTCTTTGAGTGCCATCTCCTTTCGGAGGTCGGCGACCACCTTGGCAAATTTTGAGCGAATCTCAGCTATTCTGAGCAGTCTCTCAGAGTTCATACCAGTCCACTGTTTGATATCTGCCAGCCAAGATTTTCTTCGTCTTCCTTGTCCTCTTCTTCCATTTATCTTCCCTTTTATAATCAGTTGAAGTATCTTATATTTTTCATTACGAAGTCGGTGACCAAGATATGCAGTTTTCCTTCTTTTTATGGTATCTAAAAGTTCACGTGATTCCCCATTTGTTCCAATACTTCCTGATTGGACGTTTTTGCTGTCCATGGGATTTTTAACATTCGTCTGTATAACCACATCTCAAAGGCTTCAAGTCTTTTTATTGATGTTGTTTTCAAGGTCCAAGTTTCTGCACCGTACAGCAGTACAGACCATACATAGCATTTAATCATGCGTACTCTAAGCTCTAAGTTTAACTGCGGTTACACAGTGTTGATTTCATCAAGAGAAAATTTTTTCTTGCCATTTCAATTCTAACTTTTATTTCCATTTCTGGATTGCAAGCTTCATTTAACCAGCATCCGAGATATTTAAAACTTTGCCACTCTTTCTATTTGTTTCCTATTTAAAGAAAATGCCAAATTAAGAATTGGTTTCTAACTTATGACCATGAATTTAGTTTTGGTGATATTTATTTTTAATCCCATTTTTTCACTCTCTTCATTTATTAGTTCCAAAAGATTTTGAAGATCCTGAATATTGTCAGCCAGAAGAGCTGTATCATCGGCATATCGGATGATACTGATGATTTCAACATTTACACTAATTCCTTCCTTTCTTCCTTCCAAGACTTTTTGAAATATGCCTTCTGAGTAGATGTTAAAAAGAAGAGGTGACAGCACACATTCTTGCCTTACTCCTCGTTTGATGTTAATGGAGTCTGTGATAATGTCATCAACTTAAACAGATGCCTTTTGGTTCCAATATAAGTTTTCAATGATCCTGATGTCTTTACCATCTAATCCAATTCTTTTTAATAGTACAATCATTTTAGCATGCTGGACTTTGTCAAATGCTTTCTCGAAGTCGATGAAGCAAATGAATATCACCTTGTTTTGGTCAATACATTTTTGAAATAAGATCTGAGAACAGAAAAGGGCCTCTCTTGTTCTCAAGCCGTTTCTAAAGCCGAATTGGGTATCACTGATGGTGTCTTCACATTTTCTGTATATTCTTTTTTGAATTATTTTCAGAAACATTTTGAGAACGTGACTCATTAGGCTGATCATTCTATAGTCATTACAAGTTTTCGCATTTACTTTTTTAGGTAGCATGATGAAGGTCGACTGTAACCAGTCTTGAGGGATTATGCCTGTATCGTAGATCTTATTAAATAGCTTTACTAATATGTTAATGTTGTCACCTTCTAATAACTTTACTATTTCTGCAGGTATTCTATCTGATCCTAGGGCTTTACCATTTTTAGCTGAGTTTAGTGCACATTCTATCTCTGACTTTAGAATGCATGGACCTTCCATATGTTCATAAGTATTTTCTGGGTTCTGTCTGTTATCAGTAAAGTTAGTTATTATTATTATTATTATTATTATTATTATTATTATTATTATTATTATTATTATTATGCGGGTATCTCCATGGAGTCAGAAGAATCATCGCGGGAGATCCTGTATTGACAATTGGCCATTATTAATTGTTGGTTGGTTGCAGGTTCGAATCCCGCTGTAGGCATGGATGTTTGTGATTGTCTTTTAGGTGGGGGATGAATTTCATCACCCGGTGCGAGACCACCTCCCCACTTATTGGAGGCCTGAAACGGCAGTGGAAATGACAGAAAACGACTATGTAAAAATGCAAAAACTATATATAAAATTGATTAAAAAATCTTTAGCCCACCTACGGTACAAATGTACTATAGGTTTACTAATAACCTTTCGTCGATGGAAACGACATAAAAAGTCATCTGTCTGATATAACAGTTTGGTGGACACGAGGCAAAAAGGCAAGCCTTACAATTTTTTTTATTATATTGTTTTTGTTCCACACCTTTTTTAAGTACCATAAATTTGTTCTCTATACTAAATATAACCTAAAAAAATAGCAAAATCAATAATTTTTGCTATTTTGATTTTCGTATGTTAATTTAAGTTATATAGACTCGCATTGATTTATCAGGTAGATTATGCTTCTCATTTTCCCTCTCTCTCTCCCCTGGTTGAGGAGTTCTTTTATTTATATCTGTAAATGTTTCTAGACCATTAGTGTTTTGCACGAATTAAAATAAAAAAAATATTTGCTTGCAAGATCAATTATTTTTTTTTTCTAGGGCATGAAAATATTCAGCGTTTCTTAGAAAAGATTTCAATTCAAGATTTGTTCCCAACTAAGTGACGCATGGCAAAATTACCCTACTACGGAAACGTCATTGCTAAACTCGTAATCTAAAATTTGAGTGAGCAGTTGGTTAAATGAATACATTAATTTCCGGTTTTTGTGGTTTTTCTTTCTTTCTTTCTTTTTTTTTTTTTGTTTCTATAAAAATGGCACTATCATTCATACTGTCGTACTATTTTATACTGCCAGAAGAAGAAGAAGAAGAAATAAGAAATAAAAGTCCTGGAAGAAACTACTGAATGTGAAAAACAGAGAAGCCATCATGAAGAGTGTCTTTATTCTTCATATTATGTAAAGTGAAATTAATAAAAGCTGAATTGTACTAGCAGAATATGTCGAGAATCGATCATAAACAAATTTTATTTAGTTGGAGAGCAGAAATTATAGAAGTGTGAGAGTATGAACAGAATAGGCTCGTGCGAGAACAGTATGTAGGATATAGAAACAGATTAATGTTGATTATATCTTATTTCTGTTCGGTGACGTAATTTGTATTATCGGATATCTGATAAGGTGGTGTTTAAAAATATAAGGTACAAGTCTCTTATGGGAAAGAACTTTATTCTCACATAGATAAACGTATACAAGTCAACTTTGGTCCATATCTGTTTTCGACAGTCACTAAAAAACTCTTTATTGCATTTTCTCTGCTATGGCTCCAGAGGCATCTATCCTGCTATAGAAGAAATCTTTGTCAAGATTTTTAAAGCAAATGACAGGTTGCTACACATCAAAAGTCTGTTGCAAAGTCACTTGCCAGCCAAATTCTCCTGCAGTGTTTCAAAGAGACAGAAATCCCTATTTAAGTAGGCAGAACTGGAGCTGGAGAGATGCAAATCATTGGGATTAGGACTGTGCAGCGAATCCTCGAGTTATTTCGGCATCCAGGACTCAACAGAGTTTTCTGTAACGTCGTTCATGACCATCATGAACGACGTTGTTTACATCACCCAGTGAGATGTTAAGTTTTTCTCCAAAGTAAGTCACTCATTCAAATATGTTTGTATTCTACAGATGTCTTAAGTATGCGTGAGTGTCGTCTACAGTGGATATGCTTGGATTTTGAAATCTCTGCTGGTTTTGGACATTATTTATTGCCAAAAGGTCTTGTTAACTTTTTTTTTTCATTATTTGTAATGTTTAATATATTTTTAACGTGACATGATCAGAGGAAATTTTCAACTCATAAGAAGCAAAGTAGCAGTGAAATGGAGGATGAGAGAAGTTTGAAGCTGGTAGGATGAAGGTTCTATATAAAGAAGACCTTATAATTTTCTGTACTTCCATGTTTCAGTTTTGAGACTTTAATTTTCCTATTGCAGTTTGGGTATCTTAACTGAACCATGTTATATTATATAAGTTAGGATTTAAATTGCAAAGCAACTCATTTTCCCCTGGTATCAACGTTTATATTTATTCCACATGATAATTGATGCAATCGTTCAGGGATGAAGACTTCTGCTTGTATGTAATGTGATTTGATCTTAATACCAAATCATTGCATGAACTACAAAAGGAAATTTGAGATGCGCTGGAAAAGTCTATGGGCATATCATTCTGAATTGGATGTTACTGTAAATCTAGCTGGTGTTGTGCATAATTAAATAGGAAGTTAAATGGAGATACTTGTTGCCGATTATTATCATGCAGAAGAGAATTAATACAGGCCTATCCAGTTTTGGTGTTGTTCTCAATAGCTCTTCCATAGTTTTTCTCATCATGTTAAGAACAAATAAGGCTGTATAGGAATGTGCTGCTCTCGCAACTTTTCATAGTATTTGGCAGGCCTGATTTCGCCAATGAAAATAACGCCCAGCAAATCAAAAGTTCTGTTTGGTGCTTGTGTGTTGCATATTTTTTAGTGCGTTACTGTTTTGCTATGGTGGTTCACTTTAATAGATGACTGGCAATAACATATGCACAAAATTCACGTTATCCTCTTACTGTACTCGTATGTTATCCTTTCCCGCAATATGTTTCTTTTGCTGTTTAACTTGGGGGGGGGGGGGGAGATTCCGGAAAATAGAAGGTACAAAGGTTCAAAGTTCAACTTGAACTGCTGAAAGCAACCAGAAGAGCTATCGAAAAACGTAGTAGGAAATGATGAAAACATCAGCAGTTCTTTCTCCCCTTCTATAGAGAAAATATTTCTTTCATGTGCGCATAGAATGAATTTGTGTTGTATGCAATCGGAAGTATTTCCATGGGGCGACGAATGTTTGTACATCAGATTGGAACGGTAGTTTCGTCAATTCCCAGCCTGATAGCTATCCCTTACACTTTTATAGTTGAAAAAAAAAAAAAAATCCATTCTATATTGTCTGAGTATGGTTTATTTTCTTTACCTTCCCCGTCTGTCTAAAGGCAAGAAATATATTTGGCATACACAGAATACTCGCTTCCTTTCTGCAAACAATCTTAATACCTCTGCAAACATAACGTCTTAGACTCATCGGCGTTGCAGGGAAGCACCCAAAGCCGGGAAAGCTGTTGTGTTGTAGTGGGGTGTACGAAAAGTTCCCTTTGACTTCTACGCATAATCTGAAACGCAAATTCTGCTACTGCCGAAAACACCGACACACATAACTGATGCTGACCAGGAATAACCGCGGAGTGAGCAATAGGATTCTGACGAACACTTTGTATATTAACGCAATCTCAATGATCACTGGGTGACGATAAAAGACAGTGGTGACCAGAAAGAAAATATCTCTTTCTTTAACGTGTGAAAAGTGAGCACTAAAATAAGACTACTGTGTCCTTTTCACCTTTCTCTCTCTCTCTCTCTCTCACTCCATCCCCCCCCCCCCCAGGTGTTGAATGCACTTATACTGCAAGGGAGACCACATCACCCCACAATAGACAGAGGGCGGGTCAATCACGGCCTCAACAGCGAAATAGAAAAGCACGCAGATACAAAAGAGAAAAGACAAGTCTTCCCATGGCTTAAATATGAACAAACGGAATTGGGAGGGATGGAAATTGATGCACGCGTCTTTCAGGGATTGGCGTGCAACCAGCTCCCATTTTCCTCGTACGAAAAGATCGTGGAGAGGGGGGGAAATACAATGGTAACATCGCTATCATGCAGACCCACAGGGGGCTGTTAGACACACCACCAATTATCAGGGTCGTTGGAGAAATATAATCGTATCTAACGTGCTTCCGACTTTCCTACCATACAGAAACGTAGGAGGTCATAAGCTAGGGAGATGTTACGTACACTCTCGTAAATATTTTAATAGACAAGTCTAGAAAACTATTGTGGTCACCAAGAGCTAGAGGTAGAATTATTTTCCCCTCTACCAGATATGCGGTAGATATTGCTTGGCATATATATTTTCTAAAAATAAAAACAAATGGTGAACCATTTTCTGATTGAGTATATGAATAGTTTGAATTTCAATAAACAAAGATAGCACGACTGCATATTTTCTTTGTTCAGCGAAGGTAGGTGAGCTAACAAAGTTAGCGTTAGCCCATAAAATTTGTTCATCATTGGTTGAAAGGTGCACATATGAGCTATCAAGGGGAGAAAATAATATATAAGGATAACTAGCATATCAGAAGAATATCACTATCATCAATATTATCATTAATTATTCGTGCTCTAGTTATTTTTTTAACCACAAATGAATTTTATGCATTACAAAAATTATTTAATAACTGATTGCCTCTAGCACTATCTTTTCATAACATCATAAAGAAGGCTGCAGAATTTTTCTAAGTTCTGAGTATGGTTTGATATCTGAAAATTATGTTATGCATAACAGTGTGTAATTTTTAATAAAAAGAAAGCTGAAAATGAACTGTTAACTGCATTTAACTGATTACTGCATGAATAACTGAAGCGTTTTTTATTTTTATTTTTTAATATTAACGTTGTTGCAAATACCGTGTAGAGTTAAGACATCACGTACTATTAGTAGGTAGAAAAGTATTCCACGCTGAGCTTTCATTTCAGCACATTGGATGCCTTCTTCATACAAACACTATCAGTCGGTTTTCGTTCTGTTGACAGAAACTTTATTGGAGAGAAAAAAGTGTAGGTAGTACAAGTTCGTGCAGCCTGTCCATTAGGACGTGTTTACACATCTTTTGCCGAAGATGAAGGTTTAGATTCCCTAGTCCCAGTTTGGGACAATAACAGACTTTGAGTCTGATAGGGGGAGGATACACACAGAGAGAGAAGGAGAGAATAGCTATTTGTAATAGGGTGGAAATCTGTGGGGAACTGATGTTCTGTTTGATCGATCCCATACATCAAGACGTTCCCAAAGACAATGCTTGTCAAACAAGCATTTTTCTTGTTAGCATTGAATGAACATCTTCTTTCATGTGTTTCCTCGGTTTGTACTATCGTGTTTAGCCTCAGCGGCAATGTAAGCATCTGATTTACTTTAAATCTGAACAAAACATGTATTGTTCTGTTACTGGAATCATTCTAAAAATAACGCCCATTTAAGAAGATATTTTGAAGAAATTTAATTAGATAATTTACCGCCAGAGGGAAGCACACCCATGTTCTCAAGATTCTTGTGTCGAATATGGTGGCGGTTAGAGATTTAAACCTATTCATCATTATATTAAATTATATATATTAAACCCCTCCCCCATCAACATCTACAGGATTTGTGAATTTCGCATTTTATTATGCATTCAGCGTAGACAAAGGGTTATGGACAATCCGTACTCTGAACTCTCCACCTCTTATGGTCTGAATAAATACCTTCGATAATGTTACATCTCAGGCCGATATGTACAGCTGTGCCAGGTGTAGTGTGTATAATGGAGGTTGCTTAATTTATCCCAGTGAAATAGTTGCACCAAATCGCCTGCAACTACCGTGTGTTCACCATGCATAAACGGATGTAGTAATATTGCAAGGGTGAACTCTTGCACGCACTAAACAGTCGTAAATATGCAAATTACAAACGCAATCTGTTGAAATGATCACGGCCAATGATACCTGATATTAAATGTCAGGTATCATCCAATTACAACACTCGTTTAATAACAGTTATAAAATGAACAAGAAGCTAGTAAATAACTGTTGTTACCTGATTGTTATTTCAGAATAAGGTAGCGAAACTAAAGCGAAGGCGTGAATTGCTTCATGTTCTTTATCTCTCATGTCGTATCTAATCTTGTCTATCTAATATTTATTCATTGCGAATAGGTTTGGTGTTCATGAAGCTTTCTTGTAAATAAATAAATAAAAGATGAAAATTCTGAGTTTCATTATATGATACCCTTTTATTTGTTAATGATCAGATATGTTGATAACGAAACGAAGGTTTCCTTTCTTTAGAGCCGTCCATAGTTTGATGAGAATGCGCACGTACGTAGTTTTGATCATAGCCACAAATGAGCAGTTGAAGTGAATTGTTCGGGGCTGTTGCTTGGACCGATGCAGCCGTGGCTACGAGGTCCGCGTATTTTGCCTGTTATTGTCTGTTCTTACGGCTAGTTTGACTGTTTTGAGGGATGAAAAAACCGGAATTTCCTGGTGGGAAAAAAGAATCTGCCACCTCCTGTTCAGTGAATACAGCAGGTGTTAGGGTATTGTAGTCCACGTCAGCTGTTCTATATTAAGGTTCCCCGTTTATGATCCTTTACAGTATATGACTAGCTCTTGAACTCTGTGAGCAGTAACAAGTGCCTTACAGGTGCAACCAATCGTTTGAAAGGAGTCAACTCCTTGAAACCATCTGTGTTTCAATGAGGTCACCGCCGTTTTCGTATGAACAATTTTTAAGAACACTTTATTTTAATAATTTTAAAAGCAAAGTTTAGAATTTTTAATATAAAAACTATCTTCTAGTTTTCATTTAGAATCTTGAGAATGAGATATAACGGGCGTTCTTTATTCTGTTACAATCTAACTACAGTTTTCTGTTCGTCGTATGTCGTAAGTGGATACTACTTTGTCTCCGAAAACTACCCCGTCCTTGCCGTCTCTACATTTTCATGAATTAAGTGAGTCTTAGTGCTGGAAATGTTCCGACAAACGACTCTTTTATCAAGCAACGGGATTCACGCCTACCTCCACTGCGAACCGTGTGCTTGGGGGACCAATTGTGGGTGACAGATTGGTTCCGAGCCCTTTAATCTCGTTAGGTCTCGTTAAATCGTTACGAGGGTGAACCCAAAGACGATTGTATCTGATTACGACCTTATATCTCTTTAGGGTTGGTATAAACCTACGGGGTTTCTTTCCCCCACATCCCCTTATGCTCTTTAGGGGAAAGTGCATGGCCTCACTCCTCCCACCTCGTCTACGAGATTACAGTGAGTGATCCTTGTGTCCAACGACCCGATGCGTGAACAGCAGGAATGAATAAATGAACACGTTAAAAAGCGAGGCGGAGGGCAGCCCCTTCTGCTGAGCGCTGAAGCGCGCCAGATGGCACTGGCTGATTGCTAGTGGCTGTTCCTATCAAAAGAGCGGCCGCGCGTGCACACATAACTAAGAGAAGACGAAACGGGCGTCTGAGTTTGCCGCGCGCGCCGCATAGACAGTGACTTTGGTGATCTCGCTCTAGTTGATTGTTCCTTTTATGAGAGAAGCTGTTTCATTGTAAACGAAATAAAGGGTGTAGTCACGGACTACAATGGGATGGTGCGGAGCTATCGATTGTACTCACAACAGCAGATGTGAGTGGGAACAGCCGGAAGCCCATCCAGACGTTATTTGAGTAAATGAGCCATTTGATCTTTTCTTGTATCATTTACATTTGGGCCCTCATAGTTCGAACACTATCTGTTTCTTTATTATTTTTTTCCTGAGTGTCTATCTATCTCACGGGGTTGATAGAACCATGATCGATGGGAAGAAGTTCCAGGGACACCTTTTAATGTACACGGTGGTGTGGGATCCTAAGATAAAGTAGAACACCTCATTTTCTTCAGCAGACTCGATGAGCCCCTGATATCCGCGCCATCTTTCAAGCTGTTTTTAATGTATTTCTTTAGGTAAAAAAACGCTTTCCTGTTAGTTACCATTTTTTCCATCTGTTGTCTGCCGATGAAAATAAAACTTTATTGCACGTGAGAACTCAAGAAAGCCAACATTTTAAAAGTACGTAAAGTCATATAAATTAAAAGTAACAATAAAAGATATCATTTTGACATTGCATTCCTGTTTTCGTTTTCGCTCATTGTCTTGAATAGACAATAATCAAGACGCTAAATAAGTATTATCACAAATAATGTTATTTTATATCATGCACATGTAATTTTTTCCAATCAGATTGTTGTCGATAATTCACGCATTTTTGTTTATTTGGCTTCCACCACACGAAATGTTTTTGAAAACCTATAGTGCCTCCGTACCGCCGTGGGTGGGACAAGTTTTTTTTTTTTCCTTTCTTATGCTTTATTTAAATATGTAGGTCTACGCGTGAGCATAAATTATGATAGAATATGATGCTTTATTAATTTTATATATTTTTTGTATTTTTTTATATAGTCGGGAAACCCTGATCTAGAGAACAAGCCACTTCATGTCTCCAATAAGGAGGAGCAGTCTCGCACCAAGCGATGAAATTCATCTCCCACCTAAAGGCATTTACAAACATCTATGCTCCGGGCGGGATTCGATCTCACAGCCTGCGGGTTGGAGAGCGCTAACCACTCGGCCGATGGTTACCAACGGTTCATAATTAGAGGAATTTTTTTAAAAAAAATTATTTCATTAGCTGTACTATATCTTATTGAGAGAGAGAGAGAGAGAATGTTGGGTACTAGTAAAGCGCAGCGATACTTATACGGAGTCATCTCGCGACCTGCAAATAATTTGCTATCCAACAAGAAAAGTGTCTAATTCACGCCCTTTCTCTTATTAAGTTTTTAAGTAGCCAAAATGCAGCACTCACATTTCTTACAAAATTTCTATTTGTAGAAATCTTTTTACTTCTGTTGATAAAATTCTTTTTTTAGTTCAACAAGTAAAAAAATATTCTCTGGTCTTATTATCATTTCTGAAGAATGTTATACTTCAGGAATAACACAAAAGACAAACGTTTATTGAAACATTGTCACTAGACTTCCCATGCTTTATTTGGTTCCCATTTCTAAATTCCAAATAAAGCATGGGCAGCATAGTTGACAACTATATGCATTCTGGATGCGATTTTTTTGCAAGAAGAAAAATAAATTTCGCATTGAGACCATCTAATTGAGACGCTGTACCAAAAGGTTAAAGGAAATTATTGGTTCCCTAATGAGATTCGAATTCAGACGTTTCTAATATAGACTGTGTCACATCAGTCTTATTGTGTTACTGCAATTGATAATAAACATGAAGAGAAAAATGACACAGGAGATTTATCTTTAGAGATCGAGCCGTAAGTTTTAAGAACATTAAAACTTACGGCCTGTGTATGTCAGTGTATCCCATCACACATAATAAGATCTCATCACCAATTAGTTAACAGAAATATTCAGTTCATGATGTAGGAAATGATTTAATTCTCAGACAAAATACATTAAATGTTACGTTTACAAAATATCACCATATTTATTATCAAAATTGTGCATCTCATAACGACTTTTGCAATTTCGTCTTTTTGCATAATTATTGATACAGCTGTTGTAATGCTACTACGCAGTGGTGGCGTAACTGAAAGATTCGAGTCCTCCTAAAAGGACTCGAATCTTTCAGACCCTAAGAATTTTTTATTGAGTTTTCTCAGAATCTTCATCTGATCCTTTCTAAGCTTGGTCACAGCATTCTAGGAGTTCTCCCCCCCCACTGCATTGTGAGGTTTCATAATGATAACTACAGTACTGTTACGAATTTGTATAAGAGTCGTGTTGTATGATCATCAGCATCTTACGAAGATTATTATTTGCAGAACAAGTTTTTTTCTCAGATTTTTCTTTCTTTTTTTTTAAATCAACCACCTGTGATAAGGCAGGTTATGTATTGCACACCTATAGTACGTTGCGAAATGTACAAAACGACGTGAAGCTTAAACAGAATAAATGCAGCAACAGCTTTTTTTTTTTTTTTTTTTTTGTAATTAAGCACGACAATAACAAAATGGTGGTCACAGTACCAAAAAGATTAACGTTTTCTCTTTTTTTTCCCCTGAAAGTCACTTTTGCGCATGTGTCACTACACCGGTATTCAAATACAGGTGTAACCGTATAACAACACACTATAACCAAAACATCTCATGCACTTCACACACGCGCGATAATAGCAGAATTAGTTGTCTCTTAGCCTGCACCTGTCACAGGTGGGCCCATCCTCCCCCCCTCCCCCATTTTCCGCAGACTGTTCCCTGAAGGTGTACTGTATACATCCCCGACTGTGTGCATGGTTCCGTGTATATTGACAGAAGGTTCGGCCACAAGGTCAAATTATTTCCAGCACTCGAGAGCACCATTAGGATGATCAGCTGTACGCTGTGGAAAAAATAACAGAAGTATATAGAACCTAGAGGTTTTGGGAAAACACTTCCTCCCTGTATATAATCCTTTTTTTTTTCTTTTTTTTTTCATGCTGGACACAAAGCAGAACAGTTCCGTTTCTGTCACCATGTTTGCGTATAAAATGGATTTCTAATTAGAAGCATTAGTTTCTTTCTTTCTCTATTTTTTCCCTTTCAAATTTGAGAGTGTGAGTCTCTCCGTGTACAACAGTCGAGACATGCATATCGATAAATTTGATTTAATATCCATCCTCTCTAAAGTTAATTTTTACTGCAATTTTTAGTAATAAATCAAATAGAAGTTTGTGAATCTTAATACTATATGATACGAGATTATATCATAAGATTCCAACCGTATTTTTCTTTACAACTCTTCGGATGTATTGTTTCGCATTACGTCCGAATAATTTATTACATTTAAGTGAAAGTGTAATTAAATATACAATTGATTGACAGTTTATTCTGGTTGAAATGTCACTACCCCCCCCCCCCTTTTCATATTCACTTCAAAGACTTTCCTTTATGTATCTCCCCTGTATACATTCATGATCCTACTCTAGTGTTGCCTGTCTCCTTATCTCATTGGCCAGACAGCTGCTAAGTAACAAAACTTGTGCAACGTCACGTTGTTCAGTGCTATGGTAACTTAGAGATAAGAGAGGGATCAGTGAGAGCCATTGAGTACAACAGCTACGTCAGTCATTCGCTGTATAGTAGCTAGCCGTTTTTCTTCTTATTGTGCTCACTAAAACCAGGTGACCTTATTGTGTAGATGGACACTATTGGATTCCTTTCTCACAGAATTATCCATGTGGACTACTCTATATACTAAATTCTCTTTGATCTAAGTCAGAAAGTGAGATTTCTCTACAGACGATTACTCCATACTTGGGAAAATGCAAATACGTCAAATTGTATTCTAACTTCGAATGTTGTTTACTGAATGCAGACATTCATGAATTCTTTAAATAAATCAAATGTTATCGAACGTTCTGTGTTGCATAAGCTATCTTAGCAAATTATCGATTCCTTTTGCTGCATTTATTCTTTAGAGATGTTTCGATATCTGTTTACCTTTCCCGAGACCTTTTCAAAACTAGTAATATTCGATAACCCGTGCAACAAACACTTGTTCCTGACTGCTCAATTCTTCCCTTTAGTGGAATTACTGACAAACTTTTCCTGCTCTGGTAACCATGGAAACATGACTCAATTGTACAAATTACAAATATCGTAAAATTGATGCCTCTGTCTTGTCCGAATGCTAATTGATGTGGTCTGCACCCTTCTAAACACTCCGTCGATCGGTTGTGTATTAAAGTCGGAAGCACAAAGGAGCGACGGTCGGTGACTCTCGAGCCTTAAATTTCACAAGGAATGGCTCAATTGGCCTAATGCAGGCAGGCACGTTGTCATGTGTATAAAATTACTTGATTGTCCCCCCCCCCTAAATAACCTGCCAATTGCCTTCGTGTCATCTGTTTGGACGATAAAGTATTTACTGTGTCAATAAAATATTCTCTTTCTCTCTCTCTTGAAGGCTTTCACTCTATAAATATTTACTTTGTAATTTCTCCGCTATACGGATGGTGGCGTCCAATTTCTCCACTAAACATCTTCCCTATTAATGTTGTTCACGAGAAAGAACGATGAATTCTTGTAAAATTGTCCTGTAAACACAAAATAATGAATGACTTGTCTAGCAAAAACTCGTCAGGTGTAGTTGTTGGACATGGCCACAATAATGATTGCCAGTTATTAATAATGTTTATTGTGGACCCCAGTCCTATATAGGACGGTCGTATAAAGTCCCGATCTGTTTGGTTGTAAATCTTGGTATTCTTTCAAAATTACAAGTGTAAATATACGTTATTTTATTTTGGTTTCACGTGCAATTCAAGATGCTGGCTGTTCAGAAGAAAATTGATGTTCTGCATAGTGTTTTAGAGAAATAATGTGTGAATAGCAATTATATTTTGATAGAGAATGGGACGATCGCTATTGTGGTACTTTATTGAAAATAGACAAATACGTTACGATAAGAATAAATGTGTGTGTGTGTTATTAATTAAATGTGTTATTAATTAAAAGGAGGTTTCACAGAATGGCACTTTATGATCATCTTGTCTAGCAGTCTCTAATTCGCATATCGCAGATTAGCCATTGATTTGCTGACCCTACCATTCTTTTCGCATTGATTTATTACTAAATATTGTTAATTCATCGATATGCTATATATATGGTAAAATACCTGTGGGGAAAAATTGAATCTGTAAGGCACGATAGTCGATTTGAGCTGCAATCTGTTTCATTTTGTAAGTTGTATTTTAGTGCATACTTAGAGCACTGGTTCAAATTTAAATATACCAAAACGTGAATTGAAGAAGGAGAGTGAAAGACGCTATTTAGCCAGATATATTTTATAAAGGTTTAGGGGGGATGAGAAAGATGTCCACCAATCCATGTGTTATTCACTCGCCAACCAGGCGAGAGGAGAACGTCTTTGCTCTCTAACCTAGAGGTTGTGAATTCGAATCCCACTGCTAACATGGATATTTGTAAACTCCTTTAGATGCTTTACATTATTCATTTCGAGACCGCAATTCTACTTATTGAAAACCTGAAGGGACCCGAAAAATCGCAATTTTCTAGTCCTTATCCAATCAATATACTAATATGCTACAGGTTTATATTTCATGGTTAAGATTCATATAAAAATGTACTCTGTAATCAATGCGGTCTACTAAGTGAAATATAACAGAATATGGCTACCGCACTGACGCTCAATCATTTGAAATATATGCCTCAAAAATTATTTTCGAATATTGGCTCAGAACAACGGTTGAATATAATAATCAAAAGCATGGGAATGGATTACAAAAAAGGCGTCTCGTCATAACTCTAGATTGATGGTAATTATTATTATCCTCTCCCTTTTTTTAGCAGCAAGGTTCTATCCCCCACAAATCATTGTTTTGTTTTCCATTCAGATCGTTCTCTTTCAGAGAAAGACATCTCTGGAAGAGATCAGTATGTTCTGCATACAGATATTATTTTTGCTGAGAACAGCAAAAATAATATGTGTATGCAGAACGCATCAGTGTCAGTATGCATTTGTATGCAGTAACATACTAGGTAATTCACTAGGTAAGCAAACGTAATATCTGAATCTGCCTTATTTTCCTGCATTCTGCCATTAAAGGTTACATATTCGTCTTTTTCAGTTTCATCAGCACCACCTAACTTGTTTCTTTGACTTTTCTCGATGTTATTTTAAAGTTCAGTTCTTCTCTCTTTATATATTATTTTATTTCTGTTATCTTTTCTTCTGCAATGGATCAGCCTTAGAGAGTCCAGTGCTAGAATTCTTATATTCATAACGCGTAAAGAACAGCTAGCATTTATTAAACTGCATAACTTGATTTTGAGATCTTAGCCGTTTATAATTTTTATGACTATCCACTATTTCTTATTCTGCAAAAATTACAAATATTCCATGTTTAATATCATCTATGTAGTTCATATAATCAGTTATTGAAGGCGAGCCATGAACCTGCGCTATAATTTGCATCTCAATGTTTATTTAACAAGTGACTAATTTTCTTGCTAGTATCATAATTTTGTACTGTTGAAATTGACATCCATATTAGATTTATATTTTCTATAAGTTTCATATAATCTATCTGACATTACTTTTTTTGAGAATTCTGATCCTCTCGTGTTCCTCCAGAACCTTAGCTTCGCTATTTCCAGGAAAAGTGTATTAAGAGGACAAGATAAACGAGGGCATCTTCGCATGATACCGCTGTTTGTTGGAATACTGCTAAACCGTTTGTGTTCTGTTGTTTTAATTGTTTGTTATTATAGTAATATTTTGAGAAAATCGAACATGCTTTGTTAAAACCTCTTTCTTCATGGAATTTTATTAACATATTTCTGTAAATTGAGTTAAACGCCTGTCCTGAGTCTCCACAAGTGGAGACTTGTGGAGACTCAGAACAGGTCAAAACGTATGCTTTTTTTTTATAGGATGTCGATCAGTCTAAATAATAGAGAATACTGCGTCATTTTTCTTTATTTCTGGTCTTATCTCTTCCTCGTTAATTTGTTCTTTTTAAAGCATTTTATTCTTTTTTTTTTGTGTGTGTGTGTATTAGTCTGATAAGTATATTGTATTCATGACTTAACAGTTGTGTAATTGTTAGAATATATGCCGACAAGACTGGTCTCCTATTGTTGATATATTTATCGATATCCTGTTAAACGTTTTTTTTTGTTTTTTTTTTACTATACAAAAATCATCACCGTCGATCCCAGCAGTTTTTCCATTATTTCATGCATCTCTGGAAGCTTTCACGTGTGACTGTGTTGCGCACCTCCTGCGATTCTGCCGAGATCTTCTCAATCGTATCCAAACGACGCCCTTTCAGCCGGAATTTCATCTTGGGGAACAGGAAAAAGTCACAGGGAAGGTCAGGCGAATGGGGAAAGACTGTCTTGTTTTTGAAAGCCAGGAACTATCGAACATTGAGTCATGGTGGAGAATTCAGTCGTTGTCCTTCCACTTGTCTAGAGGTTTGCCCGAATGCCCTCCCTTAGCTGCTTCAAACCGTTGTAAAACTTGTCATTGACAGGTTGACCGGGAGGAGAGGGAATTCCGTGTTCACAATGCTTTGGATGTGAAAAAAAAAAATCGACATTGGTGCACTTTTTTCGCCACGGTGAATTTGGCGACTTCCAAACTCTTCCTTAAGCATTTAGTAGGTTTCTGCAGCCGTTTTTTTTTTTTTTTTTTTTTTTTTGAGGTTGAAGCAAAATTTTATGCGTATTCTTTGCTCTTTAATATCTCATTTGGAGAAGAAAACCAACCATTAAAACACAACGTTACAAATACGCATGTAACCCAAGAACTCAGCATCTCAGCATGCCGGCTGTTGGCATACTGATTCATAAAGGGTACTGATGGCGCCTTCTAGTGGCGGAAGGCCGTACTACAACTGGTTCGCACGCTAATCAAATTTCCTGAACTTTTGGATAGCATCTCATATTCATTGGTTTGTCCATAAATATACTGACAACATATAATGAAAATCCAAAATACTTAATTTTGTTAAAATCTCTCAAGCGTTTTGTTCCATCCACACTGATAGATCGATAATGCTAATAAGGTGTGTACGCGTTCTGTAAAATTCAACTCTGAAGCGGAATTATGTTGGGTATAAACAATATAAACTAATAACATTTGCTGGATTAACCAAAGGTAATGTAAACTAACATGCCTAAGTTACGAAAGCTGATTTACGTTTAAAGGAGAAACAGGTGGAAAATATCCCACATCGTATTGTGTATGGAGGTTTGTTATCCTAGTACAGTTTAACTAGCCATTGTTTACGGAAAGTGGTCAAGGTCTCAAATGCCGGTAACGACTGGCACACTTATTCCATATGCATCGAATTTGAAACTCTTAAGCTCTGGAAGGATTAACGCAGTCGTATCAGGTGGGAAATCTTTAAACATTATATCAGAAAAATGCGGAAATATTTCTTTGTTTTTACATTACATTCTGTTTCCATATTGATTTTAAAATTAGCATTCTGTAATAAAACTATTTGTGTTTTATTAAACATCAAGAAAGCGAATCGTGCGTGACTTACGATCAATCAATAACTCTTCGAAGTTAGAGACAGCTGTACACATCATCAGGCAAATATATACATGTGCGAAGTGCAATACTACATAAAAAAAAAAAATGGCTTTGAACAAAAATTTATCCGATCTGTTCGAAATCACATTAATCAATTAATTTATACTTTATCAGATTCTTTTCTTTGTTTGGATTGAATTCACATTTTATGCTTTTTATTAATAATATTTTCCTTTATGGTATTGGAATTGTATATTTACGCTTTGTTCGAGTACATAGTCATTATAATTTTTTAGGATTAACAGATCTATAAACATAAAAATTTGAGAGGTATTATGATATATTTATTTCTAGTCACGAATTGAATTACTTTATTTGAATTAATTACCTCTCTTAAAATTTTATACTGTAAAGTGGCTTGAATCCATACTGAACATAAGATTTTTAAGTTTAAGAATCTACGTCAATGACAAAGTTTACTTAATATAACGAACCCTGTTGACTACATGATGTGCAGTTTCTAACTTAAATTACAATCAATTTTTAATTCTAAACATGCTTTGGCGATAAATTTTTCCATTCCCGCGCAATTACAATCGCTTTACAATTCCACTCGTGTAAAAATATTTGAGTGATAAAATTCGTATCGCATATTGCATTTCTGAAGCTAATAATTGCATATTTATCTTTCATGACATTTAAATTAAGTTTATTTACGTGAAAGCGAGTTTCACGTAAATTAAGTTTATTTATGTGTTACAGTACTTTTAGAATATCAACATTTACCATGGTTTGCATTTCTCCGACTGTGTTCGAAGAGAAAATTAGGACTCTGTTAAGTCCTAATTTTTAACCTAACATCCAAGTGTTAAGTTTGCTAATTCAGTTTCAGGTCACATAGTCACTAATATAATGAATAAGATTGGTCCTAAAACAGATCCTGTCGAACATCATAATCTATGTTAGGAAGCTGATAGAGCTATTATTTATTTTTGTAGTTTGTAATCTAGCATTCAAACAACTTTTAAACTAATTTAGGGGCGTACTTCCTATCCGAGATTCCGTAGCTCATTCCGACCAAAGGGCTTCGGTATAGACGAAGCCCTTTGGTCGGAAGCACCTGGGTTCGATTCCTGTCAATAACATGAAGAAGCTTTATCAAGTCTCTTTCGACAAAAGGTGAGTAAGTCGGTCTCATACGGAGGTAGGTTTTTTTTTTTTTCACCCGGAGATTCGGGGTTTTGTCCCCGTGAACAGACACGGCTACAGTCATAAATACTTATGGCAAGGAAGGAAACGGGAAATTACCTTGCGTCATATCTCCCTAGTAATTAGCTGCAACCCTCCCAAAGAGAGGAGGCCACAGGATTAGGACTTCCTATCCCTTTTCATTTTATTATTAAAAATTCACGGGACTTGGTCAAGAGACTGTCATTAAATAGTACGCATGTCTTCTATATGCACATAGTATTTAATGCATGTTTTTTTTTATTTTATTATTATTATTGTGGCTCCGCCCACGAAAGATTTTATGTAAACCTAGAGTGCATTCTCACCGTGGGTATTGCTAAGGCGTTTTCAATTTTTATTAATTTAATTAATTAATTTTTTAATTTTTTAATTTTTTATTTATTTGGTCTAGAAACCCTGCTCTGAGATCTAATATGGAACTTCTTTTAAGCCACTTAAGGCCTCCTATTTCGTTTTAGTGGGCTATGCGCGCCAAACGATGATCTGTTACATTAGGAATTATTGCACTAAGTGCACCGAAAGCTCACGTACGAATACAAAAATCTTACGGTCGATGACTGAGGGAATTGGCGACCGTCAGCTATCAGGGAAGAGTTCCTATGCTAATACCACATTTTTGTTCTCCTAATTCTTATCAGTGTTGACGTTTGCTAAGTTTTTATTTATTTATTTCATTATTTTTACTTTTTAGTTGCCTTATGCCTTGGTGTATAGTTCATTACGGCTAATCTCAGATGACACAGATTATCTGCAATGACAACTGCGCGTATATCATGTTTATGCAAAGTGTCCTTCTGAAGTCATCATTAGACGTTTACCGAAACTTTCAAAGTTTTATTTTTATTTTTATATAAGTTTAGACTTAAGGGCTTTTAGAAATAAATGTACTCATTCTCTTGTCTTAAATAAACAACGTTACTTGGAATGAACTATCGTTGAAGATTCACGAATTGTCCAATCTCAAGATGGCCAAATCAGTTATCTGAAATAAACGACTTTTATTTCTTCGACAGCAACATCTTTGTCTCTCTAATTCTGTCATTCATCCAGAACATGATGACAATCTTATAGCCGATGCTGCAGACTTGAGGATAATGGGACAACCATCACGGACATCTCAGATGTTATGAGAGAAGAAAAACAAACATTTTCTTCTTCTTCATGAGACAGGCTGTCTTCGTTTATGGCATTCTCATTTATCTTTAGAGTTTCGAAGAAATCTTAGTTGTAATTACTTAATATATCTCCAGGGCTTGTGCTACGTCATGGCCAATTATTCAGCTTGCTACTCTCATCTGTCGGCAACGACTTGTCAGCGCTTCGCTTGATGTGATCGTTTTGTGCGTTTACTTAGCGTTCCGTCACCCCGGGCCATGTACGTCACAAAGACTCATTTGGAAAATGAAAAAACTCTGAAGACATTTTTACTGGCCATGATTAAGTTCTCATACAGCACTCGTGGGAAATTATTGGAAGGGTTCCACATGTCACCTGGCAGGACTAACCAATATCCACTGATGAGAAATTTCGATCAAGCAATAAATGGACGAGCGTTATTAAAGGGTTTGATTGCTTACTTTTCCTACTTTGTCTACAGCAGGTATATTTTCCGCTAAGGGCAGAACCAATGGCTAAATACAGCCTTGGTGACTCCATCATCTGAAGCCTGTTAATTGAAAACTTGACGTCCTCAACGGACCTTGAACAGCAATGCGACTGCAAAATTTGACAAGAATTTCTACGAAGAGTGATGTTTTTATTGGTGTTTATTTTGGAAGCTCCCCCAATGCCTTGTATTTCGGCTTCGTTTAAGTTTAAGAGAAGGCTATGAAATGATTTCGGATCTACAAACCAGTTATTTTTCGATATCCGTAAAGAATTATTATGTTGTGTTATGATTATATGCAATATTATTATTCAATAACATTAAAAAATCAAAATAATACTTCTATTATAATGTTCTCTTTATATCTACTTATACGAAGCGCCTTCCTAACTTGACCATCAGAAATATTGTGATTAGTACAACGCTTCTCCGCTAGGTGTAAGTAAAGTAGAATGTGCTGGATCATTCTCCGTTTATTTCAAAGTTGCAGCTAGCGTTATTCCCAGAAACCTTCAAGATATTAAAACTTACTTTCGGAATAATAAACAACTGTCAGAATAAAAATATTCTGATTCTATTTCCAGGTACGAAGGTGGAGTAACAATTGTGATTATGTTCAACATTTGAGACCTCAATCGCGGATAAAATATTTTAGCTATGAAAATCAACCCGCCACTCTCCGGAAGATAATGCCATATCGAGAAGAGATCTATTTGAGATGGTTTCTCCACCATCATGATATTCTTGCTCCTTCTGCTTAGTCTTTGCTTGAGTTTCTGACTGAAAACGCACGAGTGATTTTCTGTTGTCACTGAACTGAATGCTTAGAAACAACAGCTGTCAGTGCGTTTAGAAATATTATATGAAAAAATAATTTATAAAATCTTGAAAAGGGAACGCGGGATCTTAAAATTTGTCAAATATTACCTGAACCATCACCGACGAACTACATCATATTTTTTACCTGCTAAATTTTGCATATGGAAATCTGGTATATTTCTTACTAGTTGGAATATTTATAGTCCCATAACTACAGTATGACCACGAACCACATTGCACCGGTCCTCGGCAAATAAAAAAATTCAAATATGGAAATATTCAAATTCAAAAATTCAAATTTATCTATAGAAAAAGATAAATTTGCAACAGATAAAAAATAAGGAAATAATAAACGACAGAAAGGTGGAATTATGATTTATTTAAATTTTAATAACATGAGCATAAACACAAATAATACACAGTTCCAGGCCTCTGGCCTAACCGATACCAGATATTTTTACTGATATTACAAATCTACTTAATTCAGCAAATTACATACACCTATACGTAAAGGGTCGCAAAAATGAACTTTCCAATTTTCATTGAATTTTCTCTTTATTATTTTAATTCATTTTTGCAAAGTTATTTCATTTAAAGTCCGAACTCTCCCCCTAATGTTTCTTTTAAAATCCGCTAATTTTGGTTTTAAAATGCTGTAAAATCCATTCCTCGAATTGTAAGATATTGCACAAATTATAGATTGACCGTAAAAGATTTTTGTTTCTTTAGATAGCATTTGCATTTGTTATAGTTATTACATGTATAGTACATATGCATATACATTACATATAGTAAATACATTTAATCATAATAGTACATTTATCATTTGTTTACATCTTTCGAAGACAATGTTTGACTTTTATAATGTTTTAGGCCATTAGGGTATGTATTTAGACTACTGATAGTTTTACAGTAGATACACTTGAGTTTACATGCTTAATACTATTATTAATTATTGTTATCACGTGCACAGAATTCTGATATATGTACAGTTAAGGTGTTATAGTTATTACTTTCTGATACATTTATCGTACAATACTGAGGGGATTCATTTTTTTAAATGTACGTAATTATAACAATAGTAAGTAGAATATATTAGAGCATATTTGTTATTTTGTTAACATCTTTCGAAGCCGATGTTTGGCTTATGTGAAGATAAAGAAGAAGGCGCCATTACAGTATATAATTAGGCTACTAATAGTATTGTTGTTTTGCACGTGGCTACTTTAATATCAGGCGTTGTTAGTGTTCAGTATAGTGCTGAACATGTTGAGTATAGAGACCAGAAAGCTCTCTTTAGGACACTATATGAAATTAGGTTCTTTATATTGTACTAAAGCTAATTTAATAGGTCTGGTACATAGAATTGACGGGTTGCTTTTCCATGTGCATTCATTATAGTTGCTTATAATTTATGTTATATGCTGAGGTCTGATTTGGTGTGGAATTGTTGTTAACGGAGTTCTTACATTCTTACAACGCATCACGAACTGTGACGAACTGTTCGGTATTTTCTTGAAAAGTAATATCTAAGATATGATACAGACAGAAGTCGATTGTCAATCGACTTCTGCTTTGAGTGCCAAAATACTATTTTGGCACTCAAGACAGAGCTGTTGTTGCCATCAGCCTGTTTTGTAATGAGTTTTTTTATTTTTCTCTCTCTTTAAGTACTGTATTGTGATTTTTCCTAGTATATGAAGGCAATATGTCCTGTAAAGTAATGCATTTTAAAGAGTAATAACCACAGTCTTTTTGTGTATATAGCTAATATGTGTGTTCCATCGCATATTGTAGTCAAAGTGCAGGCTTGAGTATTTGAGATTTGTAACTTCCTGGATTGTTGGGCAAGGACAGGTTTTTGTTTTCTTTGGAAACGTTAAGGTATGACGTTTCAGTGATATGTTGGGAGATCTGTAGCCATCGGAGGGTTTCTAAATATGATGACTTGAGATTTATTGCTGTTTATTACAATATAATGATGCATGAGCATCATTATATCATAATAAATGAGCCAATCAGTGATTATGTTGAATTCTGTAAATGTTGTAATCCTATTGATGGATATTTGTGTGTGGATATGAGTAACGTATCATCTGCGTACTGATAGATGTGACTGTATAGCTGTAAGTTGGATAGATCGTTTACAAAAATATTGAAAAGGCATGGCGATAGAATTGCGCTACGAGAAGGCCACAATTAATCTCAGTTACTGTAGGTAGGATTTATTTTTGTAATGTTGGTTCTGTTTTTTAGAAAGTATTCAAACCAGTTATGGAGTTTTTCTCTTATGCCTACCACTTCGAGTTTTTTTATTATTATTTTATTTTATTTTTAAAAGAATTGGTGCTGGATGGTATCAAACGATCTGTACTCTAGAGACGTGAAGAGCAAGTTCAAATGCAAAGTAGTTTTTGTCCAGAGATGAGTTCATCATGTCACAAAGATCATCCAATAAGATACTGATTTCTTTATTTTTACAAAGTAAGTGAGTGCTGGATATTACATCGAATTTCTCTAGATATGTGGATATTTTTTGATTAATTATTTTTTCCATGATTTTTTCTATCACTGACACCGAGGATATAGGTCTGTAATTGTTAATTTCATCGCACTTTTCATTTTTATGTAGTGGGGTTATCGCTGCTGTTTTTAGGTCTGTGGTATTTTACATTTATACTCAAGTTTAACTATTTGAGTATAACTGGCGATACGGTAGTGTATTTTGATATCTCTTGGTATTTGATCAAATTCAAGAGATGTTTTTAAGTTGATTTTTGAGATTACCTTATCAAAATCTTTCTGTGTTATCTGGGGGAAACCAAAGAGTCTTATTTTGTGTCTGGATAGTGTTGGTATTTGTCTTTCTAAGATCTAGTATAGTTCGTCTTAAATTTGTAATTTGTTCCTTGAAAATACAGGGTGGCCATAATTAAACTACCGCTATTCAGAACCTTACGTAGCTCGATCTAACAATGGGAATGTCACCAGATTTGGTAAGGAGACTAATCAAGACATAGAAAGAAGGATCCCACGAAAAAAAAAGTTCGAAAAGTCGCTGATAGGAGGAATATGACACTGTTTGGGGAGCTGAGGCGCATTTTTATCTGAACGGGACTATAAACACCCAAAATTGTCGAATTCTGGCTTCCGAATCTCCCCATGCGCTCCAGAACTCCCATTATCAATGAAAATGATCTTTTGGTGTGGCTTCACAGAAAAAATTTATAATTGGGCCATTCTTTTTTTGAGGATTTCACTCCAGCAGGACTTATTCCATTACCTCACGGAAATATCGCGATATGATGAACACAGTTTCGTCATTCTGCAACTTCAGTAACGACGAGGTCTGAACGAGACTATTTTTTATTCAACATAGAGCACTTCCGCACATTGCACGACCGGTACAGCAGCTTTTACGGCATCACTTCCCAGAAGAAAGAATGATTAGTTGCTTCTTTCCAGATGAATGGCCACCTGGTTTCCCTGATATTACTCCATGCGATTTTTAGTTGTGGGGCTACCTGAAGGACAACATCTATCGCGGCGGTGTCTCGAACTTGGCAGCCTTAAAAGGACAATGTATCATGGACTCTGACGCACATTCCTTCAGACATGTTACGTTCTGCTGTTGAGAATGCTATGTGTACAGGATGCAATTTCTGGTCCGCGAGAACGGCGACCACATTGAACCGGGTCCTCTTTCGCAATGGTGAACTCAATGTGCTCGAGTTGTGTAACAGATTTGTGACAACACTTACGCTCCAGTTACTCTAATACCGTAATTACTCTGCTGAATTAAATTGATATTAAATGTTTTATTGTTGTGTTATAAGTCCAACACTTATCTCTTTCATTTCAGTTTAGTCTTTTTTATTCATTTGTCTGTCTAGTTGAATGCTATTGATATCTATCGATTAAATTCATCGATAATTTTTAATTTTTTTTACACTGTATAGCGTCATATTCCCCTATCGGCGACTTTTTGAACTAAATTTTTTTTTTCGGGGAATCCCTCTTCTCATGTCTTGATTAGTCTCCCTGCTAAATCTGATGATATTCCAGTTGTTAAATCGAGCTACAGAAGGTTTTAAATAGGGGAAGTGTATTATTAAATTTGTTTAAATTTGTTTATTATTAAAGTTGCTTATTACTCAAACCGTGTTTGTCAAAGTTCTGGATAACAGTCGTTGAGGCAGGATGAGGTGGTATAATAATAATAATAATAATAATAATAATAATAATAATAATAATAATAATAATTGCTTTGTCGTCAGTTTTAACAGTTGCGAACTATGCTTTTCCTGTGATTTCTGAATGCACTGATTCTTCTGTTTCTTCTTTTATTTCAAAAGTTTGTCCCGATTACCATTTCCAGTTTAATCTTTAAATTGAGCAAATATATTTAAGTTGTTTTTGAGAATACAGGCCGGCCTGGTTGGTCGAGTTGTTAGCGTATCCGCTCTCCGGCCAGGAGGCTGCGGATTTGAATCCCGCTAGGGGCATGGATGTTTGTGATTGTCCTACTAGCTCTTCGGAAAGGGTATCTGCGAATCTACCACTGACTCCCAAAACTCAGTGAGATACGGGAGTGACCATACAGAGTCAAATTGACGCAGCATGTGAATACGTAACTTGAGAATACACATTTTGATCGGGTGAACTGTTTCCAGTGAGACTGAATTCTCCAGTCTGAAATAGAAAGTGCAGTTTTTTCGTGCTTACGAAATAAGTAACCATAAAAAATACATTTGTTTTCATTTACATAAATTAAAATGATAAACAATTTACTGGACATGCGTTATAAGGGAGTGTCACTGAGGTAACCTGAAACAACTTACCAATTAACAGTTGCGCCACATAGTTTATTTATGATGCCATTTAATATTACACATAGTTTGTTTAACCTGGACATGAATTATCATTGTGATTTTAGCAATAAATCTATTGAAAAATTAATATTTTTACAAACCACTATGCTGACTTTTGACAAGCACTGGCGATGCTCTTAGGAAAAGAAATTCTATACCTCATGGCTGAGACATCTGAGGTTTTGTTCGCTAAATACACACGCACTAACGGCGGCTATATGGCGTCTGGTTATAAATAAAGGGACAGACTGTCCCTCTATGTCAAATACTGTATATCTAGAAGGACCAAGAGACCAGCTGCACAACAATAGAGCGAAGGATCTGTACTAGTGCCTCTAAAATCTTCCTTTATTGTCAATATTTGACTTGCAGGTCCAAACGGGCTTCCATGAGATCTTCTCACAACGGCGCTGCTGACTTCGCCACTTAACTTTACGAACAGTGCCGAACTACCCAAAAGAAAAAAAAAATTCAGAGAGAGGCCAGAATAGACTTGTTTTCTTACAGTGTTTGATTGTGGGATTTAATTGACCGCCACAAAGAACTTTGTTTGGAAAATGTGAATCACTATAGAGCTTTCTGTTTGTGTATTGGTAAATCACACATACACTTTACAACTATATTATATATTTTCAGCGAGAATGGAAGTTATTTCAGAGATTGTTAAATGACATATTCACAGTTTAACAAACATTGTACAATCAATGGTCTGAATGAGAAAAAAATGCTAGTTTTCATGAGCTTTTATCACACTTGCCTGCTTTTTATAGTATAGATTTGTTGTCAAATTTTCACTTTATTCAAGTCTATCTTATTGCTATGCCATCAGTGTTAGAACATCGTGTTCTAGTGAAATAACAACGTAATTAATTCAGATTGTCATAGGAATTGGCTGTATTTATGAATTACTTATATAATGAAGTCTATTGTAGATCAATAAATGTTGGCTATAGAGAATAATAATAATGCTCTCTGTTTAATATAAAGTTGAGTGATGAGACACTTTGTAACGGCTTTTCTCCCGAAGGCAAGTTAGCCGGTCTCATGCGAGAATAGCTGCTTTTCTTCTCCGTTACTTGGTTTTTTTTCTTAAGCTTAAAAATCAATCAATAATTTGTTCGACTGGAAAAATGTTGTCGGGAGTGGATTTTTGTAATGTCAAGTTAGTCTTGAGAAAAACAGTGGGAAACACAAGCCTATGTAAATCATATCTTTTACTCAAATAGCGTTTACTTGTTGCTAAAACTCAACGATTGCAGTTAGCGAAGGGAAATTAAAAAGTAAAACAGAAGATTATGTCCACGGATGGTTTAAGTGGGCGATGCGCCAATAAGAACACAGTTTAATGATTGAACCGAATGATAAAAAATAAGAAAAATAAAACTTTGAGCCAAATTAATATAAGCCTAGACTTTTTTTTAATTTATCCAAGTCCTAAAAGTGTTTACTTTTCTCTTTTAATTTTACAAACTTCTGTTTCAACATAAAACTGTATTTACAGTTTTTCGTTTCATTTTAATCTTCAATAACTTTGAAGTTGTTCAGTATGTCTGCCCAATGACTCTTTTAATTTTAATTGTCTTTTTCGCATTTATCATCCTTGTCATTGCTTCTTGCTTTAAACGAGTTGGCCATTTTTTTCCCATTGAAATCACGTTTTTTATGTAGATCAATAAAGTCATGAATATCACTGCTAATTTCACAATTGAGTTTTAATGTTGGCTGAAATTCACGAAGCCTGAAGCCTGTTTATAAACACAACTTCGTATCATTCAGGCGTTTTGACTGTTTCCGCGTCGTGCACAATATCGATGTCTTTGAAAAAACAAGACATATTTAGCTTTTGAAATTCTCCTAACATGTTCAAACACATCATAGCTTTCTATTTTGTTTCCTTTAGGAAGCGGACAAAATTCTCATTGAAAGAAATTTTAGTTGGTTCCACATAATAAAAACTTCAATTGCAAATTGCAAAAATAAATAAATGCAGCTGCATGCAAAAATGCACGCAGGAGCGAAGGGCGAATGTCACATTCCTCTCTCATTTCACGTTGCGTTACATTACGAAGCTATATTTTATATACAGATTTTAGATTCAAGAGCTAGTTCTAATGCCAAATTATAAAAACTAAATAAAACAAACTGATGTGTGATTATCTCATAAAGCCTGTTTTTCCCCTCTGCGGCATCATTTTTCCAGGGTTTTGTTATTCTTTCTGGAGGCACTAACTCAGAGTTTGTTGCTCATATATAAACTTTTCAATAATAGAAATATTTAAAAAGGAGGGCATGTGTATATTGAATCCACTTCTGTCATGAAATATGACGTTGAGATAATATCTTAGCATGAACTTTGCAAAAATTCAAGGGTTCAAAAATTATTAGGAGAAGAATATAGATGAGCATCCATAGTGTTCTTATTAGATCATCATGGCCATTATGTCCGATTGTGTATATTATTTTTTTTATATACCAAAGCAATATAAAAGGAAATCATATATGTTTATTTTGCCTCTCTCCTCCCTCCCTCTCTCTCTCTCTCTCTCTCTCTCTGTCGCCTCTATGTGTAAACAAAGGATGGACAGAGAGAGAGAGAGAGAGAGGCGGATGGCTATATGTGAATAGCGCTCTGTCCTGCTTATAGGGCTCAAGTTTTTCTTGACCACTGAGAGTTGCTTATTTGTGATGTAGGCTAACTCGAAATATGCACATTCTTAATTCGTATGAGGAAACAGACTATCCTTGAGAAAGAGAGACAGATTTATGTAATAAGTAATGCAAGTCGACAGGGCTGTATGAGTTCTAGGAAGTACAATAGATGCTTATTTCGTCTTCATTCCACCATTTATGTCATTTACAGCATGGGTGCAAACTTTACTGCGACCTGTGACGTCTCTGTTGGAGAATGGCTGCAAAGCGAGATAGCAATCTACAAGTGGGAAAAAACCTCTTGAGAAGCGTAAAGAAATGGAAAGATGACATGTAGTGTGTGATTGTGAAATTTGAAGATAGCTTTCCCCATCACTATCTTGACCTCCTGGCATTCTCCTCACCGGCATGTTCTCAATAAGCTAATGTCGTCTGGAGTCCTGGGGTGTCACAGCGATCATCATTCGAAAAACGGAAGCGTATTCATAGATGGTGGTAGTTGTGAAGAACAAACGGGTATCCTACGTTCGTACTGTTTAGTCAGCAGTACCCCCGTAGACACCTAAAGAACGGGACGGGGACGTGAATTCGAGTGTTTGCGATAGCGTGCTGTTGCTATGGTAACCATCTTGTCATTCGCCTTGCGGCTTAGTCTATACTGTACAGTTGGGTAGCGCGTACATGTGTGTTTGTGCGTGCGTGCGCGCGCACATTCGTGTTTAATTCTTTAGAAATAAGATTTTTTTATGTGAATATTCATATTATTGTTTGTGCTACTGGAAATACGGAAAGAGTTTGCATGCAATTTTTTTTTTCATTCTTGAGAACTCTTCTTGAGAGTAGCTTATAGTGTATATAAACATGCAAACAATAATTGATTAGTCCAAGACACTCTTTATTTAGTGGAAACAGTATCTACATGTTGCCAATTCAGAACTCGCGTATGTATCCATTCTCTGGATGAAATGCAAACATTCATTTCCCTAAGAGTCGTGATTATTGGATTGCCCTCCTCTGTATGCGGTTGGCAATCAAACTGTCCTTTTAAACTAGTAACGCACTAACATAGAAAACATTATCGATTCGCTGCAGTCAGTTTTTTCCATAATGATAACTATAATTAAAATTGTAAATTCGTATTCTATGGACACTACGCTCTCTTCTACCAAAAGTACATAAAAACCCGTTCATGGAAAATTTGTGTAAATAATCATTCGCATGACACGAATGTAAACAGTATTCGTTTGCGAAACACAGTAACTGTAGCGAGTTTCTCTTGGATTTCGTTTATAGATATGGCATGTAAGGGTAAGATGCGTATAGGATTCAAATATACTTATTATAGTTTCATATGTCGGGAATTCTAAGATTAAGATCATGCATGTGCATCGATACGCGTAAATCAATAGGCTGTTTTCACTTTCAACCATATGAAAATTAAAGCGAACTCTAAGCATCATAATACACTTAAAACCATTTATAACGGCATAATTATTATGCCTTTATGTGTGGATTTAAAGTGACTAAATGGTCAGTTTATTAGAAATACCAATCTTCAGAATATTCTCGATGATGACTGCCGACTCCACGAGATTCGGGAAATATTCCACGGGTATCTTACTCCAAACGAACAAAATAAATTCATTAGGGTAGTCTCATCAGATTTCCAGGCGACCGGTCCTTTCGGGAGCATCTCATTCCGCGACTTTCCAAGGTTTCTCAAAGGACTGAGATGTGACTAAGGGGAAGAGGGTGGGTGGGAGGATCCATTAAGGTAAAGTCACTATCATGTTTCAAGATTACATTTATCCTGCAATATCGGGCGTTGATCGTGTAGTGTTTGCATATGGTAAATATTCAACATTAATGGGCATACTTTATCGGGCACCAATGATTAGGTAGACCATAGAATGCATCCTTAAATCCTTGTACTGGCGTGGAAGGAGAGCAAAGGAGCATCAGGAAAATATGCTCCTCACCTCTTGCATATTGAGCCCACTAATAGTGTACCAATGTCTTTGTGGTTTTGTTGCGACATTCCCATCCTTTTATTTATTTATTTATTTTATTTTTTGTTTCAATTCACTGAAATCACATGAAACAGTATGCGAAACTCCACGGGACCTTTCTCCGACCTCTGATGATTAATGCTGACTTTCGTCTCTGTCATATGTGTTTGATTTTGTCGTACAAGTTGATATCTTCAATGGTGTACTGCTTACTCAGTTCGAAACAGTGACCTACGCATAGTGCGATCAGATACATACCTTCGTAGATCTGATTTTATTTACTGTCCGGTCATTAGACCAATTATAGGACGTTCTGTTGAATTTTATTATCTAGTGGATCCTTCGTCCGTCTCTCGCATTGATTGGCCGATTCTCACTACTTGCCTGACGCTGATTTATTCTTTTTTGTTTATTTTCCCATCCTCGGTATATCCAAAACATGCTACATTCTAGCAGACAAGAATGGTCCTATAGGGACGACAGGTTTTACCTACTAGAAACTCGAGTTTTTAATCCCGCTAAACAGGTAAACCTTCCAAAAGAATATACTCAATTAAAATACATAATATACTGGTTAATCTCATAGCCTAAGTGGCTTCAACCATAACTCCAACAAACCCAATTCTCTAAGCATCGCTGTGGCAGTGTAATCCCTTTAACAATCAGCCATCGCGTATATAGGCTGCATATAAAAGGGGAAAAATATATTAGCCATATAATTCACCGTGTCTGATCAGTATTTGCCGTGTTGTTGTTGTACAGAAAGGTGATATTTTAATTATTGAAGGTAAGCTTAAAAGGCGCCTACCTGAAAGGCAAAATTAAAATATCGACATAAAAGGCTCATATTTTAATTTTACTGTGTATTTTAAAATATGACTCTAAAATATACTTCTACTTTAATGAATACAGGTTTTTTACCTGCTTGTTTGCCATTGATCTCTGGTGTAATAGTCATCAAAGCATTATTCACAAATAGCTGATTATTTATTGATTAATTTTTAACCTCATTTTATTTTATTGTGGGCAGATAGAATCAGTGCTGCCAGACGCTACAACAATATGCCACTATAATAATTTAATTTATTGATTTATTAATTTAAACTTTTCGTACATGTACACACATTTTGTTATCGTATTAGGTGTTGCAGTGTGCAATAAAATGGGTAAAAAAAACGGATCACGTTCCATTTTTGTTATTAGGGCATTCCTATCAGAAAACGTGTATAACAATTGCCTCGTCTATGGCTTTTCCTCGATTTAATCAGGAAAAACATAATCCACCAGGAACGATAAAGCAGTGTTATTCAAAGTAATATTAATAATAAAAATCTTCTGGAAAGGAAGACGCCGATATTAAGTATCGCTTAACTGATCGATTTTAATTATCTTTCTCGTTCAATTATTGATTATGCAATTTACATATATTGAATAGCTACTCACACCGCTAATCCTTTTTTAAAAATATATCCTTATTTCACTATCAAAAATGGATTAGCTCTGCAACTACAAGAAAATTTGAAAAAAAAAAAATCCATATTAATTGAGTGAACTAAACAGACTTCAATCAAATGTAATTGTTCTTAAAATGTGTCCAACGGTTTAATATTGAAGCAATTTTTCAGTTTAAATCAAAAGTAAACACCGTTTTTAAGTGTATTTACAAACAAGCACTTATTAGATTTGAATTAACATTCTTATGTTGTCATATTATAGATGAATAATAATTGCGTATAATAATGATTAACAATGTGCAATTATTATATAATATATATAGATATACAGGCGTCTTGTAATAAATGTCTCTCTCTCTCTCTCTCTCTCTCTCTCTCTCTCGTTTTCTGAATTCGACTGTTAATACTTTTTACATTCATTTATTTGTCATTTTTATAACAGTCGAATGCATAAGAAGTAAAAAACAGTATGGAGTATTTAGTACTGAACTGCGTGTAGCCATAACATATACTGCTGATTTTAGTTATATATGGAAACAACTTATATCATTTATGATCAGACAACTCATATTCATTTATGATCAGAGAACTCAAAATGATCATTGCTAAAATACAAATCATATTTTCCTGATCTGTTATATTCCCAGCATTCAAAAAACGGAATCAAACTTTTCTGTATTCTAAATAATGCATTTATCCGCTTTTAGTCCAGATCTATAAAGGGATTACGTTATCAGCTTTATAATCATATAATGACAACATATTTAATGTTGTCAGCAACTCATCTAAATAAGCCTAAAGAAAATTAAAACCTGGTCGCATTTTAAAATAGCTGAGAGGAATTTGCAATTTTCATTAATGGGGTTGTGACATGACACCAAAAACGAAAGAATTCTAATTCCGAAATTTTCATGTCAACGATATTTCCGATTGTTATCGAAGGGTAGATGAGGAATATGAATTCTACTTCTTGCACAAGTTCTGTAATTTTTAAGATATACGACATTTAACATAACAACATTTTTGTGTTTAATTAATTGATCTGTTTCGCTATTGAAGGATGCTCTTCTATGAAATCATCCATAACGGCTGAAAAAGATGAGATCTTAACTGGAATTCTTTGGGATAATGACCACCCACGAAGCCAAGAAACTTTGTTGTCACTAAAGGCAAACTTCAACCTACACTCGATCATTGCTTAATGCCATTAGAGTTCCTCTCCTGTTTTATCCTTCTCTTCACCCCACACCCGTTCCAGTAAGGGGTCGCTGAATGCCGTGCCCTCTTCAGCAACCAACATCTACTTCACCTGACAATGAGCTTCACCCCCGAATAGAAATGGGGACTAATAAATGTCACTTCCAATACCAGTTCGAAGTGGCCTCTCTTTTAAGAACGCCCCCTTTTATCGAAGTGTTGGGGAGAAGTGGAATGAAGGTGATAAGGTTAACTGAGGGAATACAGATGCGAAAACAAGAAAGGGATTAAAAAAGTAAGACCTTTCGAGGGAACCACCTGTTATGCACACTTTTCCCCCCTCCCCTGTTTTAACTTTTCCTCTCTCCCCCCCCCGACAGAGGAAGACAAACAACATACACTTGGTAAACAGTACCCATGATGACTCGCTAGATCAAGCCTCCTACCAAACAAACCTTGTTTGCTGGTTTATGTTATCGCTAAGGGAACAAATAGATCATGCTGTCTCTGGCACGCTGTAACTAGGCAACATTTTTCACTGATAACACCGTTAAACCTGTATGTACACAATGCGGACAGCCTTCCTTTTTTTTTTTTTTTTTTTTGTCATTCTCCACAGACACCGTAGGCTGATAGGAGGAAGAAGAAGAGTCATATCTTCTTAAGAGCTGATGCAAAGGATGCCACGACACACCAAACCACTGATGTCAAAAAAAGGATAAAAAAAGGTAAAAATGATGAGATAATCAAGCAGGCAGAAAGAACACAATCGAACCACTGTTGCCATTTAACGGACTCAGAAAATTTTCCAATAGAAAGAATCACTTTTGGTTCCACACTGTGGGTGGCTTTACCAGAAATTCTTTCTTCCATAGTACCAATTATGCGTAGGTGTAAGTTGTCCAAAGCTGTATAAACTTTGTCTTCTTGTCATATTCCAGTCTTTTAGACCATTTTCTTCTTTGCCTGACTTGCATTTTCTAACTCCAGATATTTCAGAAAATGTGCGTTCTTCGTAACCATAGTTCGGTAATGTTCTACCATCCCCTCCTTCGCTGTCATTTTATGATGATGATTGATGATGCTTGAAGTATAAAGGAAGCGCTCTGTTGGGATCTTTTTCTTTTTATTAGAAAGCTGATTGAAATAAGTTTAACTTCCGAATAAGATCAGCTTGGGGAAATCCATCGTATCACACAAATTTGTAATTCAGAATGCAGTTCATTTAGACAAACTTACTCTGATTTATTTATTTATGTATATATATATTTTTTTCTTCATGAATCCGCTTTAAAGAAAACATGAAAATTATTGGCATTTGCATAATAAAGCCTTATTGTAGAGTGCAAGTCTACTGCCAGTTAATAAAACTTGCAATAATTATCGAGACTGTTACAATACTTCAGTTCGATATAAACATAGTATCTTAATGCTGATAGTCAATTAACCATCAGCATAGGAAAAAAATATTTGATAATACTAGTTTTTCATTTAATTTATGCATCCGGATTTTACTCACTGCTATGATTATATTCAGTTGTCTCCATATAATTAAAAGTTTTACACGAGAATGTGAAAAATGTATTTGTTTTTCATGGCATTACTTTTTACCGTGTGAAAATTATGCTTTGCCGTATTATGTGAAGATAGGGGGGGGGGAGGAAGATCCCCTTAGAAATTGTAGCAACTCTTAACCGGTCCATTAGTCACTCCTCTAACGGAAAACTCCAACGTGCTACTGTCAATCGATGGAGCGTTTTGAAAACGCCATGAATCCATGAGAACCTGACAACTCCCACAATGCGAATGTGCAATGGACACTCGAGTAGCAATGTTCAGTTCTCGACTTTTACACCGCAGTGTTTCAAGCGGCAATAAGTGGGTGGGGAAGGAAAGCTATTGAATGAATAGTGTTCTTTTACCGATATGCAATTCCCTCCAATTTTTCAACTGTAAAACACTAAGCCCTTCGATGGGTGAGGAAGCCACGTGATGCTGCTATGAAGTCGTAGTTATCAGTTGGTGGCTCTTTTCCTGGCACGTGTTATCACCGCAAAGCTTCGCTGTTCAAATTCATCAGCGAGATGCTAATGGACGACCTGCTGAAAAAGTGTGTGCGTCACATCTGTTATCCTCGTATTGTACAAACCATATATCAGCGGAAAACTAGTTGAGGTTCTATACTGATACACTAAATTAGTCGAGACTGTTCCCAACGTATTCTAAAACTGCAGTAAAATTACTCTTCGAAATACGTTTGAAATTAACATTTCAAAGAAAAATTACATGCATTTCTGATTTAAAACAATTTGAGTAGCTCGAAGAAAGACCGATTCAAGTTACTGACTAAAGGACCGTCTTCTAGACCTTTAGCTGTCCTGTTGCTCAAAAGAAAAAAAAGAAAACACAGTATATACATGTTAAGGTTTAAACCACGAGAGATGGCGGCACTTATCTGCTATAATCTCTCCTCTGAAAGCCTTAATTCATTAATAGCCCACACTCAGTCTCGGTGATCGCTGAAGAATGGAGGCAGGCTGCCTACTATCTTGAAAATTTAATAAAGGTTAAAGGAACTCCGCCTGTTTCCTTTAGGAATAAAAGATGTTAGGGAATTTTATTTATTTATTTGTTAAGATGCAAAGGTTTTTGCAAGACATGAACACGTTTAAAACAAGATACCTACCTACCTACCTACCTGACCTTTCTGGACTCCTCTTCCCACAAAATGTATCCACTTTTGTTATGATGCGCAAAATTTACAGTAAAGGTAAACTGACTTTAAAAGCACTTCATCATCCCCTAAAAATCGATGTATGCAATGTTTGCAGTCTCTTTACCTTATGGGAATGATAAGGAATTATCATTCCCATAAGGAATATAGACAATTATAGATATAGAAATATAGACAATTATAGATATAGAAATATAGACAATTATAGATATAGAAATATAGACAATTATAGATATAGAAATATAGACAATTACTTATGAAAATATAATACAGTAAAGTTACCAAAATATGAAACATCTACTGTTTACAAAACGAAGGTCAGTTTAGAGTTGCTGAAATTCTTGAAAAAAAAAATCCTCATAAATTAGGCAGAAAAAACTAGTCGGATGTCACCCAAAGTGTTCGCAGTCATTCTTGATTTCAGATAACGAAATTTTAATTGACTGAATCTACTTACATATTTTTTATCAATTTAAAATCATTTTCATACATCAGTCCCAGAAATTTGTCTTTTTCTTTTCTTGTTTTTGAATTGTCCTTTTGTTTCCAGTATTCCCGAAGAACTTTATTAGTGAGTTTCAGCTGATGTTGAGATAACGAGTCTTATACGGAGATAATGCACATTTTTTTTCTTTAGCAAAAAGCTGCACAGTTTGGTTGATCGCTTTACAATCAGGAATGAGATCTACAACTGGCAGTTTATTGTAAATGAAGCATCTTAAACACGCAAACCGCGTGCTGCCAGACAATAAATCCCATTTATCTTACAATGAAACTGTTTAACTGTCCTTAGATTCTTTTTAAATTTGTTTTTATATATTTCTTTTTTTTTTTATTTTTATGCTATAATGCCGATATGAGAAGAAATGCAGTTCAGTTTGAAAGCTAATATTTCGTCGCAAGTTTCCCAGTCGCTGTTTCACAAAGATTCTACAATCAAAGATTTTTATTTCGTAAACCCTATCGACTTTAAGAAAACTAACTGTTGACAGACGGCATTGAATTCTGACTCTATAGGTGTTTTGCAGAACTGATATTCCGCAAGCGCATCGAAGATGTCCTGCATACGTTTTGAAAGAAAATACAAAAATCGAATTCTTTTGAACGAAAATTTGCGATATTTTTAAACTAGAAATATTCTTGATATGTAGGAATGTAAAAAATAAATTAAAATACTTTTCTGTTGATGTATTTTCCCAAGGGCCTTACGAATCAGATAAATAACAACTCAGAGTTATTTATTAAGTCATTAAAAGTAGCCAAATGCATCTTAAACGGTAGGAGTAAATGCACGTGGTGGTCCAGATATGTGAATTAAACTTGTGTGTTTGGTGTCAGTGAGAAACGAAACGAATTAAAATAGGCGGCTGCCATACCCTAAAAGAATAAAAAGAAAATAATAAAAGGATGTCTAGATATGTCCTTAAAATATCGAAAGAAAAAAATATGTCCTTAAAAATGTAAGTTATTTTTCTTCTCCGTATAAAATACTCTAATAATGTTTTTAAAGTAATACTTAAATGATTATTAAATTATTTAAATATAATGAGTATGCTATCACTCCACTCAGCGCAACTATTCTTAGCGCGGATGTGATCCCAGTGTCCCCGCTGCTTGATGGTTTTTCCCAAAATTATTTTCACAGGAAAGAGGCCCAGGTTTAAATCTTTAAGGAGCTCATAGTCTGTCGAATTTTAGTTATGTTATGCAGACACGGCAAAGTTTAATGCAAGTATGAATGGTTTAAATAAAGCCACAGAATTGTCAATTAAACTCATTTGGTAATTAATATGACACTACGGATAATTAAGGTTGTCAGGAAAAACTTACTGATTAGTTACGTTTGCCTCACGATCGATTTTTTTAATAAACTAAGTCTTCAAATTGCTTATAACACTTAATTTTACCAAATAATTCCGATTATTTTAGTGCAACAGAACGGAATGTTCTTTAAAACCATTTTTCTTATAGGAGAACACACACACACACACGCACGCACGCACACACACACACACACACACACACGCAATCAAATGCATTCGGTATAAAGAAAAGCTTTTGATTTTAGTGATATTGCAAGAGCTCGAGAGCTAGTCATAAATATTCACCCTCTCTTTTCTCCGCAGTGATAACTCTCGCTTTTTCCTTAATGGCCACTTGCCTCGATCCTTACGAGGGTCAAATATAACAACCTCCTACACAATGGGAGGTGTTAATCACCTGAAACGTTTGGCCATTTTTCAAGACTGCTTAGCGGAGGGCCTCGTGCTACTATTCAAGCCACCTCGTTGTTAGCGCTTGACACCCGCTCCATGTGATGACAGCAAAAATACATCATGACTTTAATCCCCCTATCTCTACAGGATGAGCTCCCATCTTCAGCAGCTTCTATTCATCCTGGATGCAGCATGGACCGCAGCTGAAATGTTCTACTTTTGATAAAAAGAGAACGAGAGAGAGAGAGAGAGAGCCAATCCTTAGAAAGAAGCTGAATTGTAGAAGAAAGTAGTGATGTATTCAACTTAGGATTTGTGCGTTCCATTTAGCTAGTAGGATTTTGTATTGAATAGTTAATAAATCAAGCGGTTTTATTTATTTGGTTTCACAAAAAGCTAGTCTATTTCAAACATTTTGTTTAAATAAATAAAACGCACTCCAACTACTATTAAAAAGTAAATGATAAATTTATTTTTGAGTGATAGTAGAAATAAGAATGGATTGGTAATTACTTTACAGTCGGTCTCCTGTTAGTTGTCAATGGAACTCCATTACAAAAAAAATCCGCGGAGTGTTCAGCAAGTGTGGAAACGATGGAAGTAATTGCAGCTACTATAAAAGGGTTGGTCTGTAGGACTTGTTAAATCAAGTATCCCGCGCTAGCGTTTATGTCTGTGCATGTGTGTATTGATCGTTCCCCCCCCCCCCTTCTCTCTATTTCATTTGACACCAACGAAAACTCCATTAAATCCAGAGACTTCATGCCGTCAGACCCAATAATGTGTTTCGTAGGATACACCTGTCCCAGCCGCCCCTATAATCTCACCAGAGCATGTGTCGGCGATAGACACAATTCAGAGAAAGACGGATCGATAATTATCTTACAAGTACTTTTCACATCTTGTAGCTGGTGGCTAGGAGAGTGTTATTGGCATATCAGATGATCTTCGTCGTCACAATCAGTGATCACCGTAAGGGATGTTTACGAAATAAATTTAATCGGTAATAGCTTCGTAGAATATTTTCATTGATAAACCGCATCTAGGGAAGAGAACGAATAATTGACTATTTCAAACTTCAAAAGCTGATACCCTGTTTGTCAATTGTATAAATATGTAAATCAGATGAAAGCTTTTGCCGTAAATAATTCTTATATTCCGTTTATTCTTTTATTTTTTTTTCTTATTATTCTTTTTACTTCGTTTAATCTACTAGATGCAACTGAAACTACCGTAAATAATATTGATATTTTAGAGAAATAAGACATACTCTTATAGATAAAAAAAAAAGAAAAAGTGCAGAGATGTAAATAGATTCGGTTAATTTCGTTTAATATGTTGATTATCTTGTAATATTTCTTTCAAATATTATTATTATTATTGTTGTTGTTATCGGATCTCTATGACGTCAAGAAACGCATCGTGGGAGGTCCTACTATTACACACGCAGTTTATCATAGGATAAACTTTATATATTCGCTGTCTCTGCATTCACAGCACTCTCAGGCACTGCATCCCAATCGTTTTAAAGGAATATTAAATGGCTCATTACCTATTAAAGGACTTGATACTCATTAAATGATTTTTATGAAATTCTCGCCCACTGAATATTAAAAACCTATAACGCATTAACATGGTTTTACTAACGATATTGAAGTATTATCTGTAAGGACTTATTGAGAATGACAGCAATTGCTCATCAGAGTACTTATTATTAAACGAATAGTTCAAGAATTTATTTTTCATAGTCATTTAGCGTATGATAATACAACGTCCGTTAGGCCCATATGGGCAGGTACAGTACCATCTTATGAAACCAATATAATACTTTTGGTTCTCATATATTTTTGCATGTAAGTGCGTGTGTTCTTCTGGCCAGTTTGTCTGATTGCTGGACGAAAAACCGGAGTTCCACCTCTGTATCACACCAACTAACTCACTTTCGATTGAAAATCCTTGATAAAGGTTCTTCGTGTACGAGCCGGGGTTCTACTCAGGTATTTTCAACCAAAAGGACATTCGTCGAAATCGACTGAGCTACAGTGGCTCTATATTGTTAATCATGTCATGACTTTTAGAATTTTATCTTGCCTTGATTGTACGACATTATATAGGATGACCCATAATAAGTCACGAAGGGGGGTTTAAAATGTGAATAACTCATAACTAACAAAAAATCTCCAGTTCTGTATTTCATTATAACAAAAAAAAAGAATAAAATAATTAATAATTAAATGTTTAAACCTCTTCGTGACTTATGGGCTACCCTGTGCTTGAAATTTGTTTAGAAGCATTTATAAATAACTAAACATCTCTTACATATTAACCATTTTTCATTTTAAAGGCAGCATAAGAGGTTTTCTGATAAAGAACATTAACATTTAGCCGTAGAAATGTTATCCGAGTGGATAGCATACCACTCTCCAACCATTTATTCGCGGGTTCGAATCCCGTCGTGAGTATGAATTCTTGTGAATGTTTTTAGGTGGGCGATGAATTTCATCGCCCGGTGTGAAGCCACTGCCCTGCTTATTGGAGGGAGCTTGAAAAAGGTTCCGTGTTTGGTATCTAGAGCAGGGTTTCAGACTATGCAAAAATTAATAAAAATTAACTATATACATATTAACGGATAAAAATTGAAAAAAATCCTTAGCTCACCCACGGTACAAATGTACTATAGTTTTACTAATAACTTTTCGTGGGTGAGAACCACATGAATAACATTGACTGGGTTTCTTTTTTTTTTCTTTTTTTTTTTTTATCAGAACATCTCAACGGATGGATCATATGGAATAAGAAATATACAATAATGATTTCAAAATAATTTGCTCTTTCTTCATTATTAAATAAATTAAATAACATATTTTACATAATTTGGAACTACATTTCAGCTCTCTCTCTCTCTCTCTCTCTCTCTCTCTCTCTCTCTCTCTCTCTCTCTCTCTCTCTCTCTCTCTCTCTCTCTCTCTCTCTCTCTCCCTCTCTCTCTTTGTGTGTGTGAATAAAATCTTTTTGTCTATCTTTATCTGTTTGCATGCTTTACCTAACAATTAAGTAGCTTTTTTCCATAGCAAAATATCCCGAACATCGTTGAATTTTATGTCACTGTCCAATTCTTGGTACGAGTAAAATTTATAAAACGATGGTAACTGTACAGACTTTAATATCAAGGCGTCCTTTAAACTATACGAAACACAGGCGTAAATTCAAGGCTTCTTGGGAAGTATCTGCAGCGACGAACAACGGAGAATCATCCCTAATCACATCAATATTCATAACCTTCCGTATCTCGAGCTTCCCTCCATCCCCGAGATGACAAGGTTGATTTATTGGTGTAAAGCCGATTAGCTTAAGGATGATCCCTGTTTCAGTGTGAGGGCGGGACAGTGTATGTTAGCAGAGGTTTGTCTGTTGACACTGTCGGAGGTCAAGCCTACTGACAAGGCCTACAAACTAATAGGCTCACGTATCGCTGGCTTTTTCGATAACTTGCAGACAGTTTTGTGTTCGGTCTCCATCCGCTTATGGATCGATAGTAAATGACTAATATTAATTACTAATTACACATAGAAGCCTTCTTAGAGATTGCCTCTTGTACTCAGAACTTTGTGCACTGTCAAGTCAAAAGACAGCTGACTGTTCTATCTTCCTGAAGAGCAGAGATTTGAGAAGCATATTGGAGCACATCCCCCCCCCCACTGCCATAGAGTTGTCTGTTCAAAGTCACATTCTATGTTACTAAAGAATCGAGCGAGCATTGCAATGCTGAAGGCTGAGAGATGTTAACATAGTATAAGAATTAGCCTAATATAAACATAAATTAATTCAGTTATTATTTTTATCTTTAATTTACTTTTATGACGATCTCGTTCAAAGTAAGGTTAATTCTTAAAAAAGCATATTTAATGCTTTTTTAAGAATAAGAGCGGCCTCACAACGAGTCATACGCCCCTGAAAGACTTTCAAAAGCATCTGTATCCTGTAGAGCAAACGCTTTATTTGCTCAGCTAGAAACTATCACGAAAAAAAAAATATATATTCAGTATTCATATACGAGTATGTGGTAATCATTATTCCCCACTATGTTGCATTCTGGAAAGTTTTCTTTAGATTTCATCCTCCGCCTAAAAGACTTGCACAAGAATCTATAGCCTGTAGAGAAAAGAGAGAAAATTTGTTCAGCTATGTAGCACGATGATTATCCATCTTATTTTATGTCTTTATTTTATGTTTACTGCAATCGCAGTAACTGTGTAAAAGAATATAAAGGTTTTATGCCTAAGGGATAGTCTTCATTTGGTACTTCAGTAATGTTGTACTCTCTATTTGGTAATTTATATCCTCAGCAACAATACTGTACTATCGTCAGTTGCAGTTCTGTATATGGGATAGATACTTATTCCATGAAGTCCAAAAAAATTACTTCTTCGATCTTAATCAAATAATCCGTCTACTACTAAACCAAGAGATGAATCACATTCTTGATTTCTCTTTCTGCAACATACAGGGTGTTCGGGATAAATTTGACATATTTATAATTAATTATATTTTTCCGTAAGTTACATGTATTAACACACACTTCTCTTCATTTAAAAGTTTGGACCCTTCTTCATTCATATACAAGATGTCAGAAAGGATGGATAGCTGGAACCCACCTGAATCATGGAAGAGAATAACTTGTATCATGATGATTCGTGCCCGCCATCAAAATAAGGATATTACGACTGCTGCCCAATGCTCCCTGAATACAGTAAAAACAATCAGGCATGAACTAGAGACTTGCAATGGTGACTACGAGGATGTAGCAAGAAGAAAGATCCCTAGCAGACGATCTGATTGCGTTCGTACAGCAGAATTCCTCGCAAATCTGCAGGAACAGGTGTTGAAGAACCCTGGCATTGGAATTCGGGCTTTGTTCGTGGAGTTGCTAACTGTAGTCAAGCCCTGGATAACAAGGGTAGCCAATGGTAGGCCGTATGTATGGCAGCAGGATTCGGCCCCTTGCCACACCTCTGGGAAAAGTCAAAAATGGTTGTCTGAAAATTTCTACGACTTCACCAGTCCAAATGTTTGGCCTCCAAACTCCCCAGACCTTAACCCCATGGATTATTTTGTATGGGGCGCAGTTGAAAAAGACACCAATCGCACTTCCAGTAATACAAAAGCCCAGTTAATGGATAAAATTAAAACAGTTTTTGCGGCCCTTCCCAGGGAGACTGTAGCATCAGCTTGTTCGAGGTTCCGAAGCAGAATTGAAGCTGTGATCGATGCTAATGGTGGTTATTTTGAGTAAATCTTGTTGATAGTATTGTAATTAACTCTGCCTGTAATGTTTTTTTGTCAATTCATTAAATTTAATAGATACAAAGAAGATTTTCTTTTTCCTTACGAAACTGTCAAATTTATCCCGAACACCCTGTATATGCTATAGACATGTTTTGCATTGTTATTGTTGTTTTACGTGATTTTTTATGTCCAAAGTTATAACTCGTTTCATTAAACTTCGAAAACCTTCGTTTTTCGTATAATACCCTACACGTATAAATTGATTTTGCCTAATTTTGCCACAACAAAAAGTCCCATCGAAACCAAAATGGAAATAATTCGACAAATTTTCATACAAATCTTAAATACCAAATTTCATTATTCTATCCAGCCAGTGCAGAATTATTACCATAGTTCATTCATTTTGAATCTTTTTTGTCAAACTACAGTTACGCATTCTAGTGGATATCTTAAAGTTATGTGAAATTTAATAAAATTTCAAGCTAATTGGTAGAGATAAGCTTTCTTTAACTATTCACTTTGTCTGCTACCTAAATAGCTGGACTTAGTGTACTGATGGATACATGATCCAGTATGTTTCGGAGACTCTACAGCAACGGAATTTAAAATTCCTCGACAGTACCCATGACATTTCCGCTTCCAAAAAAGTTTTTTTTTTTTCTCTCTCTTCCTTTTTTTTTCGTTCTTAGTTTATTTAGTTTTTTTTTCAGGAAAAGTCACTGTAATCTAATCAAATGAATAGAGAGGATTCGGTTGGTTGAATTACGCCTGTGAAACCAACGTACCGTAGTGTTAATGAAAAATAACCCTACCACCTCCATATGAGACCGAATAGCTCACCTGACATGCGGTGCCCTTATAAACATTCTTTACATCCTAGAAGGGGATATGAACCTAGGCCTTTCCAAGGACAAATTGTCGCGTTGTCCTCGCGGTTACACTACAGATATTTTAACTACGAAGGATACAAACCACTACATTCCTATATTGATGAGCGCTTCTGTTGTAACGACTGAAATGTGGTTACATTTCAGTTGTTACAAAATTTCGATAACGGTCCACCTTTGAAAAAGTTATTCATTATGTTGCTCTTTTTTTCTGTTCAATCCTCTTAAAGTAGCCAATCGTTATAATTGTTTCAGAATCTTAAACCATATTATAGCAGAAATTACTTTGACGTTGGGAATATGAGGCATTTCCGCTGTTTCTCAGAATGAACATGATGCAATCAGTTTTCTTCCACAGGTGCATAGGTCGAAGAGAAATTTCTTTGTAACGGCCATAAAACTTTATAAAAAGCAAACTCCCTTTGGGTTATTCGAGTGTGATTTTATTAAACAGAACTCTAACTGTAATCGACTTGCCGTACATTGTGTTTTTACTGTAAATTATATGGAACATAAACTCAGTAATTATTAAAATTATTTTTAAAAACAATAAAAGAAACTGCAGAATATTGATTCATTTAAACATCTACGTGCAGATGTGTAAATGATTAAATGAAGTTATTAGATTAAACATCTAATAACTTCTTTGGTTTGCTTTAGTAATCATTAAGCTTGTGAAAGCAGAGTAAAAAAAAAAGTAAACTATGCCTTAAATTTAAGGCACAGTTTAAATTTTTTTAGATACGCATATCCCTTTAGTTCTCAGGACAACTTCAACTCGTATTGGATGGCATTCATTTCGGTCATTCATTCCATTTATCCATTCGGATAAACTGAGTATGAACGCCTGCTCCTTGTCCACAACAATGTTCAAGTATGCTGCCACATGCAAAAGTTGCTGCACTGGTATTGGGGAATGTAAAATGTGCCAAAAATCACCACTTATGCATCGCTGCCAGACTTACATTGTGACTGCTATTGATTCATGCTGTTGAACCGAAGCGATATTTATCGGATACAGGGTGGCATTTTTCCACTTCTCAAGTGTCCAAAGTCAGGGTTCCTGTACCCACTTTGCCTGTAATAACTGCCTGTTTTCACTTGATAGGAATGACCCGGTCCACAGAACTCACGTTAACTCGATGTTGTTGTTGGATCATTCTCGATGTATTCTGAAGATTTAGCGACATTCGATCTCGCAAGACTGCAACATGTGATGCCGCCTATCACAAAGCGTTCAACGCCCCTTCATTCGCGCTATTGGCTATTTATTGCGTAGACTTTCGAGCGCGCGCGCCCACACACATGCACATTATCTGTCTACTGCTTTATATAGCTTAGAATGAACACTCTACACTATCTCTGAAGAAGTGTGTGATTTTGTGTGCCTGGGATGCATCTAATACCCTGGTCCCCCCTTCTCGTATTTCAGTAATTTGAAACATAGTACATGTCAGAATGTGGAACTCATGCGCCATTCGGAAATGCTATTTCCGGAGTTCTGAAATTTGTAGGATTAGAGAATTCTCGGGAATAAAAATATTCATCTGCATCGAAAAACAAATTGATATGCCAAACATATAACAGCTTTGCAGTCATCTGCTATTTTGTTGTTACCATCTGTTTGCATTGTCAGTTCGCTTCTAATTTCCAGTCAAAGTATTTTTTACCTTCAATATTATAATAGATTATAATACTGATAATCAATAAAATTGATTAATAAAAATGATTATTTAGACTAGTTGGAAATTTCATTTTGGTGTTTTAAATTTCAGAGAAACTATATGCTCGATTATTATACTTCTGTCGTCGATTATTAAATTGCTGTCACTTAGTTCATGTACGAGCAAGTTGACTTCGTCACTGTGAATATTCAACGTAAAGCAGGAAATATATGCAAAGGAAATGACCAAAGTAACACGATTTTCGGAAAGATTATTATTCTAAAATACTGCTCCATGCATGTCTTCTTCTTCTTCTTCTTTGGTGGATAGTAATGCTACTTTATTAGGGAAATAATAATTAAGAACAATATGCTTTCCCATTGCTTTCCTTGCCCAACAGTAAGCTATTTATGTTTGTAGATATGTGTTCACAGGATCAGTTTGCCTGTTTATGGAATGAAAAACCCGAGTTTCCGGCAGCAAAAAAAATAAATAAATAAATAAAAAATAAAAAACCGCTCCCTTGTTGTGAGACCGGCTAACTCACCTATAGTTGAAAAGCTCTGATAAATTCTTCGCGTCTAAAATGGGATCGAATCCACTTCTTTCCACCCAAAGAGATTCATCTATACTGCTTGATCTACTACCACTAAACGTATATGAATTACATTGTAATGTCCGGATTCTCTGACAACTTAAACAGAATTTAAAATCTTGGAAGTATATGCCAGTTGTTTCCAGGCCTTTAACGAACAGGTAATAAATAAAATAGAAAATCCACTCGAGTAATACAAAAAACGAATGTGGAGATGTCTGTAATAGTCTATCCTTTATGCATAATGAAATGCGGTAGGTCGACACTATTTTCTTGTCGATTATTAAATTTTAGATATTCTAAGCGTCAAATGGATAATTTCATTTTGTTTTTCAGTTTTAATATTATATTAAGAGAATAATGAAATTTATTTTATTGTGGTGAATTCATCACTAAAAAACACACGTACCAATGATGTCCCAAGATACTTGGGATGAAATATTTACGTATTAAAACTTATCACTGTGGTTAGTACATGTGTTTTTTAGTGACGAAATTTATTTTAAATTTGCACATTTCGATCAGACTAATTAGAGTTCCTTCTAAAATCAAGTCACATCTTTTTAACGTTTTCATCCGTGTCATGGGGGTCACAGTACAAGACATTTTCTCACAAGATTCCCAAATAAATAAGTTTTGAATCAGTATTTACTATTCACATTACACTTGAAGATAAACTTGAGAGACAGACGGAGATAATACTTCTAAATAGTGTTCAAAATAGTTTACTAAATGAGCAAAACATTTTGAAACCCGCACGTGAAAAAGAGGATTAAGTTTGGAACTGGAATCTTTAAATGTTCCATTTGTGTTGCACACAAAGAAATCGAAGTACAGACAAATGAAGAAAGGTAGGTCGCAAAAGAAAGAAAGAAACAAAAGGAAGTCCCTCAGGCATCACTCATTTTAAGAGTCCTTCAAATGTTCTGAGCTTTCATCCCTTGTGTCAGCAACAGGCACGTGGGAAAGCTATCTCCTCATTTGGCCAAAGTCTATCATCTTGGAAATAGTAGGAAAAGCAAAGAGAGAGAAAGAGAGAGAGAAAGGAACAATCAACCTAATGGAATGTCAGTTAAGCACTAAAGCTTTCTCGGAGCGCGCGCGCACACACACACATACACACAAACACAGACAGAAAGAGAGAGAGAGAGAGAGAGACCAGTTTTTCTACCCTCGATCCCGATGCGCTCTCATCACGAAACTAAGAACTCAAATATTTGTCCTCCGCCCCGAGGATCTCATTAAAGAAAAACCCGCAGTTCCATTTGGTGAGCATGCACTTCATCATCACACACCTGGCTGTCTACGCATCTCGTGACCCACTCCATTCTCCCCATTGGTTGCGTCTTTCCCCCTACGCGGCAGAAAGATGACCACAGATAAACAATAGTTCCCCTTCTCTTAATATCTTGCCGACTTCGTTTCACCAATGGTCGGAACTAGATCCTCACAAACAGCACTGTGCAATACTCTCGACCCCCGAAAGAAAGAAAGGTGAATTTCTTTGAGTAAGACCACACACACACACACACACACACACAAATGTACCGCCTAAACATGTACAGTCACTAAGTAGGTGACAAAAGAAACAATATTTGTCCAGTCTGACTTTCTTAAGTTAGTCACATTCACTTGCATTCCCAAAGTATAATCCCCCCTTCTCCCCTTTTCTTTTTCTTCATCTGCACTTTATTGGTAATGATACATGTTATTTTAGCAGCTCTTGGAAGTGCAGCTCTTAAATGACCCCCTCAGTGTGTTAATAGAACAGATAGAGAAATAATTACTAACTTATGTCGCGTAGTATTCTTCTAATTGATGAAGTTCATCCTAAATAAATTGAAATCAATTTTTCTTTGGATATTATAATTATCTTTAGTTATTAAATGTTAGGAGATGCTTGTCAGTAACCATATAAGGTTGTGATATTCATAGGATCATCTTATTTACTTTCCTTACAGAAGCGGCAAGAATTGTTCAGATCTCTCCAGACTTCTAATAAATCTACCATTCAACAATAATTATAATGTTTCCAAAAGTACAATACATTCAGAATTAATTATTTGCGGTACAAATAGTCCAGGGGGTACGATGTTCGATGTATTTTTTATTTATTATTATTATTATTTTTTTTTGTATCGTAGACCTTTATTTCTCAAAAGCTAAAGCCGACCATTGGAATCTTAATAGGACTTGTATGTAAAAATCACGAGTAACCCATAAAAGCATATAACATTATGCACCTGCTTTACATAGTTACGTGGAAACATTGAATGCATTTTACTATTTCACATAATTTTTTTTAATGAATTTCCATCACTATTTCTTTACTGAGTCGAAGAACAATATCTCATAATATGATGTTTATTACACTAACTTTTACGTTTACCTCTTTCCGAGTGTAACAAGAAGGTGTTGTTTAGCATAGCAACCAGGATATAACAGGGACTGTTGGTTTTCCTTTTCCTGCATTTTGCTTTTATTTTTTAATTTTGAAAATTCCCCTGAGGGTGTTCCTTCTCAGAGCAATCACGAGGACGACGGGACGTTTGTCCTTCGGTCGGAAACACCTGGGTTACAACACCTGATTTAGCCGAAGAGTCAACTGGTCTCATACGGATATGTACAGGATTTCTCCTCACGGAACTTTGGGTTTTTCTTCCGCAAAAACAGGCAAACTGTCCATAGAACACACAGAAATAAACTTACAGAGATTGGAATCATGGCACATTAGTTGTTGAGGACTAAAGTTCTCTGGCATTGTAGCTTCTGATACTGATTTCTTACTCTATATAATTTCCTGACAATTATGCTTTCTCTATAAGCATATCTTTCACTTTCCTTTTCGTTCAGGAGTAAGTGCTTTAGAATTCCTGACCAAAAATGGAAAAGTAATTTTCTTCCACACTGAACAGAAAAATGTGTGTTATCTTTTGTAGCCGAATTCTATTCGTTCACATGCTGTTCGTATGGAAACATGACCTGCCTTTTGATTTCGCCATTCATGTACTTTTTAAGTAACAAATTAGTGATAATAACATCGCCTCATTTACGCTGAAGTACACGTACTTTGTTTCTCAGAGCTTATCAAAAATTATGTCTCTCAAATGACTTTAGAACATTAAATCTGAACACCTAATATCTCGGTATTTTTTCAGCATTTGTGGAAAATGAAAGAAATGCTATTGCACTGTGATCATTTTATACTTCGAAGTGCATGACAGAAGCAACCTTTGAGTCCAATAGAACTGTCAGGATTTCTGCCACAGGGAAGAAGGTTTTATAGAAAAATGCACTGCAGGAATCTGTTTTTATTGTTCTTTTCGCTATCATTACAATTTAGGTTAGTGCAAAAAAGAAACTGTTATTATACTGAAGCACAAGTACGAATGTAAAAGTACCAAAATCCGGATACTATATTAAAATGAGAGTGTCTGAATTTTAAGGTGCCATTAAAAACTAACGCGAAGTATTTTATTTATCAGTTCGAATTTTGGTCTTGTTAAGAATGTGTGCTGAAGTTTGAAAAATAAAAAATGATACGTGGGAAAGTTGAATGTATTTCAAGATAAGATTGAAATTTGATGAAGTAAAGTGCCTGGAATATTCCATATTCCAGGAAAGAGACTAATAATTATGCCTGCCAACTAATAGACTACCAACTAACAGACTACTTAAAAATCGAATATTTTCCTTCCTTGATAAAATGGATAAAAACTCGATTCTTTCAAATCATTGTGTGTGTGTGTGTGTGTGTGTGTGTGTGTGTGTGTGTGTGTGTGTGTGTGTGTGTGTGTGAAAGAGAGAGAGAGAGATCATTTATAATTAGCCGCCAAACCGCTTGCTTCTGTTATATCCCAAAACAACTGTGTTCAAATCACACTTAGAAAATAAGAAATCTTTAGGGATTGCTTTTTCAATTGAAGTTGAAAAAGCAATCCCTAAAGATTTCTTATTTCGGGAGGAAATGTTTTTTCCTCCCCGAAAAGTCGTATTTGTTATCCTCAAACTGAAGTAAACTAGCCACAGAACACGCGTAGTTCTACCCGTGTTCTGACTGTTTGTTCCTCACACTATAGTGTCCGTTTACTTCTTTCCGAGCAGTGTAGATTCCTAACACTAAAAATAAAAAAAAAAGTTTCTTAAAATTTTACGATGCTCATGAAAGTCCTCATAACCTCAGAGTAAAGCTTACACAAAACATAAAATGCGTTCCAATAATATACCTAGCCTATCATGTGCCATACAACTCACAGAAAATATATTAATTTCAAGAATCTTTATTTAGGTGTATGGAGCAGTTAGTGAGTCCTCCCCACCCATAGTTCACATTTATTGCAACATGGTTTGCATTGATGTTTGTGTCCAATTTCTTCGACATTCATAGTCACTGACAATTGTACGACGAACATTTTTTTTTTAAAAAATAGAATTTATTTCCCAACGGTTTTACATAGACTAATCCTCCATCTTATGCACTCCCTGTCCAGAGCGTCCTCACTTGCAATTGTACCTAGATTCGCCGCTTTTAAATGGTCCAATCCAAGGTCTAAGTTTTCTTACATCAACAGTGTCTCTATAAACATTTTTCAGACGGGTAGATTTTCCATCAGACTCATATCTTCCAAAACGGAATTCAGCCACCACTCTGCTTCGTACGTTCATCTATAAACAGTCGCCATTTTGAACTACTTGTGTGCTGCGCATATGTGATCGATTGCAGCGCCACTCACTACTACGGTGGAACGGAAGACTACTACTACTGTCCGCTTAGTGGCAGTTATAGCTTTCTGCCACACTTTCGTACCATCCATCGTAATGAGTTGGCGGGGGGACAATCGCGACTCTGGAAAGCCGGATCAGTTTTTGGTTCATTTATATCACCAGAATTTAGTTTCATTTTGTTAATTGAGTTTGTTTCCGACGGTGGTAATATACAAAGTAATTTTCATGCAAGGTAATAAATGCTAATATTGCTAGAATAGATTGTTGTTGTTCGATAGGCTAAGGTTTAGGGGTGCAAATAGCTCTAAATGAGTCATTCAAATAAAAAAGCTTCCATCGACGATAGCAATACGTAATTGAAGAATTATGTCATTTTTGTATAGCATACCGATGGCCGTATATAACGACTATAATAACTACCAGTAACGGGGGATCCAGTGATGTTGCACTGTCATGTGGTTATTACAACCTATAAACTCCTGTGGCGAAAACATCGAGAAAATTTACTTTCAAGTGAAAGTTTATTTCAAAAACTCCTGTGGACTATTCGTGCATAAGTTTTTTTCAGCGCAAAACAGAAGCTTGCATTTACAATGGGCAAAGCAGAACACCAAAATTGTTTCCTAGAAGATTGAAAAAATTAAAGATCTGAATTTAAATTGTGGCTGTAGCATGCAAAGTGCAAAACATTATATCGAGAAATCAATACGTCTCGTCAGCGGGAACACTGGGGACCAGCGGAGATAATTTAATGGTGTGGGATATGTTTTCCTGGATGAGACTATTCGACCATCACTGACTGCGCCGTCCTACATAAACATCGTTGCACATTAAGTTAGGTTATCATGCTGATTGTTTCCTATTAATGTAGATTAAGCGATTATGAAATTGTATTCACACGATGGAAAAGTATTTTCAGGACTATGAGTGTGACTTCTCTTTGCTTCCTTGGTCTTCTCAGCTGCTTTATGTAAGTCAGGCATTGCGCATTGATGGGATGCTGCAGAACTAGAAGTTAGCTTCATTGTTTTTTTTTTTTTTTTTCATGCATCTGAAATATACTTCTTTGTGATTTGCGTGTGCTCTCCTGAATGGTTTGTCTGTTTGCCAGACGAAAAACTCGAGTTTCCGGAAAAACTCTGCAGGTAGAAACTCTGCAACCTCTGTATGAATGAGACCTGCTAATTCACCTTCAGTTGAAGAGCCTTAATAAAAGTTCTTCGCATCTTAGTCGAGCTCAGCTTATTATTAGGCATTCGAATTCGAGCTGAACGCAAAACATGAAAGATCTCCGAATTCGAAATAAATGAATTGATAGAAGCAACAGTTTGCAATCCAATCTGTAACAGCAATAGAGGAGTGCATCGTGATATTAATTTCCCATCACGGAGATTTTTGTAATACCTGAAGAATATTAACACGATTTATTGTGCTACAATGGCCCTGTTGTTTGCTCATTTTTTGAGAGATAGACAGTAAACATAATTGTAATTCTACTTTTCTTTGAACTAGGGGAAAAAAAAGAAAAAAGAAACCGATGTGTCACTTCCTGCCCAATAACTAATTGAAAGCTGAACGTAACTGGTCTCCCCGCAATACTTGTGAGGGGTCTGCGGAGGTCAATAAAGAGATTTAATTACCAGCAAGTCAAAGGGCCAGTGGCAAGCTCTTCTGTTGTTTAACTGCGCATGGTGACACAGAGGGCAAATAGTGACGTAATGTTTTCCTCGGGTGTTCTTTGACGGGTCAACTTTGTTAGGTAGTGTCTGGTCGTTCTCACCCTCTGGGGATGTGGAAGATTACAGATAGACTAAAACGTTAGGGCACAAACGACAGGGTGTAGAACAAACGGGGAGAAAGGAGGAATGATTAGCTATCTAGGTACAAACTGCTCAAGTTCAGAGTGCAATCGTACAATTGTACTGTTCAAATATTAGCCGATGCAGTTGAAATGGCGACATATGATGTCATTGAGCATTTCCTGCTTTAGTCAGATTTTCATGTGGAATAAACATTGCCACTCGAATGTGAAGTTATTTAAAGCTTATAATGCATTTTATGATGCACAAAGAAAAGAGAAATTGTTGAAATCTGTCATATATGATGTCCTTTTAAGTAATATGTTAATCAAACGATTCCATTATTTAATGATTTCTACAAAGACCTTTATACAAGCAGTATAATTGGATCAAACTCAACAAACAATAGGCATTGGAAAATGTCAACGTTCCACCCATACCAGAAATAGAAATCAAAACTGCTTTCAATGAAATGAAACGCAATAAATGTCCAGGAACAGATGAAGAGCCTGCAGAGCTTCTCAAATACGGGTTGGACATCTTATTACCATTATTACTTAAACTATACAATAGAATCCTAAAGGATGAGATTTTCCCTAATCAATGACTGAAATCAGAACTAATTCTTCTTCACAAAAAAAAAAAGGCGTAAAATCAGATATAAACAACTACAGGCCTATAAGTTTACTATCACGCAACTGATTTTTGCAAGAATAATCCTCAAAATAATTTGTAACCATCTGGATTCTGAACAACAACCATATGAACAATCAGGTTTCAGGAAAATGTTTTCTACGATAGACCATGTGCACACAGTTAATCAAACAGTAGAGAAATATTTAGAATACAATTAACCTTTATATACGGCCTTCATTGACTATAGCAAAGCATGTGATTCCATAGAACATTATCCTCTTTTCTGTGCTTTGAAAGACATGGGAATCGAGGAAAAAATATATCTGACTACTTCAAACCATGTATGAAAATAGTGAGGCATCTATCAGGTTGGAGGGAAGCTGCGATTTCTTTAGGATGGAGAGAGGCATCAAACAAAGTGATCCCATTACTCCAAAACTTTTACAGCAGCCCAAAAACTATATATATATATATATATATATATATATATATATATATATATATATATATATATATATATATATATATTCCACCCGCTAAAGGTCTCAACACATAACACGGTAGTGTTATATCTCTAAATCTAAATGCCTCAATTGTATTAATCGCAAAATTATAGATACTGTAGATATGCTTGAAATATAAGATTCAAAGGCAAAGCCCATCAACTTCCCCTATTTTTTAATTAATTAATTATTTTTTTATTTTTTTATTTAAGTAACAATGAGAAGACAGTTTGTTAGAAATGAAGTACAAGTCGTAATCTCCTCATATAAAAACATGTTCATGTGCTGCCATCTAACGGCAATTATAGATACCAAATACCAGTAAGTAGTCGATTCCGTTTGCTGATTTGATTAGCAATTTCCTATGAAATTTAAATTACCCAACACACACACACACACACACACACACACACACACACACACACACACACACACACACACACACACACACACACACACACACACACACACACACACACACACACATCGTGATTATATTAATTTAAAAAAAATAGTAAACAGATGCGTAGCAAGGAATCTTGTCACCGGCCAAACTTTAATTCATGCTAACGGTAAGTTTCATTGTGTTAACAGGAATAACATTGCTTTTATTACTACTACTACTACTACTAGCTGCTGCTGGTGCGCCTGTGTACATCTGTAGAAATGGTGTTTGCTTCCATAGCGTTACACTGCCAGGAAAAGAAAGAAAGAAAGAAAAAAAAAACATGTTACCGGTTCGATTCTAATCGCTAGACGAACTTTTTATGAGCCTGCCTTCTGCAGGTTGCCTAATTAGTCACGAAAGTCGGCCGTAGAACTCACAGTATTTCGACCATAAATATATATTTGTTAAGATGAGATGGAACCGCTAGTCTGCAGTAATCTTTTCCCTAAAAGCCTTGATTCATTAACATCTTTGAGCTCACTATTAGATGGCTGAACTATGCCTATCGATCTTCATAAAGTTTAGACCAGAGGAGCTCTGTTTGCTTCCTATGGAAATAAAAGGCACTAGAAAATTAGTCTCGGATTAGTCCAGAAATAATCCAGAAATCCACACTTCAGCTTTATAGGAATAAGATATAATAAATCACAAGCCATACTGTCTTTGATTTATACACTTTGTATTGTTGTGTTGGCAAGTAAATAAGCTGGATATCTCTACTTGGTTTTAATACTCTGTCATTCTGCATTGAAGGTAACCCTTTTTCATTAGTATCCCACATTATATGAAGTCCTTCCTCTCTAAATTATTTATCTCAGTTCATGAAGTACTAAAAGCGATCCGCGGGGGATACTGTCCATGTAGCAGTTTCTTAACAAATTTGAGGGATTTCTCAAATTTGTTAAGATCGTAACTCAGTAGACCAGTGAAGTAAGGTAAATTTACTCCCATGTTCCTGGAACTATTTCGAAGAGTCTGTGCCTTGTAGCATGATACATTGTCTTCTGATGGGAGTAAGTGCTATCAGATAAACTATAAACATGGCGGGATGCACCTTGTATGCAGTTTTAATCAAGTAAGCCCGCCATTAGGCTGTTGCTGTCTATACTTTGTATGCATCTTCAACATCGAACAACTGCAGCCATGATTCGTCTGGTGACCTGTTTTTTTCCACTTTTTAAGGGTTTTCACTCTGATCAGAAGCTGCTTGTTTTTAGCTAAGAATAGAACTTGGTGAAATCATTTGTTGTTATCATTTTTTCATGACAGGATCCGATGCGCCGTACTTTCCGTGTTAGCCCTTCATATCATTGTCGTTGGTTGGATGTTTTCTGGCTATTCGACCACTGAAAAAGTGCTCATAAAATATTCTTGACAGTTCGTATTAGTGGGAAAAAATCGTGTTTTTTTTTTTCTTTTCTAAAAATCAATTCATAAATTCTTAATAGCAGAAAATAAAATGTCGAATCAATAATAATTCCAGTACGTTTTTTAATTTCCTTGTATTAATTACTGCAACATAATTATAGAGAATATTTGAAATTATAAATTTAAGCATTACTTAATTAGCGAGAAAACTTGTGCATAATTTTGGTAATAATTTTCTGTATAGGCACCTCGGAGTTGACCAGAATATCAATAGAACAACACTGCCCTTGTGAATTTTTAGCGTTGACCAAGGGACTTGGTCTGAACCCTTTAGAAGTAATCCACACCACAATTCTCCCTTCCAGTGTGCAACAAAGCAAGTGACCTTTCCAGGCCTATACCAAACCCATAACCAACCGTTGAGAAATATTTACACAGCGCCATTTCTCTCTCTCTGTGTATGTGTGTGTGTGTGTGTGTGTGTGTGCCTGTTCCGAATACTAATCAAACTTATGAACAAGATTTCTGAAAACTTTCGCGAATATTATGCGCTATATTAATAACGACTGTGTCAATGAAACTTGGCTTTGGTGGAATGCAAAAATGCATTTTGACATTGTTTTATCAAGTAAAAAAATGCACAAAATCCAATCCTAATGTGTGTTTTTCCATATCTTCTCATTTGAATTATCACTCACAGTAGACAATTCCTAGATAACGAAACTTATACGAAGAAGAAGAAGAAGAAAAAAAAACACTTTTATTTGCTAAACAGAATTTGCAGAGCTCTGTAAAATCTTTGCAATGCCGTATTTGTCTTTTCTGCGATGCTTAATGACCACTTGCTTGAAGCTTCAATCTAATTAAGCCACTATTATTTTATAAAGATAAACAGCTCAGTTATAGAGGGAGGGAAAGAAAGCCATCAAATAACTCCATTATGTGCACTTTTCTTTATTTGCGTCCCCTCAACGGTTTGCTGACTTCAAAAATGCACGCCCGCGCGCGCGCGCACACACACACCACTCCTAAATGAGATTTTTTCCCCTCCTAGCAAGCATATTGTAATCATTTCTCCCATAGCTTAATTGAATGGTTGTTTCTCAATGTTTAAACGTGATTAGGGCTTGGTTTTGTTAAATTACCTCATTAATTCGAAGACTTGTTTGGTTCGTTAATTTTTTCCCCCCAGCTCTTCCATAACCCGATGAAATAATTCGTCATTATTTATTCCTGAAGCAAGAAGTCAAATAGAAGTTGTTCATCATGCAGCTCCAAAATAAATAATTCATCTCGCAACGGTGCTTTTTGTTTAATTTGTGCATCTAATAATTTTTGATATATTTAACCATCGTTTTAATTCATTCTGGGAACTGTTTGCCAGTTGCATTCAGCCTTTTTTTCTTTTCTTTTTTTTTTTTTTTTTTTTTCATAATCAACTTTGGACACGATTAATTGTGAAAACATTTGCATTATTAAAATAGCTGTTTAGATTCATTTCAGAATCGTACAAAGCTTTTCAGTAGTTCTATGTTCAAGGCGTATAGTTTACATTGATGGATTTGTAATTAAGTCATTTGCTCTAAATATAGCGCAACTGTTGGTAATAATTATAATTCAAAGAATATGATGTACTGCTACTGTGTATTCATTCTTACAATAGCAGACGTTATTTCTGCACTAAAAGATCTGAATATATTGGAGAAAGAAGCTGTGCGTCTGCTTCATTTACAACTAATTTTCAAGTGTAAATATTATTTTTTTTTAAACAATTGTCTCTCTTTACTCTTGCTTTATGTAATTTCTCTTTTCATTAAGTTATGTATTATATAGAACTTAGCAAACTGTATCGAAAGCTGATAAATAAATCATAAAATAATTTAGCTAACTGAACAGATTAATAGGTTGTTTGTAAAATCGTTTAATTGATTGGCGCTCGGCATTATGTTTTTTTGAAGAGATTGTGAAAAATGCACTTTTCTTTTGATGAACTGTATTGCATCGTATAAGTAATTATGCGATGAAAGCTGATCTTGAAGATTTAATTCAGGAGGCAACAGACATAACAGCAAACATCCGTATAATTGCTAATATTTCTTTCCCAATTGAATTAAAGAAGAATTCTCCTGCATAAAGAAATTGCTACGATCCTCTGACTCTCTCCAGAATGTCTAACTACTAGCATTTTTAAAACCTCTCAAAGTTGCAGTTGACATGATTCCCCCCCCCCCCGGTGATAATACATCAGATCGGATTCAGTATGGTATTTTCAAATATAAATTGTGAATTCTAAACATTCAGAAGTACACCATTTGTTATTTACATATTTTGTTATTCTGTTATTGTGTCCCGGACTATACTACTAATCGCAGAAATTAGAGTTTTTCTACAGTTTTTTCTATTAATTTCTCAAATAATTTTATAACAGACTCCTCATACTTTTGTATGGAAGGAGCATCTAACAATTTTTTTTTATTATTATATTATTCCTTGTATGACTCTTAATAGTCTTTCCAGAGCAGGGACTGGCAATTTCCAGCAGTTAGACTGCGTATAGCCTTTTTATGACTTGCAGCGCAATCTATGTTGTTGTTTTTTTTCTAGGTGTGTGTGGGGGGGGGGGGTGCTGACAAAACAATCAACAGCAATGACAACAGCAGAAAATTTTACTCTATGGATTTAAATACCGAAGGATTTTTAAAAATAGTTTTTATTTCTTTTGTTTAAAAGAAATGCATGTATTATAAGGAAAATATAATTATTTTTTGGGTTTTTATTCCACACGTAACTTGTACCTATCTGTATTAGTTTCTAGCTTGATTAGGGTGTCTTTGGATCGACTTTTCGCATTTTAAAATAAAATTGATAATAAAAATATAAGATTCACAATTGTATGATTCAGTTTATGTATATTTTTTTGTTTTAGTTGCTTAACTTTGTTTTATATTGGACTTACTAAATTAGAAGAATAGGAAATTAACCTAAATTCATGAATAGAGGAAAAAGAAGAAGGTAAAAATAAATAAATAGATAAAAATGAACGATGTGAATTTCCAACTCCGCAGCTCAATTATCCTGGTTTCAATAGGGAGAATACTACTTCAGCTAATATCTATACTCTCTCTCTCTCTCTCTCTCTCTCTCTCTCTCCTTCCCCTTTTTATAAGCACCCGATAGAGAGACAGGGAGAGAGAGAAGAAGGGGATGATACGTTGTTTGTCTTTCTTCTCTCCTTCTTACTCTCCACTAAGCAAATCAGCAATCAGTCACCAAGAAATACAGGCTAAATATCGTGTAAGACCTATTCTCTATTAATGTGTAGTATTCCCTTCTTCTTGAACAACTCCTTGAGCTTTTATCCATTCTCCACATGCATACCATGTGCGAGGACTTGCAGATTTTTCAGGAGGAAAATGGAAATAATTATTTTGCGAAAAACTTTGTTCCTTTATATGCTTATTCTGTTTGTGCATTCCACCTGCTTGCACAGACGCACACACACGATCACCCACACGAGCGCGACAGACAGCCAGCCAGATGAGGAGAAACAAATTAGCTGCCTTCCATTTAGCATCGGTACACCCGCCAGCAAACTGGGAAAGTGAGTTACGAAGTAATTTTTCAGAGAGATATTTAAATAGAGTTATTATATTAAGATGTGTTTATCAAAGGCGAGTAATCTGAGATGATATGAGAATTCTTAATTAAATGCCATCGGCGAAATTACTTATAAGAACTTCTAACTTAAGACGAGAGAGCTTAATAAACATTAATGTACAAAGACCGTAGAGGTCCGTCCGAATTTTATCAACATGAATAATGAAGTTTTAATTACAAGGAGAGAGCGAAGGATGAAGTAGTACATGTTAATTATGAATTGGCAGGAAATAAGCAGGCAGGAGAAGAGTGGGATTTTTGGTAGAAACTTTCGGTAAATCGCGCAGCGTGTGTTGACACAGTTTACCGAATATTATAAATTTTTGGTGTTTATATCTTTGATGCAGGCCTTATCTTCAGAGAGGGTGATGCGCTCGAGTTTCCGTTTATCAAGTCTTCCTGCCGGGTATAGGGATACCACACGTCTACCCCTGTTTGCATAAAACTCCACTCTCATATAGCGCTTTTGCTTTCACCATCATTAATAATTTTCATTGGAATATACGAAAGCGCTTATAATTAGTTTTAAAAGTTTCTGTCAACTGAGGGGATTTGCTACAAATCTGAGGTAACGTTTACACGTGTGTGGAAGCGAATAAAAATATTCGCCCGAAAATAATTTCTCAAAGAATTGACCGAAGGCGTTTATTCCTAAAGGAAAGATTTTAAAATAAATTACATTTAAATCTAGTTATACAAATATACTTAAACAGGCATCACGAGATGGAACAGAGGTAACGCATGTCAAAAGACGTCCCTCCCTGTTCATTGTGTATTAATGTACTGTCCTACTGGGCCCTCTACTTTCTCTCCTCAACGCTGTGAATACACGTCCCGCTAAAGAAATATTTCCTTACAGTTTCCTTTAAGCCTAAATTGTCTTAAGTCTAAATGCTATTGCTTAAAAAATGTAATTAAACGAAATACCGGCATTAATTTTTTTTTTTTTCGTTCGATCTCCTGAAGACCGAGAGGGTGAGAATAAGAGAGTGGACTTCAAAGGAATGTCACATAAACTGTTCAACGATCCAACATGATGAGGTAGACGATTAAGCAAAACTGGCACTTAATTGTTTTAAGTCATTTCTTATAAGCACTGCATAATGATAGACGGGCTTTAACCGCTGAATGTGTTTGTTCCAGAAGGCTCTCTGTTATTACATTCGAGAGATGTATAGTTGACACAAGTCACCGCGCATCAGAGTTAGAAGTGCTTATCGAACATGCTGCTCGCTTTGAATAATCCTTGTGATTTAGCATGAAGATGATTTAAACAAATATTTGGCTGGCCCATCCCTTCCCCCATCGCTCCATTCCCATCATATTATGTTCGTCGTTGAGTTTTTTTCCCTCTGTTGGTTGAGTAGAAGAATCTGTTTGTTCTGTCATCTTACTTGCTGTGACCTGCTCGCCGTAACCTTACCACTAATGTTCCGGAGTGGCTCTGTGTAAATAATCCTCCGAAATTAAAGAACAACCGAACGAAAAACTTGGGCAAATGTTTATGTAGAGAGCCGGGAAATGATGTAACGACAGCTGTGGTAAAGGAAGTGATGCAGTCACACGAGGAGAAGCAAGCTTGCTTGCCGAACTCTCTTTTATTACTTTAACGTTCATGTATAGGGAAAGACGATTAAAAATATTTAATCCCAATTTTCAATCGGGACAGAGATCCTGGCACCGAACTGCGTTTCTTGTGAAAGGAAGATAAAAGTTCGCAATCTAGATTAATTTCCCTGAATGAGAATTTGATTCTTCATCTGTCTGATCGACCCCCCCCCCCACCTCACTTTATCAACACTTAATAGGCTTACATGGTCTTTTAATACTGATCTATTAGATCTAGTAGTAATGTTATTTGTCTCTGCACTTTTAGTTTAGAAATTTACATTTTTTTTAAAAATTTTCATAGTACTGTATATAGAAATATACTGGTCAATGTGACAAGTAATAAAGCAATATCCTACACCCGGTGTTTGATCATCTTTCAACCTGACGCACGTAAATCCCTAACACTCTTCTCACACGTCACAGCCATCATAATACAACATGAACCACTCACGTTCTCCATTGTTAGTCTGTTTCGAATATTCTGCATTACCGTTCCATTTAACTTTCTTATTACTTGACTCAGTCAATGTAATATTATGTTAGTTTTTTTTTTTATTTATTTCACTATCCTGAAGTATTGTAATGCAAACCAGAGATTTAAACAAAGAAAAATGTTCAACAGTCTCCATGTTGAACATTTTTCTTTGTTATACTTTCTTCTCATTTATACTTTCTTATGTGTATCGCTTTTTTTCCACATAGTCGCATATATATTTGCTCCTTAGCGAAGAAACTGTGTCTTCTTTTTAACTAGGAAACGATAGTGTGATGTTTATTGCTGTCGGTTGAAAATAGTTTACCAGTCAGGGACTATTTTAGTGGTGTGTGTGTGTGTGTGTGTGTGTGTGTGTGAGAGAGAGAGAGAGAGAGAGAGAGAGAAGATGAGGAGATCAGAATTGTCCAGTGGTTGCCCAGAACCTCTATATCGTCCATTATCCAGATCACACATTAGAAAACCAATCAAACTTGTTCTGTGACATGACGCTAGCTCCTGCTTTTATTAATTGGTGATATCAAGGAGACACAACTGCGGGTATGTCTTTCACGTATAGAAATCGGATCACGCTCGGCACTTCCACATATAAACTTATTTCTAGCTAGTTTTCTTTTCCTCTCTTGTAACAGACGCGAATGTAATGCCATCTGGTGATCGTATGAAGAAAAAATAGATGAGGCAAACTTTTTTTTATTTACTTGTTTAGTGTGACGTGTTTTCACTCTTGATTATTATTATAATTTGAAACATCCTCGTATGACATATTAATTTGTTATTAGTGCTATAGCAAACACAAATCTGTAGTTGCTATAGCACTTAGAAATTGAAGTTACTCCACTTCAGGTTATAATGGAGATTCAAACTCGTGATCGAAATGAGATCACATTTATTGAACCACACGCTGGTGGTGGTCTTTTACGCACCATCAAGTGATATTTTTGAGGGATTGAATTCCTCCTTGAAGGGATTTGAATTTTCAGAACTCGTGGAAGTTTTTTCCTACTTCCACGAGTTCCGAAGCTAAGCCTTTTTCAACTGCTTCCGAAAAAAGGCTTAGCTTCGGAAAGTTTCTTCTCTCTTTTTCTCAAGAAGACAAAATGGACATAAAATGCACACAGCTTGTCATAAATTCGTTCTAATCCAACTAGCTGCTCTCTCTCTCTCTCTTTCTCTCTCACAAACACAGACCATTCAAGAGTTATCATGGCCTTTCCATATTAACAGTTTCACGTCACCTTTGATTTTAAGTCTAATACCTTCTGTCAGGACCTGAAAAGAGCTCACAGACTTAGTGCTCTGATCAATGTAAATGCAAACACATTTGTTATAACCTGCAGCAAGTGTACACCATGTGAACAATGACAAAGTCTAAACAATCCATTCCACGCCTCCTTCTTGGTCTACCCACAGCATAAACACCTGTTACACGCGATTATCAAAACTACGCATTTCTGAACTCTCTCTCTTCGATTTGAGATTCTCATCTGGAGAGAGCAGCTATAGAGCTCTAGCAAATCAACATTTCCCATCAGGTCGGGCCTGTGCAGGTCCTTTATCTAACCCTCCTCCATTTACCTAACCATGTTTGCCGACACTCCAATTTCCTCGTCTCCTAAGGAACATCCGATCCTCCGTCTATCTATCTATCTATCCATTACGCAGAGAGCACTTCAATAGTGCGTTTCTCATGAAAAGGACTACTCTCCCCCCCCTCCTTCCTTTACTACCGTGTCGCCATTGGGGTGTTGTCTAGTAAGTTTCCGACAGTCAATCGCATTGGTAGATTGGGTGGTTTGTTACATTACCGTTCTCATAAAGTTTCAATAGAAATTCTGTCTTCGGTCGCTAATCAGATCTCCGCCTTTGAACCTTTCTGAAACACCCTCTCGTGGGATATTTGTGACGTTCGTTGTGGCCCAGGAGGCTCGAGGTTTCTTAGTGAAACGTCGGCTAGGAACGCCTCGGAGGAACACAGGTTAAAGTGAAGGTTTCGTAAGGCATTCAATGAGAGAGAGAGAGAGAGAGAGAGAGAGAGAGAGAGAGAGAGAGAGAGAGAGAGAGCACGAGCTACGTGGACTCCCATCAGAGAAAGGCAATGTAGAATTAGGTAAGCAAACAGCCGGATAATGACTTGTCTGGGCCTCGAGGTTAGCGAGAATTCGCTTGGGGAGCGGCATAAAAGTCGAAGTTGATTAGAAGAAGCGGCAGAATACAGAAGACTTGGAATAGTGAAAGGTTGCGTTCTCGACAAGACTTTTTTTTTGTATTTTTGACGTTAATGGAGCGCGCACGTTTCTCAGATGCGAATAGAAGAGGCCGGTGGTGGTTGACGAGGAATCACTGCAAAAGGGATAAATGCCGATAGGGAAATATAAACTTCACTCGTGCTAATACACCATCCTTTTGTTTCTGTGTTCCGTGGTCGATATATTCTTGGAAGAAATATTTTAATTGGTTTTCGTAGAGCAAACACGCTGAATTCGCGGAGTATCCTATCGCTTGCAAGGTGGAATTCTGAGCTCCCGTTTCAATCGGTGCATCAAATAAAGAAAATGAATACTTTTGTTCTTCGTGGCTTTTAAATATGTTTACACTTCTGCCAACTTCAATGCCACCTCGATTTATTTAAATAAATTTCCCTGTTGATTTCTACTTGAACGGTTTACTAAATTCAGTTAAAGCTTTTGATTAGCCTGCATTGGCAGCACAACCGGGAAGAAATTTGACGATAATGCACAGATAAAAATTCAGCGTTTACACATATTTTATCCAACGAAGTGAACTCCTCTGAGAAGTGACTAATTATGAAACGGACTAAGTTTCATTATTTAAGTATTGTTGTGTCAGTAAAGTTTGTCCCGTATACACTTAGATACACAAATTATATCTACATTAATGGGAATGCATAAAACTTACGCATGTTGGAGTCTGCTTTCTAAATATTTTGATGCGCTTTAAATTTAAATTATATATATTACAGGATAAGTAATTATTAAGTGAAATGCTTAAGAAATTAGTAAATAAAATATCATATTTTGTGTTTATAAATGTAACATAATGATGCGACTCCCACCCAAAAAAGGTTGTAAACTTATAGTACATTAATGCCTTGGTTGAAATAAGATTTTTTTTTGTTTGTTTCGGATTAAGGCTATGATGCAAGTGTATTAGCTGTTTATTTCGTTTATTTTATTTTTGTTTTGAGGTATCAAAAACCGAGTTTACCCACCCGAATACTACCATATCACCTTCTTAGGAGATCGACTAACCTGCCATTGGTTGAAAAGCCCTTATGACTGCTCGTTACATCACAGACGAAATTCAAAATCAAGGTGTCTTTCCAAGGGGCACTGCATTTACCAGTTCCAGTTTTTTTTGACTCAGCAAACGTTGATTCATTATTCGATCTCTTACCATACTGCTTCAACAGTTCTTCGTTAATCTCATTAGAATTGTTATAACTCTTTTTTTCAGTGGCAGCAATATTTCTTCGATTTAAAACAAAAGGGAAGAAACTAACGCAGTTAAATCGGAACCCAGTGAGGCTAATGCAGACCAGAATTCGGGAATTTAAAAATGTCAGCGATGTTATCTTACGGAAGGCGAAGAGGGCTTCATCATCTTCAGTGTCATGAATTTATGGAATGGAAAAAATAACATTTACCAGCACGTTCGGATAAATATCGTCATTAACCTGTTTGTCGATCTGAAAAATATTCGACAGTACGATGAAACAAAGCTACATTTTTTTATTCAAATATTTTCTCGAAGCCTTATGTCAGTGTAAGGACGATGTCCTTTCAGTTGAAAGGTCTGAGTTCGAATCCCGTTTAGAACACGAAGCATCCTAAACAGGATACAATGGTGAAAGGATTTTCTTCCGGAAACTCAAGTTTGTCATTCCTCAAAACAGATAAACCAGCCAGAATAACACACGCAATTGACAGCTGCAATGCACTATGCAGATAGGATTAATTGTCTTTTCAGAGCATTAACGGGGTTTTCAAGGAACCAAGTAATTTGGCATTGAGGCATCACTGAGCCTACCACGCAAAAGGAAAATGGGAATGGGAAATATTTTCGGAAATAAAAAATAAGTATTTAAATATTTATTCTTTATTTAAAAATTAAAAGAAATATTTAAACATTTATATCTTTAAATCCAGGTGTAATCGTGTCGCCAACTTCAAAGCACAGCAAAATTTGACATTTTTCTTTTTCTTTCTTTCTTTTTTTTTCTTTCCCGAATACTTGCAGTTGATATTGGCAACTAAAGTTTGGCAACACATTCCTCCTAGTGTTTCGGCCCCGAAAAATGTCTTCACATTTTCACACGCATGTATATATATATATATATATATATATATATATATATATATATATATATATATATATATATATATAAAACTCGGCAAACGAGACGCTGGAAAACTCATACGATATCATTGCTGTGTGTGAAGAAAGTGGTTAAAGAGAAAACGGAACTTGCTGATATGCTTTTTTATGATATGCTTCAGTGTCACGTATTGTAGTCCTTAGCAGAAATGGCATGTGGATGATTGTTTCTGAACACAGAGGAAGACGGAATGAAAGAGAAAAACGAGAAGTTGGTTCGATAAGTTTGAAGATAGACAGCGCACAGATATTCCGAGAACTCTGTATTTTTTATATATTTAGAGAAATGTGGTGGGATGATGGCAGCCAGTTCAGCGGAACGTTGTCCAGGAAAATATGCATAGAAGAGGCATAAACCAGAAACGATGTACGTGAGAGATTAATTGGAGTGAGTCTAAACGAATTTCTCTGCATTCAGACAGAGAGTTTCCATAGATATTGATTATTAAATGTGATAATTGCAAGGTTAACGAAATCTACGAAGTCAAATTTTGGATTATTTTTCGCATGATCCAAAACCCTTCATGATTCTGACAATTAAAATGCAGCGATGGTGCTCCTGTTATGTTGAAAACTGAAATTTGACACTGCTGGATGAGGATTCCAGTTTCGGTGGAAGAGGACAAGGGTGGGTGATGATGTTCGTGGAGAAGACGGCTTCTCATCTCTTAAGCTGCAAGTACATGGTCAGTTGCTTCTCTCATTGAAGGTACCGTGCTGTGTGTGTGTGTGTGTGTGTGTGTGTGTGTGTGTGTGTGTGTGTGTGTGTGTGTGTGTGTGTGTGTGTGTGTGTGTGTGTGTGTGTGTGTGTGTCTACTCTTGCAATTTATATAAAAAAGATAAAGATGATAAAGATGTAGTATTAAACTGGGTAGTTTCTAGAATGTGCATGGGCAAGGTTCAAGTATTCTTCCTGTGAATGCCGCAGCATAGAGCTGCACTTCCTGAAACGATCAATTTGCTCTTTACAGGACATTTTTACAGGTTAATGTGAAGAACTGTTCCAGTTCTGTCCCGGAAGAGGCAATTATCTGATAATTCAGAGTGAAATTTGTATCGTGTAGTAGGGGATGAAGAGAACGTTGTTTCAGATTCTCGATTATATCAGCATCAGGTTTAATAGCTGTGCTTCGGTAAGGCAATATGGGTGTTTGTTGAGATGATGAACGATTCTGCGCTGAATTGGATTGCTGTGTTCTTTGGATTAGAAATTCATATACTTTTCGCATGTTGGATAAGTTGAGTGCCACCATCGTATTACTGGTTGGTAAGAGATATGCAGGTGTCGGAATGACTGTCTGAAGCGAAGATTGGCCATCTGTTCGGCATGGTTCAAAATATCCACGGGGTTGCTAGAGACTGAGAAGATTGAGACAGCGCGATGTGAAGTTTGGGGATAAAATATCCCTTCGTCAACTCCATATAGGGAAGAAAAGCTGTTGATTAGTGGTAGAACTTCTTGTCCTATGTTGTGGAAGAGGGAGGGGGGGGGTCTCCTTCATATTTTAAGAAGTGAGGCTGCTTTTTTCCTGGACACAGACTTTTCCATCTTTGAACGGAATCTCTGCAGACCCGATGTGCCAGAATACTTGCTGTTTTCATTGGAGAGGGGAAAGAGTTCTGGTGGCGGAGGAGGAGAAGATGTATTCCGTGATCTATTTATGTTCATAACGTTGACAAAGAGGAGAGAGAGAGAGATTATTATTTAATCGGATTTCCCTCTTCTGGACAGAGTCAAGCGTTTTTATGGAGATTTTTAGTGCACCAATTAAGAAACACAATATTCTAAGATGGGACGAATTTATGATTTTTACAGTTAGTAGCTGTACAGGTGTGAAAAGCAAAAACGTAGTTTTTGGAGGGAGAGGAAGTTGGAAGTAATGTGTTTATAGAAGGAAAGCCTGGAGATGTAAGGTAGATTAATTAAAGAATCTAATCTTGCGTACAGATCTAAATTATTATATTTAAAACAGTGAGGGGAAAGGAAGTGCGATGTTTCTTGCGCGACTTAAAATATATCAAATATTTCGTTTTACTTTAATTTATGAAGAAAAAATTTATGGCTGTTCATAAGTTCAGTAGTTGGAACTCAACACACTGAAGTATGCACGAAACAATAATTGCGCCTGTGATATTGTATGAAACAGAGATGAAGATTGGGAATCTTCTGTTTGCTTGTCCCCAACCTTTCTTCATTGCAATATATCAAGCCACTAATCTAAATTTATCTGTTAGAAGTATTCTACGAGAATAGTTCAGTTTGATGTCTGGATCAATGTCATAAAAGGGGACTGTTTCCATTACTGACTTACACGGTCGTCAAACATTTGAAGAATTGCAAAAATGAAAATATAAGAAAGCAGTTGATAACATTGATTTGAAGAGCAAAATTCTTTTTAATAAGTCAGATCCCTTCAAAAGAAAGGAGGAAAACAATGAAGTAAGACGAAGTAATGTGAGAATAGAAATAAAGATCATTTGAAGGAAAAATACCCCAAATGAAGAGTAGTTTCTCTGACATGCCAGCTAGACTGAAAATAAAGTCATGGAAAGGAAAAAAAAAACAAGAAGAAAAGAGCACGTATTCCCTAACAGAAAAATTACGACGCTGCATTATGTTCCCACGTATTTGCAAGCTCTTTAAAATTCACAACTGCTCTTAACTTGTAAGCAAACATTGTGTTTTGTATTCACAGGAGATCCGATGGTAATCAGTTTTATCCATAACAAAGGATTTATAAATCGCCGAGAAGTTCGTGTATGCAAGGAAAAACAAGTAACGAAATAATCCCTGATAATCACAGAAAAGTGCATTTCGTACGAGAGTTCATGTCTAGTGGTCTCGTTCATTATTGAATTTAAATTCGATTTCGATATATCAACTGTAAATATAATCTTTTTTGTTTAATTTTGCCTTTAAAAGGTCAGTTATAAAAAAAGAAAACAGCGTTATTATTGCGAATCATTTTGCTAATAAAATCGAATATTATAACTCCAAAAAATCTTTCATGAAGCAGCCAGGAACGTGATACGAGTTTAATATTTTAGATTGCTGCATTACTTTATCCATTTAAACAGCTATTAGCAATCTAATGCATCCGGCTTGCCAGTTCTCTGCTGCCTCTCTCAGGGATAAGTATTTTATGTTTAGAAGTGTGTGCATGGGGCCAGTTTTCCTGTTCTGAGGAACGAAAAATTCGGGTTTCTGGATTAAAAACTCTCTACTCTCCTCCCCCCCCCCACCCCGTATGAGACCAGCTAACTCACCATTTGGTTGAAAAGACCTCATAGACGGTATTCGAACCTTGCTCTCCCAGTGGGTATAGACGAACCAAAGGGCTCGTCTGTACCCACTGAGTTATGGAGGCCATTTGTCTATTTTAAGGTTCAGTGATCAGATACTGCTCGGATAACTGTCAATTAGAAATTTTCACAAAAAAATGTAGTTTGTGAAATGTACAGTCAAAATTCAACGACTTGAATATTTTACAACAATTGATATAAGTAAAAAAAATAAAAAATAAATATATATATATATATATATATATATATAATATAGACAAATTTAAAGGCGTTTATTAAAAGTACTTTATTTTTCATCTAGAAAAGTTTCAGGTATGTCTCTGAATAAATCACCATTGATCTGCCATTACCATTTTCCCTTGTGTCGTTGTTTTATTACCATGATGTCCCGGTGTATCTGTTCATCCTGTTAGTCATTTATTGCTCAAGGTTTTTAGGAAAATAACAACCAAGAAAGTGAATCTTTGTTGACATCCCCGTTTTGTGGCACTTTGTGACAATTTGATCAACTAACTCTTCCTAATTTGCAGCAATGTCTATGCCCCAAAACTTTCAACAATATTTATGAACACTTTCCAGGTTGCTAGTTCTATTTCAGCGAGAGACACTTTTCGAATTCTTTATCTTTTAGTAATTCCGTAATTTGAAGTCCATCAAATATACTTTTCTTAAATTTAACTTCTCAAGTTTTTGGAAATGTTTCAGTTAAGAACTAAAGTTATGTCCAGTTTTATCCATTTGTTTACGAAAGTTTTTCACGAGACCCAATTTAGCATACTGTAATAGTGGAAAATATTTTGCGATCAACCACGAATTTGTTTTAAGCACTCTGTTTCTGTTCAAAATCATGATAAGCACATAAAATGCAGAAATATTTTGTAAATTTTCCTTGCATACTCAACAGTAATACAATTAGTATTAAATCCCCACCAATATTCCAGTGGTACTTCTTGTATTTTATTATCTGTCAACTTGGAGATATTTTCACCTTCGTTATTAATGTGTTTGCAAAAAAGGTTTTCGTTAGTGTTATTCAATAAAACTAATTTGGTTGATAATAACAAATCTACTTTTACAAAACATGTTTTGAAAGAGTCCACAAGCAAGGCACCTATTGTCTCGATTCACAAACATTCCATTCATTTTTTTAAAAATGCATCTACTCACAACATAGCACTCACAACATTTATTCTTTGTCTCAAAAAAAAATGATTATACGATATTGTCTCTCTTTTTAAAATATACTTTTTAATTATTGGAGATAAGTTTAATTGCCGAAGACGACTTCCAAGTAGTTCAGATTGTTGTTTCGATTAATTCACACCTTTAATAGATCGTCTAATTCCATCTGTTCAATCACATGAGATTGACAACGTCATAAATGTTTTCATCTGATGAGGATGACTTACTCTCCACAGTAAGGATCCATGATTTGTCAGCGCTTGCAGATCTAACGAGAGAGAGAGAGAGAGAGAAAAGGAAAAAATCTTATAATCCACCAACATTATAAGTTTGCGGTTACGATAACAGATGTTTTTTCATATATAAAATACGGATACGTTACACGATCTTTCGGTTCTCTTCGTATCATTGGTATGGCGCCCAAGAACTCTCTTCAGTCAAATTAACATTGCAAAACTTGAAGACTTTTGAAGACTAGTGAGCACTTAGCCTCTTCCCAGCCAATCACAGAATAGCTGGTACAACACTATCGGTGATTTTAATTGGTACACTGACAGCATAGTACGGCAGACAAGTATTGTCTGAAATACCGGGCGTTCTTATTTATCATTACTGCAGTCCATAAGATTCTTAATAGTTTCCTCCACACCCATGATTCAAATGAATCAATTCGCTTTTTGTCTTTCTTAATAATCCAGCTTTCACATCCATACATCACTAGTGGAAATATCACTGTTTTGACAATTCTAACTTTGTGGCCATACTCGCGCTTTTATCTTTCATAATTTTTGTCAGGTTGAACATCGCTTTTCCCCCCACGACTATTCTTTCAATTTCATCTTCACATTTACCATCATTTCTGACTCTGTACTACTCCAGTAAATCATAACTTTCAATGATTTCTCTTTATCCCCTTCTATCATAAATTCATCTAAAGTGTCAGAAGCCATCACGTTTGTTTCGCTGATGTTTAAATTAAGCCTGGGTTTGTTGTTTTCCCACTTAACCAATAGAATCAACCCTCCATATCTTCCTTAGTTTCTGCTATAAGGGTTGTATCATTTGCTTACTTTAAATTATTTATTTTTCTGCCAACATTCTTAATTCCAGCTGAGTCTTTGCCTAAGTTAGCCATTCTCATAACATATTCTCTATACATATTAAAAAGATAGGGCGACAGTATACAACCCTGCCGCACCTCTTTTTCCACTCAAACACTGTCTGTTTCTCCAAAGACTGTTTTTGCTGAAGCTTCTTGGTTGTCATACAGCTCTCTTACCAAGAGAATTAGATGCTCGGGTATTCCCATTGAACTCATTACAATCCACAGTCTGTTGGGGTCCACACAATCAAATGCTTTCTTATAATTAATAAAACACGACTGCCTCCTTTTGAAATTCTTGTATTCTTTCCATAATCTAGCTTATGTTCATTATCTGGTCGCTAGTTCCTCTGCCTCTCTTAACTCTCTGTTCTTCTGGTATCAATCTAATCCAGTGGTTCTTAACCTTTTTGAAGTCACGGAACACTTTTGATTATAAGAAAAATTTGGGGAACACCAAAAACATTAGGGTCAAAAAACTAACAATAAAAATATCCATGGATTTGCCTTTTATAAAAATGGAACTTATTTTAATGCGATACTTGAGCTTGTCGGCTTTTGAAGATTTCAGCAATATTAGGTCTAATATGTGACATAGCTACCCTTATCTCTTTGTCTGTTTTAGTAAGTCTTTCACGCTTTTTAGTTTTTATATTGGCTCACACAAATATGATGTTGAAAACTGTAACAAAATTTTCAGCGCCCTTGTGGAGAGAGCTGTTAATTCGACTTGGACAAAAATTCAAAATTCCTCAAGAGTTAATTCAAAGAACTTCATTTTTAGAGTAATCTGTTGACAAGGTAACTAATTGTTCTTCTTCTTGTAACGAAAATTCACAACTCCATGTGTCAACTGTGCCAAATGGATTTCGTATCCAGTCCTAATTCTGTGTATTTAAGGAAGGAGAGTAACTTGAAATATTTTCTTCCGATATTGTTAAATGTTCTGTTATAAGGGAAATAATTCCGTCGACATTTTTATTATGGGGTGAAGGAAACGTATCTACTGTATTTTTTTCTGATATGTGGATTTTCCAAAGAGATGCTTTTTTTTCTGAAAAGCTGACAATTTGTCAGTGGATGTCAAAATATTTTAATTTTCCCTTTGGTTACTTGTATTAATTTTTAATATTTTTAATTACTTATTTAAGTAATTAAAAATATTGGCTAAATATGCCATTTTAGTAACCAAATATCATTTTGAAGACATTTTACAAGAGCATCTGTACCTTCATTCTGAAAAAAGGCCAATAATTCATTCTTATGCTTTAAAATTCGGAATAGCACTTTACTCCATCTTATAACTATCTTATTTCAGCATACAAAAGCAAAGATTCGTACTTGGCTTCCATAGATATGTAAAGTTTTTTTTAAAAAAAGGCCTGCTTTTAATGGTCTTGCCTTGATGTAATTTACCATATTTACAACTTGGTCTAGTACAGATTTTAATGTTGCCGGTAATATTTTTGAAACTAGGGATTCTCTGAACAAAAAACAGTGCGAAGATATAATATTTTGGTTTATTTTCTTTGCAAGGGTAACAAATCCTTTTCTAGAGCCTACCATTGATGGAGCAGCGTCCCTACAAATTCCTATACACAGCTCCCATGAAATTTAAACATTTTCTAAATATGACGTAATAGAGTCAAAAATATCTTGTCTTGTTGTAAGTTCGGTAAGTTCTCTGCAGCATAGAAATTGATTCACTATTTCGTTTTCATTAATGAAGCGAACGAATTCTGGTTAATTAGCTTTACCGCTAATGTCAATGGACTAGTCAATTTGTAAAGCATAACGTTGTTTGGAAAGTGTTGTTTGGAAAGTTTATTGGTAGCTGTTTTCTCAATATCATCTGACATATCTTTAATTTTATTCTTTTTACTGTATCGACCGAATGAGTAATTTTCATAATTTCCTTTTTTGCTGCGTCACCAAACATAATGTTTATTATTTCACAACATGCGGGTAAAATAACAGACTCTGCTATGGTATGTGGTTTTAATTTTACAGCAATTAATTCAGCTACCTTATATGATGAAAGTTGTGCCTAATCAGAAAATTTAACAGTCTTTTCAAAATATTTTACTTCTTTAACTTGCATGTCCAACAATCTTTTGAAATAATCTTTAGGTTTTGAAGCAATAGCGTGCTTCGTAGTGAAGTGTCATGTGACATCTTTCATCGGCGGAACACAAGCGTTCTGGGGAACACCGGTTAAGAACCACTCACATATGTTTCCAGCCGTTTGTGGATTACTTTCATCATAACTTTACTTCCGTCTGACATTAAAGCAATGATTCTCTAATTCTCGCAATCTCTGGCATTTGATTTTTTATTTTTATTTTTTTGGAACTAGGATGGATATTGATGTCTTCCAATCTTTAAGCCAGTATTTCAGTTACTATATTCATTACATCGTCCCCAGCTGGTCTCAATAATTCCTCTGACACTCCAGGAACTTTTCCTTTTGGCAGCTGTTTCATTTCTGATATCAATTCACTTTTCATTATCATGAATTCCTCAACAAATTCTGTCCTTTCAAATTCTCCTTCAATATTATTATCTTTCTTGTACAAATCCTCTACATACTCATTCCATCTTTTTTCACTGCTTCTTCTTCCATCAGACATTTACCTGAATTACTTTTTACAACTCCTAATCCAGAGATAAACTTCTCTGTAACTTAATTTTCTTTCTAAACAGATCTCTTGTTCTATCCATAATATTGTAATATTGCTTTCTTCAATTTACTTGCACCTTTTGATTATATATTTTTACTTACGTTTCCTAGCCTGCCTCAGGAACTCTGAACTCAGTTGTCTAACCCGTTCTTTGTTTCTCTGAAGTTTCATTTTTCTTCTTTCCTCTGCTATTTGAATATCTTCTTCTGACTGTCATTTACAATCTATCTTTCTTTCTTATTGCTTTAATTAGAGTCTTCTTTGCTTCTATTATATACATTTTATTTTTGACCACAGTTCTAATTCTCTTCCTGTCCTCTCCAAACGTTTTAATTTCCTTCTAACTTCTACTTTAAATGCTTCATTTATATGCCTTAACTCAAATTTGATATTGTCATTTTGTTTCTTCTTAGCCCTTAATGTCAATTTAATTTCAACTATCAATGATTCATTATCTGTTCCACAGTATGCGCCAGGTAGTGATTTTGCTGCTTGGATAGCACTCTTCTCCACCTTCTGCAGGTAACAATATAACCTATCTGATTTCTGTATTCTCCATTAGGTGAAGTCCATGTGTATAATCTTCTTTTATATTGTGGAAAGCAAGTGTTTGCCATAAAGCAATTGTTCTCGACACAAAACTTCAACATCCTTTCTCCTATTTCATTCCCTAGTCCTACACCAAATTTTCCATCCAGTAATGCTCGTTCTTCTTTTTCTCCCACTGTTGCATTCCAGTCATCCGATATCAAGAGAACATATCCTTCATCAAGACATACTGTATACTACTTGTTGCAGTCTACTTTAGAATTCTCCGACCTTATCTTCACTTGCATGTGTGTGTTGGGTGAATACATCTGTATGAGTGTAACATTCACCGGATATGCCTTTATTCTGATTAGAATTATTCGGACAGACACTGATTTGTAACCCAAAATGTATTTTCTGTATTCTCTTCTAATTATGAATGCTACTCCATTTCTTCGAAGGTTTTCATATCCAGAGTAATATATTATGAAATCACCGGTATCAAAGTGACCCATTCCTGTCCATCTCAGTTCACTAATTATTAAAATCGTAACTCGATTTCTTCTCATTTCTTTCTTTACCAGTTCCAGTTTTCTTTGAATACATGCTTCTTATATTCTATGTTCCTATTTTATGTAAATCATAAAGCGCAGGCGTCTTCTTCTGATATGAACCCTATCAGAAGTTGAACTATCAGACAGCTTTGATCCAGTTTCATCATTCTTGTTAATTTCATTGGAAGTTCCTGTATGCTCTTCCCCAGTAGCCATTTTGATCCCTTCCGACCTGGGTGTCTCATCCTCCAGCACCATATCACAATAACTTATGCCTCTGTTCATAAGATTTTCTTGGCAAAATAAGGGTGGCCATAAAATAACTTTCCCTCTTTGGAGGCATCTGTAGCTAAAGAAGTTTTGAAGGCACGAGGAGATGATTTCCTCAAAAAAAAAAAAAAAAAAAAAAAAAAAAAACCAGTACCAAAAGTCGCCGATAGGGGAAGTTTTGGCGCTGGCGGAGCAGTCAAATATTTCCAGTAAACGCAGGTAAAAAGGATTATGCAAATTTTACTGTGCGTACGTGACAGCAGCGCCACGAATTCCACTTAAAAAGGGATTGGGAACATTCAGGCAGTTATTCGAATGACTGTCGAGTTATCAGTCAGTTCTTTCCGACGGCATGGCCGCCTCGATCCCCGGACATCACTCCATGTGACTTTTGGCTGTTGAGGTGTTTGAAATCCGTTGTGTATGTCGGTGGCGTTCCCAACTTGCATGTCTTGAAAGAGAACATAAAACGGGGGTGTTATCAACATCCAATCCGACTCCTTACACTCAGCTGTAGAGCATGTCACACACTGGATGTAATTTGTTGTACACAAGAAAGGTCAGTACATTAAAAATCGCGTATGTGGTCCAGGGGACCCTGATTCTAATGAATAAAACATTATTTCCTGTGAGTTAAATCACTACATTAATTTCTGTGTCTCTCGCAAGTTGTTGTTTTAGTTTAATTATTATTATTATTATTATCATTGTAACACGCCACATATCCAGCTGGAATGAGTGACGCGGCTGTCGCTTACACCGTCGAAATGTTATTATTCCATTTTATCTGCCTTTAATGTAATTATCAGCTTGTTTTCGGCTCCGCTAGCGCCAAAATTTTCCCTATCGGCGATTTTTGATACTAAATTTTTTTCTCGCGGAAATCATCTCCCCATGCCTTCAAAAGTCTCAATATAAAATTTGGTCTCATTCCGTTTATTGGTTTTAGTTACAGATGCCTCCAAAGAGGGAAAGTTATTTTATGGCCACCCAATATATACAGAAGTGGTTTGTCTTTGCCTTCTGTGTGTTTAGCCTACTAGGTAAGGCAAATACCTAGATGGGAAGGCAGACTCCCACTGCAAGAGATGAAGAAAAGTAAAATAGGAAAGATTCATCCATGGCTCTCGAATATTATAAGACCAATGTATGATTGGGATCAGTCTAAATAGAATATAACAGATATACTGTACATTACATGAAATAAGTTAGTGTCCAGCATCAGGAACCTCGGGTTCGGTTCGCCACTGCCGCACTCGCATAAAGTCAGTCCTTGGGGATATTTTGACAACTGCTTTGAATATGAACCGAATACGCTGACAGTAAAGCATAGTTGAAGATACCGATATAGGATGTCAATTTTGTGTGATTTGTGTATTGCTGTTTATCTGTTTCTCTAGGTACACTACAACAATTACTCAAGAATTTCACCTGAGAAATTTGCGTTTTGAAATTAGAGAACCAAAGTAGTGAATCTGTTGATAATTTTGTATCTGTTAAATTCTCTTGTTGAATATGCTAATTTTTCTGTCTCTGAAGACATTTTTAAAATCAGTGTCAGAGCAGAAATGACCAAATGTTTATTTTATTTTCATTATTTGTGTGTGTGTGGAGAGAGAGAGAGAGAGAGAGAGGTCATTATTCCATATAATTTAGTTTTAAACATAATTTTCTTATACAGGACTTGAGAAATGCGCTCCCCCCCCCATGGCAAATAGATTTTGCATTTTGCAAGCCGGCGAGTAGCTGCAAAAGCAAATGCTGATAGTTATAGCAATACAGCAAGTACGCTTACATGAAATTATAATTCCAAAACAATCAAATATAGCTGATAGGTTTTTTTTTATTTTTTATTTTTTTATTTTTTATTTTTATTTTTATTTATTTATAGTGTCTAGCAGCATCTATTAGCATTTTAATGCCGGCAGTTATTTATTTATTTTTTTTTTTCAGTTTATACTTTCTCCATTACAGTTTCAGACCTAAAGAATAGCCTTACAATGACCTTTCTTTCAACACCATTACGTTTGAACGCTACATTAAATGATATATTGCTGTTGTAATGTGTTACGGTCTTTGGTTACCTGTCGTGCGAGATATATCATAATTACCAGTCTATTGTAATATTAATGATCCCATTAGGTTATTATAATAGAGAATGAAATTGCATTTATTCAAATTATAATAAAGGATAACGCGCACTGAATAGCCAAGTAGTTGCAAACATATACCTTAGGTGTTCCGTGATTTTCCATTATTCTGCTGTTTTATTCTGGATTATGTTCACATATACACGTAATTACTCGTGTTGGGAAATTTTTATTAGATGAAGGCTATGCATAAGTAATGTTACAATAACAAATATAATAAAAAAATAAGAATAACAAAAATAAATACGTCAGAGTACAACAGAAAGTGACGCAATCACAAAAGGACATAAATTCTCACAGCACTGCGTCCTGTCAAATTTCGCAATCCCCCCCCCCCCCCACACACACACACAAAAACGACGTACATTGAGCTAAGCTAATTTAGTACTCAGTTTAGTACTAATTTAGTTAAGGACGTTACGGTCGTTCAGAGATGAACGACTCTCACGTCCTAAACCGTCGGGTTATCCGAGTTAGACTTACAGTAGTGACATCTAGCGGTAAAAGATATTACTTTGCAGTCGTATAAGAATTATTGATAAAGTCATTCTTGTTAAACTTAGGTTGATCACAAATTAACAAAACAGTTAGCTATAAGATGAATATTTAATATCATTTAGATATTATTACTTGAATAATTTTCAATGAGGAAATTGATAAAAATGAAGAATTATCGTTCAGTAGAATAACGATTAGAAGCTTTCCTTCTAGAATACTAAAGATAGTTGGGCCCCTCGGATCCTTCATCAGTACCCACTTGAGTTCCTCTTAGATCTTTCGCATTGTTCGGGTTTATTTGTTATTCACATTAAGTGGATATTGAATCCAACATTATTTCAAAGCCGAATTGAGAAACTACAAGAGTTTTAGAGAAACTGCAAGAGTTTCATGCCGAATATAGATAGAAACCATAAAAGTTTCGGCGGATCCAAACGTAAGCAAACCTTTCATGACAGGGGCAACTCGTAGTAAAGGTGGGCTAAGCGCTGATCACTATCCTTAGTATTTTCCATAAAACACATCTCCTAGCAGACATATATGATGTTATACATTATGGGGGGGGGGGAATCACTACCCAGATCGGTTTCGACATTTTTGTGGTCTCATCAGTGAGTAGGCAGACCCAAAATGTAAATACCCAGGTTGTAGTGATGCAGAGGTTATACTTTACTTTGGTTTACTTATACTTTAGTGCCTTTTGTGATGTGACACCTCTTGGAAATTCGTATGGTAAAGTGTAACCTCTGCATCGCTACAACCTGAGTATTTACATTTTGGGTCTGCCTACTCACTGATGAGACCTCGAAAAAGTCGAAACCGATCTGGGTAGTGACACCCCCCCATAATGTATATAACATCATATATGTCTGCTAGGAGATGTGTTTTACATTATGGAAAATAATAAGGATAGTGATCAGAGCTTACCCCACCTTTACTACGAGTTGCCCCTGTCATGAAAGGTTTGCTTACTCTTGGATCCACCGAAACGTTTATAGTTTCTATCTATATTCGGCATGAAACGCTTGCAGTTTCTCTGAAACTCTTGCAGTTTCTCTATTCGATTTGAAATAATGTTGGATTCAATTATTCACTTAATTTGAATAATTTTGCATCGGCGAAGTGTAGACTTTTGGCTCTCTTTTTCAGTTTATTTGTTATATTTGTAACTGTTTTGGACTACGCCCATGTAATATAATTTTATCTTTATATCTACATCATAAAAATTTATTGTATTGTAATTGCACACGCACGCACGCACACACACACACACACACACACACACACACACACACACACACACACACACACACACACACACACACACACACACACACACACACACAAATTGGATATCGGCAGATATCATTATAATATTTTCTTTGAAATCAAACGAAGTTTGAACAGCTGGTAGTAAAAAAAAACGACATTTAATATTAACGGTTATAATTACAATATGTCCGTTTTTAAAAGCATTTTTATTATTGTTGTTGTTGTATTTGTATTTATTTATTATTCTCAAGCACCAGCTCCTTTATTTTTTATTTTACAATGATTCATTCTAATTATTATTATTACAATTCTAATTTATATTTTACTTTTTTTCATTTTCTAAATAAACAATGTTCAAATATTGTGCTTGTATCGGCGTGAAATATTTGAACTTGTGTTCAAATATTTCAAATTCAGAAAATTCTCGTGAATTGAGTAACAAGATAACATTTCTGAAAATTAGAAGTTCGGCATTATGCGAAAACTATTAACCACTTCTGAAATTACAACGTGGCGCCATCTGGCGAAGAAAATAAATATTATTTCTCAAAACTTTGACTTTTTGTCTTAAATGACTGGTTCTTATAATAGTAACATTTCAGCGTATATTATTTTAATACAACATTCACTGTAAGCGATGTCATGTATTTTATGGTGAACGCAGAATGGCATAACTTACGGAATTCTTCCATTCTTTTCTTCTGGTCTTTCTTGTTTGGAATTGCGGTGATTTTCAATGATTTCATAAGAATCATGAGGAATTTCTGAGTTTCATCAGTCCTTTGAAGGTGTTTCATTGGCGGTCTAAAGGCACATTAAAAAATATCCTCTGAGAGTGCTCTTTACTAAAGTGCTGACTGTACGTATTAATGATTACTCTGTTGAAATCGGCTAATAATCGTTCCACTTCTCAATGACATTTTAAAGTACTTTCGCTCAACAACTGATACTTAGGGTCATTATTTATTTTCACTATTCGTATTTCACGTAGGCAATTAATGCTGTAATGATTGATGTAATTGAATTGCTTGCCGGCGACCCAGTGCACTATAATAACCACAAAAAATGCAGAGTTGGGGGCGTTTTCTTTGGGAGAATACGTATAAATGTTTTTATATTTATGTGAAAATAATTCCTAGCCATATTAGGGGTTCGTTTCGGAAAATTTGTACACCATATATGTTATGTATTTCGTCGAAACCAACCGAAACTATAAAAATGAAAATAAAGAAGTAGAGGATGTCCTTTACTTTGCTTTTGATCTGAAGTCACATAACTGACTATCTTGAAGACTGCTGTTTTCGTCTTTGTCTGGAACTTATTGAGGAAAAGCGAAAATATAATCGCATGGGAATATCCTTTCTGTAAATGAAGCCAGCGGAGATATTTTCACTCGTGTTCATCGATTTTATTCTTAAGTTACTATTCCTGATTATGAAGAAAAATGCAGCCATTGCGTGGAAGATCTGCAAAGGAATGTTTTCTGATCTAAGTTACATTTCAAAGGGTGGATAAAAACCATATCTAATTGGGTACGTAAGCATAGTGACTTTTTAAAATAAAAAGGCCGCAAATTTCATTTTGTAAAATAATATATAAAATAACATTTCATGCATTTCATCTGGACTTCTTTCTGATCTCTCTGTAATGAATTTTAGAGTCAGAAGAGCATGTTTTGTATCGTGCATTTTCTGTGTATTCATTTTAGTGTCTTTGTATTAATTGCAGCTCTAATGTAAGCCTTTGACGTGTTTTGATATCTATTCCAAGTGTAATCATAATCTCATTTAAATAATGCTCATCTTTCAAATTGTTGTATTACATTTCCATAACAGGGTATTCGGTTTAGTGAAAAGTGAAACAGAACAGCTTATTTTGTCCATATTGTGGACAAAATGTAAAAACAAAAGTCTGTAATTGTTCCACATTCTCTTCCTAAAACAATCTGAATACACCCTTAATAGTATTTTAGTTTGCAGTCTCATCTAAAATTCTAGCTTAACCGATGTCTCCAGCAGTTTCTACCATTCCTATCGCTGGGTCACGAGGCTGCTAACTCTGTGACCAGTTTGCATTCTAGAGGATCGTGCATCCTGTACAGGAATTTTTTATTGTTTTTATTTATTTTATGCTGTTGAATATTCCAATTTCATCCTTCACTTTTAGGCAATTTATTTAAGTGATTGTCTTAGCCGTAAATAATACTGTATCTTAAATTCACATCCTTAATTTTATCTCAAAATATTAGCAATCATGTATATCGTAAAGCTTTTTTTTTTCTGACTTTCATATAATTTTTATTTAACTCTGCCGCAGGCTTTACTGGAATCGTTCAATAAGCAATAAGTGGAAGTTGGGCTCAAATTTCTATCTGTCCTTGGTGCTACATGAGAGAATAGGACTGTTTGTTCTCCACATAGGTAGTTAAGCTATGCTATCAGTATAAGAAGGATTATAAAGAGATATATTTTACGCAGTTTAATTCCCATACAGCCATCGTTTTGGAGTGTATGTAACGTTGAATTATCGCATTATCTGGAGAGTTGTAGATTCAAAATAATTAATGGATAAAGTTTTCATGAAGCTTAATCTTCTAGTATGATAATTTCAGATGCGATTGGAATAGATTACTTTCCATGTTATTCTTTAAATTTTGAATCACTTCGTTGTACCTAATCATATACTAGTTCTGAAAATAAGGTTCCTAAGGATATGTGATTACTTCAATTTATCTTCGTTGAATATTCAATAGTTAAAGTACTTTAATCTGCTATGTTTTTTTTTCTTTTTTTTTTCTCTTTGACTAAAACTTTTCTAGCTTCGCTCTAATTAGATTGTGTTTCGGCAAGGAGTTTTTTTACCTACGTCGTTCGAATTCCTGAAACTCTCTCTTTCAATCTGAGTAATTTTGCTGTTTTATATTAATTTTTTTTTTTGCATTTCATTTGCTCATTGCACATATTGGATTTCTGTAGAGTTCGGTTTAGTTATTGTTTCAATACGATCTTTGGCAAATCATCTGCATTGCTTTTTCGTTATTTCTATTTTTCAATTATAATATCTACTGTCTTTTTAATGGCATCGTTGATGCGTTTGAATTATCCATACTTGAATATATATTAAGCAGAACTGTGTTTATGCTTATTTTCTCTTACAGTCTCTGTTATTATATATTGTAACAATAAAGGAGGATCAATCGTTACTAGCGAGATTATCAAGTGAAGATAGTTTGCCGTACTCAAACTGGGGAATTTTTCATCTACAAAAAAAAGTAGCACGGCCAGAGAATACATGCAATTAACAAACAAAAAAATACCAGCCTTGTGGCTTTAGCTGCACTTCCAACTAAATAACCAATCATACTTCATTGGTATGGTTAGTTGGTTGGTCATAATTATAACCAGCCAAGCACTTTACCGACGAAGTATCGTGTTTCTGAATTCTGCTAAATACTGGCAGTGACAATTTACAGCGAATTTGTGGTTAATATGCGCCTTCTTCATTTTCCATTTGAACGGTCGTTAGTGTTATGTATTAACTAATATTCATTCTTTAAGTGTCCGCACATATAAGGCTAGAACTTGACCTATCGAAATTTTAGCATATATTTAGTTTAGTTATTAAATTATTAATTTCATTTCTTGTTCGTATGAGGTTTTTTTCCCCAGTAAATCGATATGAATGGTATTTTCAGCTTGGCAATTTTTTCAGGAGACCAGATATTGCCTCTTTAGATATCGAAGGTAAAGGTTTGAAATATTTTCTCAAATTAATCATTGAGGACCATTAGAGCCTGTGAAAACACACAACTTTGGAATCTGGAAGTAGAAAGGAGAGAAAAAAGAAACTTGAATATGTCAGAAATTTCGATTCACTTAACGACTAGAGAACTGAATCGAAATGAAAGATTGCATAAAATATTAAAAACGAGGATTTAACATTTCTTCATGTTGTTTGTATAATAAGGAAGCTAAGAAAAATGTTGATACATTTCGTCTTGTGATTAAGCTAAAACAACAACAAAAAACTCTTTGTTTTAAACTCAATTTTCAGTTGTCTTTCTTGAGAGAGAGAGAGAGAGAGAGAGAGAGAATCAGTTACGCCCTGAAATTGTGCCAAACGCATGTTTGAGAAAAGCAAAGTGAAATATCTGTAATAATAAAAAAAAAACGGAGACATTATTATTTTCTAAAAATCAAATAAGAATGATATATTGATGATCGCTGAATATCAGAGGGTTTAATTGTTTATCAAAAGTCTGCCGTATATTAATTACATCAGACAAGGACATCATCCACATTCAAAGTTGATCTAAAATGCTATTTTAGCAACAGACTATGACTGCACAGATAGTATATAGAAACTGTCTTTATAGGCATATCATTAAAGTGTCTCAAATCAGAAGCCGATTGATCATAAAAAGCTATAACAGAGCCAATTAGATTTTAACTAGATTATTTATGGGCACTAAAAATAGCTCATTTCTAATAGTATATCGAAAATAAGAGGAAATATGACAGTTAAGCTAACAGCATATATCTAATGCATGTCAAGAGCCTCGCTAGAAAAGTGATAGTCCCACGTTTTTGAATGAGGAATGTTAGGGTATTATTCGATCAGGGACTGTTGGAACTCTTAAGCCTTTTTTGACCATAAATGGTCGCAAAGTGATAGTAGAGTTTATCTTTCACAATGTAAACTAACTAATCCTAAGACACACAACAAACCCTTGATAGACAAAAATTCGCCGACGTCTTTTGGTTAGGCTGTTGAACATTTGTTAAAAAGCATGAAGAAGGAACTGAGTTATGAGGAAGGAATGAAAATTTCATAGCTTAAATATGAGGGAAAAGGATTAGAAAGATGGAATTCTCCGTGCGTTATTGCTAGCTGCATTGCCATCCGGGAAATCATTAAATATCTTCAGAAAATAAAAATTAAATCCACAGGTCACCCACGAGGAATAATAACTAACATTAATGGAAGGGGGATTTGGCACTAAGACGGTGGTCAAGAAGTGGACAGCCGTGACTTACTTGAAGCTGACCCTCGCTCCGATTGCCTATCAATTGTAATCATCAATCAAATCATGGACGAAGTCCACGATTTTGGCAATATCAGTTAGCAATCGATTGGCCACCACGTACATTACCAATGCTCTGAGCATCTCACAAGAAATGCCTCACAGCTAATCGTATCCGGGCTAATGTGTTGATGTTGAGCTAGTTATTCTCCAGCCTGGACACCAAATGTGCGTGAATGTAGGTTATGGGATGGAGGTTATAGAACATCCATTTTGTTCACCTAATCTTGCCCAGTTCGACTACGATCTCTTCCCAAACATGAAAACATCACCTAGCTGGTATCCATTATGATTCAGATAATGATGCTATGTACGTTTTTGATATGCGAAATGCCAATTTTGCTTATGCTTTGATCAGAGTACTTGCAGCATCGTTGGAAAAGTGAATTGACTTATTTGGAGACCATAGGAAATGAGAGTCGACCTTTTAATTCAGTTCACTGCAAGCCTCATCGAATAGGAACAATCGATTTTAGATTTCCTTATCACTATCTTCTGATATCTTCATTTTTAATATGATTCTACCATTGATGCCATCTCTTCATTACCCTATTTGTCATCATCATCATCATCAAACGTATCAAGGATTTAGGCCTAGTATGGCCTGTTCCGGCCTTAGAAGTCATCGTTGAATCGTTTAAGAGGACGTCCTGGTTTTCTTTTTCCTAATGGCTTGTACTTTAAGGCTTGTTTTGGTAATCTTTCTGTTTTCATTCTTTGAACGTGTTCCATCCATTTATGTTTATATTTTTTAATTTTTTCTATTACTGGTTCTTGGTTTAATTCTTTCATAATATCTTCGTTTCTTTTGTGATCAAATAGGGTATACTTTGCAGTTTTTCTCATAAACTTCATTTCTGCTGTTGTTAATCTTTGTTTGTCTTTTTGTTTTATTGTCCAGATTTCGCTTCCATACATTAGGACTGGTAAGGCTAATGTATTGTATACTTTTAGCCTGGTTTGTTTTTGAACTAGGTTTTGGTTTAAATATAGAGTTAATTACACCTGTTATTTTTAAATATTTTGCAATTTTTGCGTTTATATCTTTTTCATTTTCATATGTGATCATACATCCTAGGTAGTTAAATGAATTCACCTGTTCTAAGATCTTGTTATCTATTACTATTTTAGTCCTTGCTGGATCTTGTCCTTTAAAGGCCATAGTTTTTTATTTTTCCGTTGATATTATCATACCATAATCTTTGGATATCTCATTTAGATTTAAAATAGCTTTCTGTAAGTTATCTTCAGAATTTGTAATTATTATTTGGTCGTCTGCAAAGAGGAGAGTGTTTAAGTTAACTGTAGGTGAAAGGTTAATTCCTTGATGTAAATTTTTACTCCATTTTATTATTATTTCATTTAAGTAGATATTAAAAAGAGTTGCTGAGAGGGGACATCCCTGTCGGACCCCTTGGTTTATTTCTCTTGTATATGATAGCTCATGATTTAATCTTATTTGTATTTGATTATTTTCATATATACTTGTGACAGCTTTTAGGATATTATTTGGTATTTGCCTTTCTTTTAATATGTTAAATAATATGTTTCTTTTAACTTTGTCAAATGCTTTTTCAAAGTCAATAAATGCAATATGTGTTTCTAAATTATATTCTCTTCTTTTCTCTATTATTAATTTTAGGCAGAAGGCTGGGTCTATACATGATCGTCCTTTTCTAAATCCATTTTGTACCTCTAGAATAAAGTTTTCGGAATATTTCATTAGTTTGTTGTTTAAGATTCTGCTGTATATTTTGTAACATGAATTTTGTATACTGATACCTCTATAGTTTTTAGGGTCATCTCTATTACCTTTCTTAAAGATAGGAATCTCAATTGCTTTTTTCCATTCTATTGGGGGGATACCAGTTGAGTAAATTTTATTTAAAAATAATAAGAGTCTTCCTTTGAATCTTGTTCCTGCGTATTTATATAGTTCTGAACCTAGCTTATCTTCTCCAGGTGATTTTCCGTTTCTTGTTTCTTTCAGGCTGATTTCTAATTCTTCTTCAGTTATTTCCTTTTCATTTTCATTAATTGTTTGCCAGTTGTCGTTTTTAAAATATTTGTCTGTCCACAGTTCTGTGTAGTAATTTAGAAATTCTTCTAATTTCAATTCAGTGTTTAATTTTATGTTTTCTTTGGTGTCTGCATTTAGGTGTTTCAAAATCTTATATACGTTGGGTCTTATTTTATATAAATCATGTTCTAAATTAGAAACAAATTTGTTCCATGATTCTCTATGTCTTTTTCTGATTTCTCTTTTAGCTACGGCTCTTATTCTTTTATATTCTATTTCATCTTCTAATCTTTTACTGCTTAACCATTTGTGATAGGCTTCTTTTTTCTTTTTGATTATTTCTTTGATTGTATCATCCCAGATCTTCAGTTTTTTTCTTTTATTGAATTTTTTGGTCTTTCCTAAGCTTTCATTTGCTGCTGCATTTAGTATCGTTTTTATATTAAGCCATTCTATTTCTATTTCTTCATTTTGTTTTATTTTATTTAGATACTGGTTAATTCTTTGTTCATATAGCCATTGTACATTTGTGTCATTCAATAGTCTAGTTATTACCCTATTTGTATGCAATGATAATAATAATAAACCTTTCACATTCATGGTCTCCACTCTCCCATCGGCTTTAATAACCCATTTCTAACTCATCTGTTGAATCCATAATTTAATGCCGCTTCGAACATTGATTGTACACTTCTTACTTGATTTATTGGTCGTGTTGGTTATAAATAACAGTGAAGTATGTCAGGTTGTACTGGAACACAGAGTAAAGAAATTCTTTACCATAATCCACACATTTAGTTTTATTTTTGATTTTGATTTTATTATTTTTTTAATATGCATGTCTTGTTTGTTGATCTGCAGCAAGTTATTTCGACCGAAATTGCTAATTCCAATATCTAATTTCAATCGGACTGAAATTAGGCGTTTGGAATAATCCTTACGAAACGTTGTCGAGCTATTCCAATTTTTCTTATATCGGACAATTTTCAGGGGATACCAAGGCGCCAAACGTATGGAAAATATGAATTTCAATTACTTTGCAGCTGATTGGTTCATTGGTTTTCATCGGATTATTTGCAGTGCCAAAATTAAACTGAACAGAATTAGAATGATAGCATATATAAGGCAAAAACGAGCCGACGTTTAACAAACGCGTTTTAATTTTGACATAATCTTCTCAGGTTTACGAGAAACATAAACATTATCATAAACCTCACGATATTTTCTCCAAAACAGTCATAAAATAGATAACCGAAAATTCAACTCTGAACATTTTCATTTTATGTTGCACGTTAACAAGAATTTACAATCTAGGACACGCTTTTTTGACGATTATCGATGATCATTTATTTATAAATTGGCGTTAGGTAAACTCTACCCCAGTCATCTGGAATTCAACCTTCTGATTAGGCGTAAATTGTACAATATAGCCAGTATGAAACTACCACCATATTTTAAGCATAATATCATCTACTCCATCTGCCGTTCCACATTTCATGTCGATGGAGTTTTCTAAGTGTAGAAATATTCTCCTGTTTGCATTTTTCCTTGATAATTGTCCACTGTTTTATCACTCGTTAACTTATGGCATAATCAAATTAACACCAGACAGGTTGGATGAGCGGAACAGCTCTCTGTTCTCCAACTTGCTCGCTGTGGTTTCAAAATCCATCACGAACAGGGGTGTTTATAAATGTCTTTAGTGGAGAAATGAAGCGTCTTGAAAAAATACCATTTGGAGTGGCTTAAAGTACTACGTTTCCGGATGGTGGGGCTTATCCTTAATTTCACTCACGGTAATAAATGTACCATTGGTTTACGCCCTTCCGCGTGTGGAAGTCACATAAAAATTACTCCGGATCTCTAAAATATCTAAATATAGTATTCAGTTTTTTGTATCATATCGAGAGCGAAGAGTGAGAAACTGAAAATCGTTAGTATTTTACCTCGCTATGATAAAAATGAATTAAGAAGAAGGACTATGATGGCAAACGATTCGATGCGTATGCTGTGTAGAAGAAATGGATGCGAGTTTTTGGATGTGTGGAGTGAGTTTGAGGGAATGGATTTGTATAAGAGGGTAGTCTAGAGAAACTAATAACTGGTATGAGACAACACAGAGAGTCAGGGAAACTGATTTATAAAGGGAGGAATGATGTTAATGTGTGTGTGTGTGTGTGTAAGAGCGACAATATTATATAATTGTGTTATTGACGAGAATGGGCTTTGTCATGGAAATGTTGACGAGGAGAGAACGATTTCAGGTTTGTGTTCGTCCGGTTCGGATCCGTCATGTGTGTGTGTGTGTGTGTGTGTGTGCGCAAAGATGTCTACATGTGTAAGGCATTATAGAATAATAGAGATCTGCAAGTTGTCCAACTGTGTCAGGCAGACTGTAAGCAAGACAATACAAAAGAACAAACAGGTAGATTATTATGTCTGTACACGAATGTTAGGAGTATCAGAAACAAAGGGATAGAGTTTGTTGCCTTGGTCAATTGCGACCGCAGATTGTGGGTATTAGTGAGACCTAGCTATCAGAAACAGACCTATTAACTGGTATCGAGTGTCATGGTACAATATTTTTAGGAAGGATAGGAAAGGAGGGGGCGTGATATTGGATGACTTGAATCCAGTTAGAGTTGAGACCTATGATTGTAGTACTAATACTACTAACAATATCCCATTTGGCAGTGAGTTTAAAGCCATCTGGTGTGAGGTGGAATCTAACAAGACTAATTACATGGTGAGGTGTTATTATAGACCTGGTGGATCGGTTGCTAGTGATGAAGAAATTCATCACCAAATAGAAAAGATGAGAGCAAAAAGAGTAATCATAATGGGAGACTTTAATTATCCAAATATTGATTAAGTAGCAGTAGAATCTCATGAGAGGAATGAAAATGCTTTTACTGAGCTGTTGCGGGACAACTTCCTCAAGCAGTGACAGGAGAGCAAAGAGTGTTAGATATGATTATAGTGTCAGAGAGCATTTCAGTTAAAGAAGTAACTATTTTGCCTCCGGTTGGTGATAGTGATTGTGTAGTACTCACTTGGGAATTGACTAAGTTTATGAATATCCCATTCAGAAAAAGATTGCAGGCTGAACCACAAAGCAGGAACTTATGATCAACTGAGGAGTATACTGAGTTCAGTGGAATGGAATCAATTGCTGGATGGAAAGAATATCGAGAGTGAATGGGAGGCATTTAAACAACACTTGAATGATGCGATATCAGAATGTGTCCCGAGAGTTTGAAAAATAGAGTAGGAGGCAAATGGATGCGTAATCTTATTATGCAAGAGATTCGTAAGAAAAAGACGATGTGGAAGGAATAGCGTGTGCATAAGGATGACGTCTGTTATGAACGTTATAAGCAGCAGGCTAGAAAGTCACAACTGTTGTACGGAAAGGAAATTTTGAGTATGAAAAGAAAACTGGCTCTGCATGTTAAAGACAATCCACAAGAATTTTATCGATATGCTGCAAGTAAAAGAAAGAATGAATATATGAAAGAATAACTCTTCTAAATCCTGATGGCGTGATGGTTACAGATGCAGAAGAGGTTGTTCAGTTAATGAGTACCTATTTTGTTAAAAGTTATCAATCTGGTGTAAACAACATTGAGCTCACTGTTACCTCTTCACTAGATGAAACGCAGATGTACGAGGACGAGGTATTAGAACTGTTGCACAAATTGAATAAGAATTCAGCAATAGGGACTGATGGGATATCAGCACGTGTGCTAAAGGAGTGTTCAGCTGAACTGGCCATTCCTTTGACCAGGCAGTTTAATACGATTCTCAGAACAGGGAAGATTCCGCAGGAATGGAAGGGATGTATGGTAATTCCATTGCACAAGGGTGGTGCAAAGACAGCTGTATCCAACTATCGACCGATTAGTATCTCAGGAGTGGTGGTGAAGATTTTGGAAAAATTGGTTAGGACTCGCATTCAGAAATGGGTTGACAATGAATCTCTACTTTGCAATGAACAACATGGGTTTACTAAGGGAAGATCATGTTTTAGCAACTTGCCCACATTCTATGACAATATTACCATTGAACTAGACAAGGGGAATGGATACACCATGATACTTTTGGATTTGGCTACGGCTTTTGACAGAATACGGCATCTGCATAAATTGGAAAAAATGGGTCTAGGTTATAGAATATTAGCATGAATAAGGGGATGGCTGACTGACAGATATCAAAAAAGTGGTATACGGGGATGTGTCTGCAAGATTTAAGGTAACTAGTGGTGTACCACAAGGATCAGTGCTTGGTCCACTGTTATTCAATCTGTACATTAATGATATTGGGAAGGATTTGACAAGCGACATACAGTTATTTGCTGATGATGCAAAGATAGGTAGGGTAATGAGGAATGCTGCTGATATGTAGTCATTTGCAGAATGATTTGAATAGGATGGAATTGTGGCCATGGGAAAATGGCTGTCAGTAAATGTAAAGTCATTCACTTCGGCATGATTAGATATCCAATGTCGTATTATATTGGTGGGATTAGGCTAGAAGAATCTGATGAGGCTAGGGATCTTGGAGTATTAATAGATAGGAAGTTGAAGTTGAGGGGCCATGTAGCAAAGACTGAAATCCAACTAAAAAGATAATTGCAATGCTCAAAAGAATTTCACATGTAAAGATAAGGATGTTATTTTGCCTGTTTACAAGGCCTTGATAAGACCTCACTTCGACTATTGTGCACAGGTCTGGTTTACTGGTTTCCGTTATGATTATGATATATTGGAGAGAGTACAAAGGAGAGTGTTAAAAATTATATCAGGATTGCGGAATACTGATTATGAAGACAGACTGAGAAATTGTAGAATGCAGACAGTAGCAAACAGGAGAAAGAGGGGGTGATATGATTGACACTTACAAACTTCTGAAAGGGTCATACAGGATTTCAATTGATGAACATTTTCAATTTATGGAGGGTGGGGAAAGGACGAGAGGGCATCCTTGGAAGCTGAGAATGAAAGCCGCTAAGAAGGGAGTGATGGCTAGAATTTTCTCTCGGAGGGTGGTGCGTGATTGCCATTGGATGTTGTGAGTGCAAGCAGTGTGAATGAATTCAAGAATAAGTATGATAGCTGGTGTGTGTAGTATGTGGCCCTTGATGAGTCCTTGATTCCCTGGAGGTCTCTCTTAATAATAATAATAATAATAATAATAATAATAATAATAATAAAATTTATGTTTTGATTATTTTTTCTTGAACTCTTTCCTTTATAAATGAGATCCGTAAACGCAGAATATGTTTCCTCTGAAAACATATTCTGCGTTTCTAGCTACAATTTATGCGATTTCTTTTTTTCCAGAACTGCTTGTTTAACTTTCTGTATTCACCCTATAGTTGTTATGTTTCTGTTCCTTGCACACAATTTTACCACACGTTGCTGGGTAAATTTGCTTAACTAAAGTTTGGTTCTTGTTTTCAAAATCCTCTACTTTCCCCAATAATATTGTATAGTTGCATGTGTAGCTCATACCCGAAAGTTGTTTGATTTAAAACTATGAATACAAATTTTCCTATTTTTTACATTTTTATTATGCTTAATAAAAGGCAGCAATCAATCTCTTCATATTTCAAATTCCTTGCGTGCTCTGAACTGCTGTGAAGATACCACTATCAAAATAACACAACACTTTGGGTGTTCTCTCCGTGTGACGTTTTCACATTTTTTATATTGTAACACAATGCTGGTAATGGTCACATCGCGTCCTGAAGAGAAATAAATCTAACGAGTGTTTACCATTATTATTATTAGATTTGCTCTTATCTCCCAAGGGTCCACATACTTTTTTTTATGTTTGGTATTCAAAAGTATTTTGTTTATAGTAAATGTCTAGTATTTTGAAATTTGTCGAAATTGCTTGCCATTCAAGAAGTTTAATTGAATACTAAGTTATAGCCATTCCGTCTCATCGGTTTCCTCAGTAACTGAATTCCTAGTGATGAGTACATAAAACTAGTATACATATTAAACGGATCTCATTTATTAACATTGATTATGGCTGTTTTCGATTCCGTTTACAAACCATAAAAACTGGATTTTGGCTATCTGGTTTGTAAATAGTGGATAAATTTTCTAATATTTGTAAAAACAGTTTAAACTAATTATACGAAGAGCCAAAGGCTTCAATTCGGCGACGTGAAACTATTTAAGTTGAGGGATATAACATCCCATATTGTTTCATAGCCGAATAAGAAACTCAAAGAGTTTCATGAGGAATATAGAAACTATATAAAGTTCGGCGAGTCCAAGCGTAAGCAAATACCTGGATAGTGCAACACATAACCCATTTGGTAGTGCAACACTGAGACAACTCATAGCAATGGTGGAGCAAGCTCCGATCGTTGTTCTTGGTATTTTCTCATATTGTGAAACCCAGCTCCTAGGAGATGTATTACTGTTCTATATTATGAGAGGAGGTCACTACCCAGACCGGTTTCAACCTTATGAATAAGTGAAACGGGCTCTAAAAATAAGACAATCTCGAGAGATCGCCCAACTCCGCGTTGTTCCACTCAATGACAGGCTCACCACCACCACCAAGCAGAGCCATAATCTCAGCGGTGGCCCCACTCAGAGACAGGCAAAAACCTACCTCCAAGCGGTGCCTCTCAAAGCCAGATCCGCCTCGCACCGGTTTCCACCTTCATCGGGGTCTCATCAGCGAGTAGGTAGACCTAGGTAATACCAAGTTTGTAGCGAACAGAACTTGCATACCCTACTATAAGAATTGCCAAGAAGGTGTCCTAATAAAGTAATAATTATATGAAGAGCCAAAGGCTTCAATTCGGCGACGTGAAACTATTTAATTTAAGGGATATTACATCCTATATTGTTTCATAGCCGAATAAGAAACTCAAAGAGTTTCATGCCGAATATAGAAACTATATAGAGTTCGGCGAGTCCAAGCGTAAGCAAATACCTGGATAGTGCAACACCTGACCCATTTGATTGTGCAATAAGTGCAGTGATCGGAGCTTGCTCCACTCTTGCTATGAATTTCCTCAGTGTTGCACTACCAAATGGGTTATGTGTTGCACTATCCAGATATTTGCTTACGCTTGGACTCGCCGAACTTTATATAGTTTCTATATTCGGCTTGAAACTCTTTGAGTTTCTTATTCGGCTATGAAACAATATGGAATGTAATATCCCTTAACTTAAACAGTTTTAATACATAAAATTTTATGTCTAAAATGTTTCTCATTCTAAAAAAAAAAAAAAAAAAACAACTTGTAAAGGAATTTTGCAGATTTTCTCCTGGAAATTGATTTTTAGTTTCGAAAACTAGGATTTATGGTTCAAAAACTCGTTTTCATCTAAACATCCAGAGATCACATGCAATTAAGAGATATACAGTAATGTACTGTTATAGCATTTGCCTTAGGGAGCTTTGGTCATAATTCCAAATAATCCTACCTAACCCAAATCTGATGACTAGCAGTGCGCCAGGCAAAAAGCTTCCTCTAGCACAACTATGTCGAGTAAATCTTTTAAAATAAGATAAAATAAGAGTATTTTCTATCTTTATTTTGTACGTGCAATTCGTGAAAACTCGGAGGCAGACTTAGAGCTATAAATTGAATACTTCTGATTCAAGTATTTTTTATACAATTAGATTCAAATATGGTTTTGCTAAATAATGCTACTTCTCCAATGACAACTGAGCCTTAGTAAAAATAAAAGCTTCATAAATGGCTCACAGTATGTTGGTGATTTATCCGTATATTCACTGCCCACTGAGAGATCCTGATACCCAGAATATTTTTTATTTGTGTTTATGTGATGTGTGAGTTTCAAAAAGTGTTTGCTGGCATACGTATGTATCATTATTGTCCAGCCTTCTACCGCGTATATATGTTACTTCATTTTAATCATACGCTTCATTAGATTATATGTAGAAAGAATTTTATGCCTACAGTAAGATAGTAGAGAAGCAGCTTAGTTTATAATGTCGATTGTAGATGGCAGCACATTCGTGATTGGAGTGGCATGTTTACGTTTCATGTTCGACACAATTTGAAATGCATGTGTCATTTAAAATGCACTTGAGTTACTACTGGTTATTATAGGATGTTAATTAGTATAAAAGGTAGTTAGAGATTTCTAAAATACACTTGTGGTGATGTGAACTAGCTCTTTGTCTCTCTCTCTCTCTCTCTCTCCATCTGGTATGTGTGGATATGTTTATCTGAGAATTAAAAAAAATATTTCAGAACATCAAAATAGTTGTCAAGCATTTTTATTTCTTTTAATTACTAAAATCAATCAGGTGACAAAGTAAGAAATATATTGAAGGAATATTATTTCAGTTACTTGATAATGGTCAAGCAAATTGCACTGATTTGATCGATTTACATGAAAAAAAAACTAACAGTAAACACAACAAATAAATTACTATTTTATAAAGAGAGCACATTCTCAGAAGGAGCTTATGTCACAATACATAAAAAATAAAAAACAATGTCACATCTATTAAATATGAGGTTTTAAAAATGGAAAACGCATTTATGTATACATTAAAGGAAAAATTAATTTAAATTACAGTACTGGAAGGATTGTAATAGAAAGATGGTGAAATGCATTGTAGGAAGAAACAGAAGGCATAAAATAATGCTAAAATACATTAAATAAAAGAGAAAGAAAAAAAGTCGAAATAATTACATAAAAGCAAGAAGTTTGAGATACGTGTTTTAATTATTAAAATGGAAATCGATGAAAAAAAGAAGGTTGTGATCTCGACTAAGAAGATGAATAAGAAAAGGAATTTCGAAAGTCAAGTTTCAAAAACAGGAATACGTATCTATTAATTTCTAATATTCACAAGCACCTACCCACATACACACATACAAATCTTTCACCGATATGTATGGCAAATAATTCTTGGTTATAATCACAATAAATTCATAATTATATAAACATAACTACAAATTATCACTTTAACCAGATGATCATACGGATCTTTGGTATTGCCATCGAAATGACGTAACTTGTGACATCACTATTTATTATTTTAATTAACTACACACCACTCCAGTAACAACGAGTAGTTGTCACTGGAGTGGTGTGCAGTTAAAAACATAAACACATCTATGATGGATTTTGTTTGATAGACACGTGATCGATCCAACACGATAATAAATAAACTAAAATTGAGATGAGTATTTAGTTTGTGAATTTTTTTACTCATACTCGTACGTTAGAAATATACTTCAGAGATGCCATTTATTAATCAAACATTTTAATAAAAATTTTAAAAATTAAATATTTTTCAAAAAATTCGTACTTATTTTTTTTAATTTAATACTTAATTTGTTAAAAATTTAATACCATAAAAATTTAATTTAATTAATAATCGGTTTCTTATACATTCCGAGAGAATATCAGAATATCATATTCCACCTATTATTATCATAAGCAAAATTATTTAGTCACACATCAATAATTTTCTCTTTTCATTACTGGATTGAAAGCAATTTTTAGAAATAAGATGTTACACACCAACTCAAAAAATTAACAGTTCTAAATTATTCGTTTTTTCAGATGCTCACAAGATGGCGCCACAACCCGCTCTGCGATGATTCTATCTGCAGCCAACATAGTCACCAGGGAATGTCCTGCTAAAGTCATCAACACAGCGAAACAACTAAGAAGAAATAAATACTTTACCGCCAGTGTCTTTAGGAACTTAAGGCTCTTTCAAAGTGTAGGAAAGGAAATTTTCGCACCATTTGTGCACGTTATGAGCTCCACTGCAACAGAAAGGGTAAGCCTCCACAGATCTGGTCACTTTTGCACAGCGCTCGCACAGATTTCTTAAGTATGTGCCCGGAGCACATGCAGAAAGGGGTTCTCTCGTTGTGTCATCGTCTATCGAATTATCATTACTTCCTGCATCTGGAAAAGGTGCTGCCATCGTACGGTGAAGAAGGGAGATCACCAGAAGCAAGAAGGCGATGGCTACTGGAGCCTGCTTTCGAACAAAAACAGATGAGAGTGCCATTCCGGGAAATATTCTGAACACCTGAAAATAACAATAAATATAAATAAGAAAAAGGGACTAAAACTTACTAATTATTTAATGAAAATCTATAAACAATGCAAGTAATATAAGAAAAATGTAAAAATGAATGAATGTTTAATTTAGTGTGTGTGTGTGTGTGTGTGTGTGTGTGTGAAGATAAAAAAAGTATTCATATTGCTTAGGACTAATATTATTCATTTACCAAAAAGATCATTAAGTTACTTTTTCTTGGCTGAGTGTATAAAGCGAAATGATTTAGCTTTAATGGAAAAAACAAACAGATGCTTTAAAAAGAAATCTACGAACTAAAGAACTGTCTGGTATTTTTACAGCATTTTCAACCGATCAACTATTTATTTGGCTCATGAAAATAAACGAAAAAAAAATAAACAATTAACAACCTCTTACAAAAAAGATAATGCAAACCTCATCGCATGTCATCTTATATTCTTAATAAATGGGAAATTAAATTCTGTTGTCCCTTCCTTACTGATGAGATCCAAAGTTTTAGCTAAAGACATAGCATATGCATTTATTCTCAAATGGATTCTCATGTTTGGCTAGGTGCTAATTATCGAGAACAATGCGTAAATTTACATCAGAAACTACTAACCTACTACGATTTGAGGATGTATAAATTTATTATAAAGTGAATATCCGCAAAAAGTCATATTAAAATGCATTTTTAACTATATGAAGACTAGCTCTAAATAATATTTTTTTTATTAAGATGGCTGACGAAGGATCGATCGACTGTTATCTGGAATGCCTCGGAATATAATAAAAACGCGTCTCTTGTTACATGATAAATACTTTCTAGTGCATCTATTCTGCACTTCTCAGGAAAAGTATCCAAGAATTTATGTTAACAGATATTCATTTAAACTGAAACTTTCACCCTTTTTCCAGAGAAATATTCTTCATAACATCGTAAAAATGGTAACCTACATTTCTTTAGTTCACTGAGAAATAATTTCTAGCTTTCTTACTACGCTTTATACTTGATTTTCGGAAAGTTTAGAAAAAGTCATATTTGATATCGTCTTCCAATGTTTTAAGCTAAGCTCTATCAAAATAATGCTTGACTGACCTTGGATTTTTATTCCCTTTTCTCAAAGAAAGAAATAAAGAACTTGACATTTTTCCTATTAAAGTTTTCCATCTAAACCATATTTCCTATGTTGAGCAAGAGATATTCAGTTTACATGAACCAAACTGAATATTTCTTACCGAACATCGTTAACAGCTTCTATTTAGTTTACAAATTTTGACATTGAAATCGTTAATTCCATGAATATTGTCATTGCTAACTATAAAGAAATCCGCCCTCCCATATTTCGGACAAACAAGTTAAAATGTGGCACATAAAACGAAGCCTCAATGCGATAAATGGCACGATATTATGCGATATTATAACTTGGAAACATTTACATACTCCTAATCATTTATTTTAAAGGAATATGATAATGTTTACATGTTATAATGTCGCATAATATTGTTATTAAACAAAACGTTATTAAACTTATCGACTCGCATGCAAAATTGATTTTGGAGATTTCGTTATAATCAAATATACCAAATGGGAGAGAATTGTATTATTTCTAATGTTTAATATTACATTTCATTGTTTACAGTAATAAACAAAACAAAAGATAACTATGACGTTATATTCAACATGTTACTTAAATTGGTTAAATAAAAAACATTTTTTTCTCTTTATTCCATTATTCTACTCATACTTAATTGAGAAATTAAATAAAAATTCGTGTACATTACCTTTATAAGAAATTAAAGAAAATGTAATTGCATATAAGCATTTCAATAATTAAAATGAACCGAGAGGATACCAGTATTTTATGACAATATTTAAATTAGTAAAGACCGAGAATCATTAAAATTCCCAAACAAGGAAAGCGGGAAGAAGTCATCCCGATCATAAAACCCACGGAGGGCGCCATAGTCTACATGAAATTCTAGAAAAATCTCGTCAGTTTAATATATAATGCCGCTTGTCATTTTTAAAAATTTTTATAATTAATTATTTCCACGTATTCGGCTAGTCGTTTAAATCGACATTTTAAAGCTAGCTTTTAATTAAACTAACCATTAGTTCGAAAATAATGTTTTGATCGTATGACTTAATATCTTACATAATAAGGACGTGGATTTTCTAAAGAGGATACTTTGCGCTGCCAAGTAAAGTCTGAACGTATTCTTTCGAACAAAGAGATACTGTAAGCTCGGGTTTAGTTGACATCCTGAAGGACATTATATTATAATTAAGCCGATGCAAAGTACGGAAGTAACTCGCTTTATGTTTTTCGAAATGAACTTGTTGCAACAGAATTATTGGAAACACGCATCAGTCACAGCATAAATCCAATATCAAGTGTCATATAGTGACATCGGGATTAAAATTCATTAAATATTTAGGGAATAAACATTTAACTGCTTAGTTAACGAGGATAAATCTAATATTCACGGGAAAGGTTTCGATGTGCATGAAAAGTAGGTTATGTAAACATTTATAAAACAACTTTATTTTAGCTGGTTATTCTTATCTTTACAGTAAGCTATAAGCAAGCTGGCAAGCCACTCTGTTATTTTTTTTATTTTCTTTCTCGGCAACTAGATTTGTTAGCCTTTCCTGCTATTTCCGAAGGTCATTTAAACTCAGCTAACATCGCTTGAAACTAGTATTTACCCTGGAAGGCTAGCTTCCTTTGTTAAAACAGAAGCCAAACAGAGAAGTCGTAAATTAAGAGGGAGATGTTAAATCCCGTTTTATTTTATAGCCGGGTACGAAACGCGGGTCGAAATCCATCGACCTCCATAGAGTTTCAATGCCGAAAAAACTATCGGCGGAACCAAGTGAAAATGATCAGTTGGATAGTACCAGGGCAACTCCATGCAAAGGTGGAGCAAGCTCCCTCACCAAACGAAAGGCTATTTTACTGGCGAATTTGTTAATTAAGAGGGAGATGTTAAATCCAGTTTTATTTATGTTAGAGAAGTCGTAAGTTACCTAATTGACGCAATAACAGCTTGTTCATTATTATTAATTAATTGCTAATGCTATAATATATGCATATGTTATGAAGGATATAACATAATTTCTTTGTCTTGTAGAATGCAGACAAAGTACTATTTAAATAATGACTGGAGTATTTTAATACAGTATTTAGAAGAAGAACCGAAAGCGATTATTATATTAACTAAAATCGATCTGGATTGAGGAATCCAAACGGTCTTCGTTATAGAGTATACTGTTAATATTTTCTTTATACTCTGTTGACTTAAAACATACGTTCAGAGAAACAAAATGAAAATAAATTGAAACTGCAAAAGCAAGTAGATATTTAAAATGAAATATTGAAATTACTCTTAAGGTATTACCTGGTTCGAATTAAAGGTAAGTCCTATCACAGGATGATTCGAAGTACAGAGTGAGTTCCCGGTTTGTGTCTCCACCATTGACAGTGTGAGAATAAATAGCCCTTATCATCCTGTTTCCTAAAATATCTATGACGTTTCCAAGAAGTATGACAAAAGGGGAGAAAATGTGGGGGAAGTGCGCAAATTACGAACTTCACTAGCCAGTAGGAGATGAGAATATATCAACCGACCCCGCCTTGTTACGAACTTTCTAATCAGAAACTTTGCTAACGAGAACTCAGTCACATGTTGAAGAATCATTTACTACGGTCGTGGTAGACAGCTACATAGCGTGGGATGGCGTCTATAGCCAACCAGTCGTGGCTCCTTAGCGCCGATTAAAAGCTGAATTCCTATCGCAGTTTTCTAAAAGTAGTACACACGCTCCATTGAAAAAACAACAACAAACCCATTATACATTTTTTTTAATGTGCAACCACATGATTCATTGGAAATACTTCGTTTATGTCACTCCCTTGTGTAATTTTGGCTTTTTATTTTCTTCTGCGCTTCTAAAAGAATAATAATTAAAAAAATCTAAAAGAGAGAATGTTTTGCTAAAAGTAATCATTTCGAAGGAAGTGGAAAAGAAAAATTGAACGTATGGGTTAGAAATAAAAATATTATTATAAATATCATTATTTACTTATAGTGCAGAGATTATTAAATAGGTGCGTTTCAAAAACACGGTTCTATTCCCCCCCCCCCCCCCCCCCCCATTGTAAAATTATTTTAGAATTAGTTTTTCATACACCTTCAAGTTTTTATACGCTATTTTTTACTGATTTCATCAAAATTGTTTATAAAATTTGTAACTTGTAATATTTTTATAATTATTTAAAATTCGAAATATAAAGGACGCAAGTATACGATTGGAAAATTAATTGCGAGGAATGTTACAGATGGATTTTCGCCGCTAAGCGCATCATATTAGAACAAATGTTTTTATCATGTTAGTTTTTATCATTGTATTCTATTTGGAGAATTACTAGTCTATATAAAGTACTTACTGAACTGATAAAAATATCGTCTTAATCCATAAATACAAAATACGATATTTGTATCGTTATTTTAAAATAATTTGAGAAAATTTATAGGCTACGATGTGAATAATTAGTATGAAAATATAGTCTGTTTAGATAAATATAAATCTGATTACTTTCTCTAAATATTGGTAAAATACGTTACGTTTCTTTTATATTATTATACCTACAGATAGCAGTTCACAAACGTGTTGACTTAGAAGTTATTGATCATATTTGTACCTGCCTCTATGACCAGTTTGATATACAAAAGATTTTCTCATAACCTATCAGACAAAAGTTCATGTGTGCAGTCCAGTATGCAAGCTAATGAATATGGAAGACGTGCAGCCAGATAACGTGCAAATGGTAAGCGACATCGAATAGAAAGTTTAGCTTTCCTAGTGGGAAAAAGCAAAACATTTTTATCCATTAAACTTTTCATTAATTTACCAAAATGTATATTTTTCTCCTCACTTCTTGTTTTTTCCCACTTGCGATTCATTGTTAAGTCAAGTATAAATTAAAATATGAGCAGTTAAAACGCTAAGCTTACATTGCGTAGAACTTCAATAGTTCAGAATACCCATCCGATCCGAAATCCAAATGACATTTTGAGTTATAAAATGAAGGGAAATTATTGGTCTAAACTTTAACCATTTCAATGAGGCCAAAGCCAGACCAACTTCTTATTATCATGAAGACAAATCTTTGTCTTCACGATAGTAAAAAGTTGTATACTGAGCCGTATCAGTGTCCAAGTCCTATGAGTAATAAGGAATCCAGCCAAGCACGTAGGTCGCTTTAAGTTATGATAAGAAGCTGTTTAACGAATATTGAAGGGATTACCAAGTAAAAAAAAACAGGAATGACCCCTTTCTTTAAAATTAAATGTTTTTTTTTTCAGAAGATTACATCCAAATAGCCTTGAGTAATTTTAGATTCTGAAAATAGATCCAGTGGGATACTGTAAAACGATGTTTTATGAAAAACAGAAATCACTCTAAAAGTTTTATTTTTCATTTAATCACTTTGCGGCTGCTAAAAGTCAGCCAAGACAGTTACATAGAATTTAACGATGATTCATTTTTTATTTCAGTCTAGAGATGCTTTTCACGAGAGTATAGAATTTCATTCTAAGATTTAAAGGGATTCTCCGAGAAGTATTGGCTTGCATCTCTCTCTCTCTCTCTCTCTCTCCCCCCTAGTTTGAATTACGTATCGCAACCGGAAGTTTCATGATTGGGAGATGTTGAACTATTTCTATACCGTAAACCTAGTGAGCTGGTAGCTAGTTGACAAGAAATGACGTAACTCAGCCCTATTAAGACGAAACGAAGGCGTGTTTTTTGTACCGTCTTTATAAATGTCTCACCCCCTAATAAGGAGACGTATCGCTTCATTCAGATGGGAAAAACCTATCCGAACGAAGCGAAAAAAAATGGGACTGCACAGTGACACTTCAAATTTATTTGGTTTGGGGTCATGAGAGGATTTTAATAAGAAAATAAAAAAATTAGCACCCTAAGAGATTGAAAACTAAATCTAATTTGCCACTCAGCATGAGCAAAACTCCTGAACAAAACATTTTGGACAGGACACAAATTTATTTGACCAAAAACCTAAAAAATGCACTTATAAATTCTCTTATAACTAAGCTTAAAAATCCCAAAAGCGAGTCAAGGAAAAATAAGAAAGGTGCAAAGAAATTTTGTAAGACCACGATCTAGGTATGAAGAACTGGATGAGGAAAAAAGACAGGAAGCATTAAAGGTACTGAAAATAAAGAATAACACATTTCGATATTGGAGGGAAAAAACTATGTAAAGCAAATGAAGTCAATCACCCTCATCTTTCAATTAATCCGAATAGTGAATTACTTTTTTGTGGTTATAGACTACAGCAAATTCTTCGGAGAGCACTGAAAACTTGATCTTAGTAAACTGAGTTCGAATCATGTCTAAGACGCGCAGAACCTTTATCAAAGCTTTTCAGCTGAAGATGAGTTATCTGATGTCATACGGAGATGGTTGGGTTTTTTCTTCTCGGAAACTCGGGTTTTTCATTCCGCAGAAACAGACAAACCGTCCAAAAGAACTTATCTCGTATATAAGAAATTTATGTAGCAGATAATTTTCAATTTTCACCATCTGATGTGATGACAACATATTGGCTATTGTACACTTCAAATGAAAGGAAATGTTAAGTCCTATAGAAGGCTTGCTGGCTAATCTAATCAACGGAACTAATAATGCGGCACAATGTGATTTCACTTTCTTACTAGGGACTCACTACTGTCTTGGATTCTGGATAAAGTGGATTGATAAGAGCTGAAATGGCGAAGCAACTGCAACTAAGATTACGAGGCCAGTATCTTATGTCTGTTTGGTGAAATGAAAAAGCCGAGTTCCTTGGAGGAAATTACCTCCCATCTTGTGTATGAGATCGGCTAGCTCGCCCTCAGTTGAAAAGGCCTCATAAAGGTCCTTCTCGTCCCAGATAAGATTTGATTGTCTTTTCAACCGAAGGACAGCTCTCGCGTTATCGAGACTATCTTCAATTAACAGATGCAAAATTATTCAAAGAATTGTGCCTAGCCACAGTGAATAGTTTCTTCCCTCTTTTATTTGCAGTAGGAGAGAGAAAGAGAGAGAGAGAGAGAGAGAGAGAGAAATCCCGGTAAACGGTCGAATATCTGTGCAACACTTACCTCTTGTATTTCACTCCGTAAGACGAACCACGTCCGGCTTTCTTGGCTGCAGAGCAAGAATGAACCCTACTGACCTCAGTACGTGTGGCTATTTGCTCAAAGTCTTGGCACAAAACCAAGTTTTTTTTCTGTCTCTAGACACTTAATAGACTCAAATTTGCGCAACAAGTTTCAAGTGGTGAAAGTTCAAGTCGGGGAATTGCTGAAAGAGTTAAACCGATTTTTCTCCATAAAGGTGAATACGATTGCCTCCCTTCAGAAACGAATGACACAATATCTTACGTAGGAGAGAGAGAGAGAATAGATAGGTTTTGCCTAATGTGATTCCGCGATTCTCACTGCTACTATAGCAGGGAATATGGTGTTAGAAAAACTTCGAATATTTCTCAAGAGAAACGTGAATTTTTTTCCCAAACTGTTAATTGATCGGACAGTAATCTTTATAAATTCAATCATAAACAGTCCAAATAAAATTAAAATTTGCTAATAAGACTGTAAAATAATCTTAGTCAATGTTCCATCTCGGAATAACTGCACATGTTTTCGATATGAATTGAGCATATTCTTTTGTGCATTGTTATATGTAATTTTATATTTCACCTGATTTTATATTTTCAACATTTCAGTGCCATATGATTTATTCTGACATTCCGCCTTTTAATTCTAACCCATTCAGCAACTCACTACACGATCTACTATAATTATACGTTACTGATAATCGGATGGTCACAAAGCCTAACTCTACGCATAAACTCGAATTAAAAATAATAATCAAAATTATATATAAGAAATATTGTTTTGAAAAATATTATTCAATAATTTTACACTTTACTATTTTGCATTAATATTTTCATTTCGAATATAATATTATTGTACGCATGTGATAAATCGTATTATAACGTATAACATAAAAGGTTTATCTTGCCAAAACATTTCTCAACAGTACGTAGGCTCTATAAGTACTTAACTTTCTTTCTACCGTTTATATTAAATTTTTTATATTAAAATATATATATATATATTTTTAAATTTTGCAAAGGCTGCTTAAATTTGTTGATCCCCAAACAAAATTTTTTAGTAAGAGCTTTAGTAGTTTAGTAGGTATCGATAATTTATTGGAAGATGCAAATTCCATGCAAGAGGGTGAATCATTATTAGGGATTGTGAAACCAAAGTTTGGAGGTAGCACCACTGATTTTCCAGAGAACGCACATCATTTAAAAATTGGCATCCTTTCTTAAAGCTAACTAGTCGAAACAGATATTAGTGATATAAAAAGATAAGAAAAATCGTCTGAAATGACGTCTGTATTTTGAGTGGCAATTCTAATAACAGAACAGATGAAAGTTTATTATTTATTTATTTGAGTATAAAAAGAAATACTTATTTAGATCACGAATTCGCGAATGGCCTACCTTACTCATCCGGCAATTATATTCCGGAACTTCAATGAACATTCTCTTCTAATTTTAGCATTCACTAATTTTTGTTACGAATCATAAATGCAAGCGGATGTGACAAAAATAAACTCTGTAGGTGTTACAGCATCCGCGTTTTTTAAACAGACAGATAAAAAAAACTTCTCTTAAAATTAGTTTAGACATAAGCAATTATAGTTCAAAAACATGTTTATCAATATGTAAATCATCATATTTTACTCTAGAACTAGAATTAGCATTTTAGTTGAGCGGTGTAAGAGCGATATTATCCTATGTTGATTGAAGAGATTTTTCACTCAGACTTTTTTTATATCAGAATCACATGCAAACAAAAAAAACAAAAAACAAAACTTACCTGTATAAATTTAATGACGTGTCAGATTTTTTTTCTGCGCATGCGAAGTGAGGAAAACTGCTATTTTGAAATTTCTACCATCAGAACCACCTTTGAACCTGCTTTTGTGATATAACGTTCTCCTTAAGTGTCCTAAATATCTCGAGTGTTGATGTAATGTGTTATCTTTTTCACGTTCACTCTTCCTCTGCCTTCTTCAGATAACCCTGTGGCAGATTACCAACGCATAGTGGCCCTGAATGTGAGCCAAATCGAAAACTAGGTCACCAGGCTTTACAATGAAGACCAAAGTCAAGCCCACATGTTACACACGCATATTTCCAATCATTTTTCAGTGTCATTATTTATTTTATTTACTGCTAAAAAGAAGCACATAAATCTACATACAAAACAACACGAAGATGACATGCGTAGTAAAGCAATTAGTTGCCTTTAAGGACTGTAACCTTGAATCAAATAACTGAATTGCATGCGCTTAGCAGTTTAATTGTAGTGTTAATATTGCAATCTTTTATTCAAGGAGAAATTATTAGGCAGACAATAAACTGAGTTAGTTTTTCAATGCTGTAACATAAGAATCGTGTGATAATATCGACTCGCTATATGCATATTGTTTTTCCATTTTTATAAGATGTTTTCACAGCCTGTACTTGTCTAGCATATTAATTAATTTTTAATCAGAGCGTTTATAATTAAATAATGGAAACATTTAACTCACGATTATTTAAATCATTTTTTTAATTCTTAATTTTAATTTTTAGTTCTAAAGTTTCTTAATTCATTTCCATGATTTAATTTTATTTTTTAATTATTATTTCTTTGAACTGTGCCTTGTTGTTGGATACCGGACCGGTTACATTTCAGAGTCAACTACTTATTGCATTGATTCTATTTATTCGTAATTTTATTTTTACATTCATATCAGAAATATAAATGTTAGTAGACACTTCCTTTGCCATTTCTCTCATACATTATTACAAAACTCACGGCTTCAAACTTTGCGGTCGTTCACATCCAGTTCCCAATTGCTGTTCTGGCACTAGAATAGCTCACTCACACTTAAATCAGAATTGCGGACTGGGTCAACAAGGTTAATAACGTTGTTGTCCAGAAGCCATTCTTTCACAGTGCCGCAGTGTGGAAGATTCCTTTTCATCTTTCTTTTATATTACACCCAAGGGTCTGTTACGAGCAAGTAACTCGATGTCTTATAAATCTAATTTTGGTGATGATAGGACTTAGCATTTTTCGCTGCTGACGCTATTTAGCGTTCGTGTAGTTTATTTTTAGTTGCCGCAGTCGCCACGTGGTGTCTGCTGTTTGTACAGGTTTAGTGGTCAGTAAAATCTCTATATTGGCGTAGGAGGTTGTGGATAGCGTAATCGGTCGGTCAACCTAAGGGGATTTTTTTCTAGAAATTATTGTTCCTGAACCTCTAGAAAATGAAAGGCGCTTTAAAAGAGTTTGTAGAAAATTGAAAATATTAAATTAGAAGTGAATCATGTCAACAAGTTTGCTATCCGTATTTTCCTTTGCCGGTTTGTCTGTTTTGCAGAATTGAAGGAAAAAAAAAAAAAAAACAGTTTCCGGAAAGGAGGAATCCTTGGAATCTCCGTATGACACCAGTAAACGCACTTCGGGCTTAAAAGTACTTCTAAATGTTCCTCGCGACCTAGATTTAGTCGATAGTAGCATCACGACTATCGACTATGCGACCCGAGCTGCTGTAAAGAAGGCTTCCTTCGTATTAAAAGAGAAAAAATATTTTAAACATAGGCAGACCTTTCCAGCACAAAATGCACCTTCCTCTTGTATCTTTTCCCTATCAGGGATATATTTTATAACCCGTTCCACTATTCCTCGGTAGTTCATTTTGATTATGCGCTCTTTTTTAATTAAGCTTTTATGACTGGTCTATTTTATTGTACTGCACAGATATTTTACGAAAATTGTAAAACACGTTTAATTATTATACACTAAGAAACAACACGGGATTAAAAATATTTGCGTCTTAAATTTAACAACTTAATGTGAATCATAAGTTGATTATAAGTGATCGTTGTAGCAGCCTTTTGGCTCCCACTTTCTCCACTCCAACTTTCTCTTCACAAATGGTGATGTATGATCGGACAATCCAAGATTCTGATTGTTTTCAAGCAGCAGACCACTCACCCAGATAAGTATGAATTAAATATGGGCCCTTGATGCAATTCATATGCCTTTCGCTATGCAACATGACCCCTGCCTATAACCCAAAGTGATGTGTGTTAGTCGTTGGCAACTTGTAGACTATCGGCATTTATCACCATCATTATTCTTATTAAACGTCATCAATGCAAGTAAATCTGAAATTTATTTCGAGCGATAGTTGTCCTTGTCGTCCATGCCTCTCTTCACCATAGATAATGAGTCTACGAAGCTCCCATGCCAGAATGATACTTCACTAAACCTGAAATTTACAGCAGTGGCAAAGGATGCTGGTTCTGATATATTTCCCATCGAATCTACTGTACTTCCACTGGTGCAAGGGTTTTTGCTTTTTTTTTTATCGTGACCATTTTTGTATGGAGCTAACATAACCGCGATAGTCTATCAGATGAAGCATCTTTCGGTTGTTGTTGTTAGTGGTGGTGGTGGTGGTGTTATTTGGGTCGATTGCTGAAGCGGCTAAGTCTATGAGGCCAGTGTATTAGGTCTGTTGATTGTATTTGTATGATAAGCTTTATCATAGAGGATAAGCTTTATCATCAAAGACCGGGAGAAAAAAAACACCGGTTTGTCTGTTTTGCAGTATAAAAAAACTCCAGGATTCGAACCCATTTCTTCCCAGCTGAAATACATCGCCGATAGCGACTAAGCTACGGAGGTTCGGAATCTTTTGGATGTTCCCCGATGTTGTTAGTATTTTGTTGTTCACGAATTTGTATAATAATTCTCTTCTGCTAATTTTTCCAGTCCAAGTGTTGTACAATAAATATAATATTTTACAAATTTCCTAGAATACAAACTTAGGTTTCCCACCCCCCATCTTCTCTTTCGCGTTAAGTTCAGTGGTCTGTCACGGCCAAGTAACTGGACTTATTATAAATCTGATTAGCACGCTTATGATAGAGCAGTTAATCTTCTCAGTATTGTCTTGTCTGTAAATTGCGCTTTTCCTCTGCCGATTTACCTGTTTTGCGAGATAAAAAAAAAAAACACCCTGAGCGTCCGGGAGAAAAAAAACCTGCCACCTCTGTATGAGACTGATTAACTGACTTTAAGTTGAAAAGTCGTTATAAACGTTATTTGCATCCTAGACGAGATTTGAACCCTGGTCTCTCCACCTGGTAATGTTGACACTGACTGAGCTACAGAGGCTCTCAAAACTAACTTCACTAAAACGAATATGCTGTTGTTTTTGAACGCGACGATAACCTGTCACAAGTATCTGGACATTTTATTAACACAATGCAAGTGAGCCATTCTTCTCCAACATTTTTGAAGTTTCCCCCTTACAAGACTTTAGACAAGAATGACAACTGACATACGCAGTTGCTATGGCAACCAAATCGGGGATTTCAAGTAACATTTGACTTTTGACGAAAAACAAAAAAAAAATGAGAGAAGGTAAGGATCACTTAAAGATAAATGCAAGGTAATGAGAAGATGCTGGGTCATCGTCCAAACACATGCAGGCAATGAAATAAATCTCTTATCTTTTCTCAGACAGCCAAAGTACACATCATAGTACGTTCACATTTGGATAGATATGTTACTAAACTGACATGCACACTGTAATCAACTGTTTTATTATCTCTTCGGTTTCTGTCCACAGGTGTAGAATTCAACAACGCTTCTATCAGTCAGTTAAGTAGTTTCGAAATGCCATTCTTGAAACACAGACGGTCAGTTCACTGATAACACTAAACACTGGAAAAAAACCCGCAACTTCCGATCAATATTTTACGACACCCTTGGTTATGGAATCAAAGACCAGAAACGGAACGACACACCAATCTCTTCCCAGCAATGGATTTATGTCCTTATATGGATATCCATATAAAGACTTACATAACTCTATGTATGCCTTCTATTCTATAAATATAATTAAATATAAAATCTGTAAATATAATATAGATAATAGCAGGAATCTCTGCTGTCATCCGTTGCTTTAGCAAACACGCTTTTCTGATTTAGTAAGACTGGAAATCAAAGTAATGTTTTTTGGATCCATTAAGAAATATTTTTAAATGTTATATAAAATTGGAATAAGAAAATTTGTATGATTGATTGTTTGGTATTTTATTCCTCTCCAGAAAAGTAGCAAATTTTGTAGATCCAAATATCACAACAAATAAGATTAGTCATATAGGACTTTAAAATCATTAAAATTACGAAAATATCCTTGAAACTATGGAAATTCTTCTCGGAAAAATTAATATTTTCCGACGATTCCTACAAATGAATTGCATCGCTAACTAGTCTAAGATAATACATACTTACAATATCTAATCATATAGCTTTAATTACCGCATACGAAAAAAACGGATATTTTTTTACAAAATTTTATTTTTCCCAGAAACTCGAGTTTTTCATCTATCAGAACACCAAACCAGTCAAAAAACACACGCAGTTAAAATTTTCTCAATATACCGGCTTCATAGCCTTAGTTGTTTCTAATGTAATTTACGAACAACATGATCTAAATGAAAAACAACAACAACAACAAAAAAAAAACCTTGAATGATAGAAGAAGCGCAGATAATTTGTGGATTCAGTGTACAATATGCCATATTTTGTTCGGTAAAGAAATTCATTGCGCCCGTTAGCGAAATGTCTAATATTCTGATGGATTTGTGCATTTCTTAAAATGCATTAAGTGCTAAATACATACCAAATGGGTATTTTTTACAAAAGGAATTTAGTCTGGTTAAGACCAATAATCAAAGAAAACGGAGAAAAACAGAAATAAAAATTTTGAGCACTAAACTGAAACGTGTAGAAAATATAAAATTTAACAAGAAGTGATCTCATTATTGCTCTCCATAGAAACGAATGTTTGACTCAGTGTAAATACCTGGCGGTTGCTCACACGTGAGATCTGCACGTAAGAACAACTGAGTCATTGTTATTTGTTATCACATAGCCTCCGGCATCTATTGAACTGCTCTTTGTTGGGTTCAGTAAAGCTGTAGAAGTTATACCGTTAAGAAAGTATGGCTTTGCAAAACCTTATGGACGCACTTGCATCTTCTTTTATTATTTTTTTTTCACCTCCAATAAACACAGTAGTTCTTTTTTTATAGATTGAAGCAAGTTCAATGGAGAAGTGCAGTTCAACATATACCATTTCAACTGTACTATTGTTTGCACTTGAATTCTGTCGTAAGTGAAAGGTTATGAAAGAATAGATCAAAATAATTTCCTGTCTCTACTCCTTGTTAATATCTGAAAACGATGGATGGGCGTTCTCTGAAATCAGTACATTAGTTTTAGAAAAGTCTGATATCCATAGATGGAATACATGCTACCAACCTTTCAAATGATAGGGCGTCTGATTCAGAGATAGTAACTTCTTAAAAGACTTAGAAACAGATTTAGTTTCTATAAAATTTTTTAAAAAATGCTGGTCCTTTTGCCTGACAACGAGAATCTAGTTATGAATCCTACACAAAAACTACTGAAATTTAAAATCATTAATGTGTCATCATTTTGTTTAACTTTGTCGTTATCCCACACTGGAGTGAAGAGATAGGATTGGATAAGCTTAAAACAGAAAAAAAAAAACTTAAATTGCTCTTCAGTAAGAATACTTACGAATCGTTCGTCAATATTATCAAAGACAATTTCTCTTTTTGGCTCTATTAACCTTCGTGTCTTGTTTTTAATACTTCAATATTTACTTTAAACTTTAAATGATCAAAGTGTGAAGTTCACGTCAATGACAATTCTTCATATGCACTCTCAGTTGCACTGGCAAAACTCTTTCAGCGTGAAAATTGTAAGCACAGTCGGTTGCTAGGCGTGGGGTTCAGGTATCTAGAAAGAGCTGACACTGTTATTTATCAAATTTAAATGAATAAATTCAAACTGATATAAACATCATCTGTCCTATAAATATGTGAACCAAAGACCATCATCACGTGTCAATCGAAATCAAGATTTCTGTACTTTTAAATTGATAGTGGAAGGGGTAGCATCCCCGCAACCCATCAGACTCATTACCAGTTCAGGGTTCAGTTGATATATTGGTGTCTGATTCCGATGGGTACAGACTTTGACCAAGATTACGATACCTGCACACAGTCATAAAAAAAACCATCTATGATCTTCGCATGCGAAATCCTCTCTCTCTCTCTCTCTATTGTGTGTGTGTGTGTGTGTGTGTGTGTGTGTGTGTGTGTGTGTGTGTGTGTGTGTGTGTGTGTGTGTGTGTGTGTGTGTGTGTGTGTGTGTGTGTGTGTGTGTGTGTGTGTGTGTGTGTCTAAAGACCACATCTTGCATAAACAATTTCTTTTCTTTTGCCTAGCAACAGAAAATTCATAGTTTTGTTTATATAAACCATGAGGTGTGAACTACATTCCTCTTAACAGCTGGCATATTAGTGTCCTTGTCCTTTAAATTTCGTATGATTTCCAGAAAAAAAACTATTAATATGACCTTAAATCTGTACTTATTTCTATTGAACGAACGTCGTAAATCTTTACTTCTGATTAAGTTGAAAGTAAACAGGATGTAGAAACGAAAAAGATTTCATTTCATCTTTACTTTCATCTATTGATAGACTAAATAACTTTGATACAGTCATAATATTGTCACTTGATAGAAACTTGAGCAAAACCGATGGACTATTATGCAATACTTGTGGATAGAAATCAGTCATCTTACGCATACTCATCTTTCAGTTATACGCAGTTTCTAGAAAGTTCTTGATATTATTTCCGTAACTGCTATTTTTTTTTATTAATTTTGACAATAATATTCAATTTAATTGTCCATTCTTATGGGCATATTAACAATATTAAGAATTCCATCTAACTAGAGGGATTCTAATGAAATTTGAAAATGGAAATGATTACGAAAATATTTCGATTTTGGTTATCTTATATCAGTTTTAAATTAGCCGTTTCAGTGTAAATAAAAGTAGTCCAAAATAAAATCATATGTTAGAAATTACAATATATAAACTATGGGCCAAAGTGGTTCTATGTTCAAATGTTATCGTAATCAAGGACATCATTATACAATAATGCACGTGTCAAAGCATGCTTTTTATAGCATTTAATGAATTAGGTATTAAAAAAGTAGTCACAAATGTCTTCACCTATATTTATTTCGCAAAAAAAAAAAGGAACTTATTAGATTCCTTTTGTCCGTACTGTTATAATAACTTTGATCCAGCTGACAGAATTCTGATATTTGAGGGTTGAAATATATATGTATATAGGTTAGTTGAGTTGCAACAACGTATATAAAGGATATTATTAGACGTTGATAAGGTGGGTGTTCAGATAATGGCAGAGACCACTGCAAACCCTTTACCGACACCTAAATTGCTTGCCGTTACATACGATGAGTCTCTCGAGTATCGTAGCTTCTAAATATCATCGTACAACGGAATCTGAGTTCACCAGACCCATCAAAGTGATAAGTTCTGTTCATTTACACACATAATATCTGTTTTATTCTAACAAATGTGGCGTACTGTTATCTGCGTATAGCCCAAATGATTAAGAGTGTGTCACATTGTGCAATCCAGAATGTTGTGGCGTTTACCGCAGATATGCTGACATCTTATCAGAGCCACCGTGTGGCATTTTTGCTTAATTATACAGTTCTTGGTCTGAGAAACGCATGTGGCCAGTAAACGTTAGTTATCTAATATTTGCTACCCACATGCATTTCTCTGGCTAGTTGTTTGGTTTCCAGATTAGCAATCGTGGCAATTTTTTCTGAACACCGTTTCGTAAATTTTGAACTCAGTACGATTTGTAGACCTCAGACGTGCCAACAGTATCATGCAAACAATAGTAATGGATGGGTTTCGCCTGTAAGGGACAATTGAATCAATCATCAAGTATACTTGCTTGCGATGAACATCATGTAATGTAGAAGAGTATTATCTTTTCAAAAATATTTAAAATCTTTATTTATTTATTCAAAAATCAAGCGTTGATCATTCGCACATCCTAAAGGACATTGCCACAATGGTTAGTTAACATGCATGACGGATTCACACGAATTTGTTTTACATTTTTGAAAATCAAATTATTCAAACAAAGAAATAAAAGAAATTAACTTGTAAAATCTTGAAAAACAATTAAACTATAAATGGAATACCTAAAAATTCTTTCAGCTAAAACTCGCACACATATAAACGCCCATAATTCTATTATTTGAAACAAAAAAAAAAGAGGTTTGTTCATAATGGGATTTCTTTTTTTTCTTTTTCTTTCCCCCTTCCTTTGATATTGATGTAAATTTCTACTTTTATGTTTTGGTGCTCGTTTCAGCTTTTTTCTCTAATTCATTTTAATTTTTATTTTATAAAAATGACTATTGTATCATACATATATATTACAGACGATCATTAAAATTTTATTACGAATTAACGACACTATTTAATTACGGCAATAAACATAATGCTGTTAAAAGTTTTTTCACTTGGTTATCCTATAAATTAAAGATGCCAAGAAATTATATTCTTGGTTTAATCCTTTATCCAAGTGCAAGCAAAGAAAGTTTGCGCGTGAAGTATCTTCATGACTAGGCTACTTGAATATTAGAAGCTAATGACTTCACATCGCTTGCCTTAGTATCCCATAAAAGGCACACATCCTTTCGGATGTGTATAATGCTATGCATTATGGGAAGGGCCACTACCCAGACTGGTTTCGATGTTTATTGAAGTCTCAAACCAGACCCACAAAGTTGAAGTAATACAGAAGTCATATTTCCATATACAAATAGCGCAAAGTTGTATCATCTTGTTATTTAATTACTCTGGAGAGATAACTATCGAAAGTTTTTTCACAACAAGTGAAAAAGCTTTCGACATCTATCTCTGATTCAGAGTAATTTAATAATATGGTGATACAACTTTGCGCTATTTGTATATGGAAATATGACTTCTGTATTACTTCAAACTTGGTATCTCTTCTGAATCTAGCTTGCATTGATGAGACCTCAATAAAGGTCAAAACTGGTCTAGATAGTGGCCCTTTACACACACACCTAAAAGGATGTATGCTTTGCATTATGGGATACTAAGGCGAGTGATGCGAAGTCATTAGCTTCTGATATTCAAGTAGCCTAGTCATGAAGACACTTCATGCGCAAACTTTCTTTGCTTGCATTTGGATCAAGGATTAAACCAAGAATATAATTTCTTGGCAGCATCTTTAATTTTTCTAAAATATAATGCTATTCATTATTTTATACATCGATTTCTGTTTCCTTTAAATATAACACAATAATATTATTATATGACTGTAAATCAAGTACAACGAAACAGCCACAAGTAATGGACAGTTTTATTATTTTAGCCTCTTCAAGTCGGTTTGTTCTTAAAATATCCTTTGTTACCAGGCGGTTTGTAATTAGGTGAATGAAAATAAAATTTAAAAAACCGCTATTAATTGCGATCGGACTTTTACGCTGTAATGTATGATGAAGTTATTATTTTTAGTTTTAATTTTTAAATTTATATAACATTTGATAACTCACAGGTAAGTTAAAAATTATAGACGATTATTTTATTTTAATCTTTCGTAATTTAATAATTTTAATTTTTTTAGCCTGAAAACTAAAATCAATCAATCCAAAGTTTAGAAAACACTTTAAGAAATGTAAAAATGAAGAAGCAGCTCGGTACAATTATTGTCCAAAGCCGATTTTATGTAAGACATACCACCATTAGAACGATGAAGCATTTAGCACGTATGCATCAACCACATTTTAAAAGAATAGTTGGAAAATATGCATAAAATAAATATCTCAAAAATTGTTAAACATTTTAAGAAAATTAAAAGAGAGAGAGAGAGAGAGAGAGAGATTGTATCTAGATCTAATTTTATACGCGAATTATTTTATTTCAGAGAAGAATTATGTATTACCAAAGAACTAGTCAGATATCTTAAAGCTAATTTTTACATGAGAAAAAAAATAGCAAATATCAAACATAAGAATTAACAGAATTGGATTATAGTTTTAGTCTTACTTTGGATGAATGAACGAGTATTGGAAATAAAATTTTGATATTATTATTCATTCAGTTAACTGGGGGAAAAAATTAATTTATGATTAGCGAAAATGTATACTTCCGGGAATTCCTAACTTGGACAAACAACGTCTCTTATCCCGGGAACAGAAAAATAGCCGAGACTCAGAAACCCTACTGAATATGATTAGAGGTCTCTATTTGAATTACTCTAATCTGGAATCTCTCTTGACATGAAAATATTACAAATATCGTATGGTCAGAACCCATAAAATTAGCTTTTCTCTTTTTCTCAATGCGGTACTTTATATCTAAACAACTATTTTCCGTACGTAAGTCATAAAGTCATCCGACCTTTGAATATTGTTCTCACTTTTAGAGGAAGTGTCCCACAGATATCCCCAAAATACTAGAATCGGTGCAGAAGAGAGCTATTAGGTACTGATAAATGATTCTCTCTCCTCAAATTTCTGTCCATCCACAGTACTAATGTGGTATACGTTGAAGAACCTCTTCTGTATAAGATTTCTATAAAAATCTGGGATTCTTCATTTGGTTCAAAAATGTAAAGAAAGCAAAAAGTCAGATACTGTTTTTGATTTATCAGTTTTCTTAAACTGACTGTTTGTAAATGGACCAGCGGTCGCCAATCTTTTGGACCTCACGGACCACTAAACTCACAATTTTGAATCCTGCGGACCACTAACATGAATTTTTTTAAAAAGGTTCAAACATCTATAAAATGATGATCATAAAAGTTGCATTTTATTAATATGAAATGCACTTGTTTAATTATAATAAAATTATTAGTGTGATATATGTTGCTGCTCGTTTGAAATAAGTTTATGGATTCTTGGCTCCAATGACGTCACTGCAACACGGAGAGCCGTTTCTATTTCAAGCAGACAGCGGTACTTGTGTTTAATTGCCGTAACAGATGAGAATGTATTTTCACACAAATAGGTTGTTGCAAATGGAATCAAAATTTTGATGGCTTTTTTCACTCAGCACTGGGTATTCACTTTTTACAGAGAACTAAAAATGATGTCTTGATGAAGACGAGTGGAATTTAGCTTTGAGACTGTCGTCTGATGATAGATCGATTAGGCTTTCTTTTTTTTTTTTTTTTTTCATACTCAAATTGCTATCTTCAATTTTCGCCGAAACTGGATCCATTATCCACATACTTCCATGTCTTCCCAGACATGAAAGTATGTGGATAATGGATCCAGTCCTCTTCCTTTGGGCAATAACGGCCAAAGGATTCTGTGAGCGACCGTAAGTGCTGTCGAACAATGGTTATTACCTGTCGGTTGACATCCTCTTCTTTCATATACTCATCAAGATTCGGGAACATTTGCAGATCTTCTTCAGTGGGAACACGTCCGTAAGCTGTCCTTGCAAGAGCGTGTTTTGCTCGTTTAACAGTGAAAACATATCTGCCAGGTATGCAAGCTTAGCTAGCCAATCATCGTCGGACAAGAGATCTAGGAATTTCGATTTATTTTGTTACTGGAAAAATAATTTGACTTCTTGGCGCAAGTCGAACAATCAGGTTAGTATTTTGCCTCTCGACAGCCATCTCACCTCAGCGTGAAGAAAGAGATGAGTATATTGAGCGCTCATTTCTTCACAAAGTGCCTCAAATATTCAAGAACTGAGCGCTTTGTGCCGAATTTCATTTACAATTTTAATTACATCAAAGAGTACTTCGATTCGTGCAGTTCTGGAGACATTCTTTTCACCACAAGTTTCTCACAATGTCAAATACAATGAGTAAACAAGATGTGTGGGTGTCTAACATCTTTCACTTTTGTAGCAACTCCTGAAAGATGCCCGGCCATGCTTGTGGCACCATCTGTGCATATCCCAACACATTTCTTCCATTCACTACCGTGTCTCAGTAAATAATCATTAAGTGCATCGAAAATCTCAGAGCCGGTTGTTCTACCCGGCAAGTTAAGCGAACAGAGGAGTTCTTCCTTTAGCTCTCCTTGACACTCAGACCTCACAAAACAAAGGAGAATTGCCTTTTTAGTTATGTCTGCTGATTCGTCGAGTTGAATTGAATAAAACGTTGAATTTTTCACCATTTCTATCACTTGAGTTTCAATATCTCGGCCATGTATTCGATTCTGCGCTTCACAGTGTTAGCGGACATAGGAATTACTTTCAGTCTCTGGACAGCCTGTTTCCCCAAAACCTCTTCACAGGCTTGTAACTAGCTTAATTAATTATTCTCCAATCGTATACGGCTTTTTACTTTTCGCGATTTGAAATGCTATCAAATAAGAAGCCTTTACTAGGGACTTATCATCAACAGTCAGTTTTTCTCATGAACTTATTTGCTTTTGTATACTTTCACGCATCCTTTGAAAATATTCAACTGGCTTCTTAGCTAAATCTGAGTGTTTTGGCTGCAAGTGCCTGGCGAGTTTCACAGGTTTCATGGTATCATTGAATAAACTCTCAATGACACCATGATTGAGAGTTTTCATCTTCAATGATACCATGAGAAGAGGGGGGTATCTCAATGATACCCCCCCCTCTTCTCCCCCAAGCGTTAGGCTCTGAGACAAGTCGGTTGGGATCGCGGGCGTAAGGTCGCATCAAGTAAAAAAGGCCGACCCCAAATAGATGGGATAAGGCACAAGAGGAAGAAGAAGAAAAGTATTAAAATAATAATAATAATAATAAGAAGAAGAAAATAACAAATATATAAAAAATTTAAGAATTAATAGAATCAGATCACCGTTTTAGTCTTACTTGGCTGAATGGACCAGTATTGGAAATAAAAGGTATTTCAGTATCGTTGTTCAATCAGATCCGGAAAAAGTTTTTAACTTAGGATTACTTCATAAACTGATATTCAAAATAACGTTGCCTCCCGAATGCAAGAATTTGGAATAATTTTGAAAAACAAAACAATACAAAAAAAACTGTATTATGGAAATGTTAATGCGACAGATTGTATAGTCCCAGAAATTCCCGGGACTTGAAAAAAAAAAACGTCCAGAGCCTTGAGAACAGAAAAATAGCTGAGTCTCAGAAAGAGTAGTATATTACAACGCTCAATATTCATTATCTGCAACAGCTGATTATTGGGTGAGCAAAAGGAAAAGATTTCGATTTTAGTGCGATCAGTTCCGCGTTGTTCATTTCAATATCACCATCTGCTTATTTGATGATCTTGTAAATTCTGCTAACTACAAAGAATCAGGAAGAAAATGTCATATTCAGCTAACACACCTTGGAGGGAAGATGATGCAAGAACACTAACATTTCTTAAGAATCTATTTCTTATCTTGTTATTGGGTGGTTCTGGTTGGATACTCTTCACTCCTCTTAAAGATTGGGAAACTTATGCACTTAGAGAACAAATGCGTCTAGCGGGGAGTGACAGTTGCTAGTGACATGATGCTCAACTTTGTCCCCTCTTGAAATTTCATACTGAGAAGGGGGGGGGGGAATGCGCCAATTTGAAAAAATGCAATCGCTTCGAAATTTCTAAAAGTGGAAAAGACTACATTTTGTAATGTTTCTGTATAGAAAAATATTGGAAAATTTTTTTCAAATTTCAATAAAATTGTCCATCCATTTTTCCGAATACTGTAGATGTCTTTCACGTGTTAATTTTCACTTATAGGAATAAATACATAAATAAAAAACGTTGAATAGAAGAAAACTGTCATTTTAATTTTGTGGTTTTTCAAACCCAAGCAGGTGATTTTCGATAACTGTTTCGCTTTTTTTAAAATATATTTTTAACAGCAGAATTTTTATAGCTCTCTCTCTCTCTCTCTCTATATATATATATATATTTCTTCCCATAAAAAAAACGACCTAATCGATAGGCATAACGCTTCCTTGTGACTAGCTACTTTTCAGTACTTCTAAACAACAAAAAGAATAATTTCCTGCTGTTTACAGATTGTCAATTTAGAACTTAATTCTCTATTTCTAAAAACAAAATAGAAAACATAATCCTTAGCCCACCCACGGTACAAAATTTACTATAGGTTTGCAGTATTAAAATAAGAGCAGTTTTAAAAAATACACAATACTTTTTCAGTTTTGCTTTGTGTGTGTGTGCACCGGCCAGTTTTTAGTTTATTTCGTATAATGATACAACGTGAGACCCTTTTACTGGAGGTACAGCACCATCTCAATCCTCCCTAATTTTATTCATGCTCGGGACCGGCATAGCTGAAGAATCAGGCCTATGACTGAGTCTTAAATATTCCTGACTGTGACCAGTGTGTGTTCACGGGGACGGTTTGCCTGTTCTGGGGGAAAAACCCGAGTTTCCGGGTGAGAAAACTCCATACCTCCTTATGAGACAGGCTAACTCACTTTCGTCGAAAGAGACCAGATAAAGGTTCCTCACGTCACGGACAGGAATCGAACCCAGGTCATAACGCCAAAGGGCTTCGTCTATACGGACTGAACTACGGAGGCTCTAGCCAGTTGAGAATACTTCCCATTAACCAATAATCCACACCCAGAAAAGACCGATTCATTTTTCAGTTACATCCAAAGGGTTAGAGTTATGTGTTCTTTTTAATTACGAGCGAAACAAGATGAGGAGTCGGCGTATGTATTACGTGTGTTAATTGGCTTGTGTTCCAATTGGCCAGTTTGCCTGTTTTCAGGAATAAGAAACCCGATTTTCGAGAGAGAAAATCTTGCCATCTCTGTGCGAGACTGGCTAACTCAGCGAGAAAGTTTGTAGATCGATTTGGAATATTTTGAAACCATCAAGAAAATGTTCCTGATTTCATTTTGACACATCCGATATGATATGTCAAAATATGTTAATGCCGAGTTTAAAAGTACGAAAACGTCTATTATTGATATCTACAATTAGTCAGTAAGACAGAATTTAAAAAAAATAATCATAATTTTTGATAATCAATGTAAACTGAACCCGACCCACTAAATTAATCTTGTGATTCCAGGTGCGAGTCGAGTCGCAACCAACTAATGGGTCCCTATGAGCACTTTGTGGTTGGTTGTTATATAAATTAGGCCAATCAACTAAATTTATGAGAGGAGCGTAATCATGTCTGAAAATTGAGTGTGTTCCCTGGTCGGTTTAGCAGTTTAAAAATTCGGAGATTCCGTAGTCGCAGGGGGGGGGGGAATCCTTTCATCTTTACATGAGACCGGGTAACTCGCCTTTAGTAAGAAAGTTGTTAGAATCGCACAGGAACTCAACTCCGATAAATTTAGATCTGTCAAGCCAAGCACTCTCACCGCTTTCGATCGATACGGAGGAGAAAAGAGGATCATGTTGGAACATTATTGCTACGAGAAGATTATTTTGATTTTGATCATTTTGTTGATAATATGTTGAAGATACTTAATGTGGAACTAAAATCGTGTGAAATGTTTTTGGAAGAAAGTGGAGGGACATTTGATTAAAATGTGTTCTCGTAGATATTAAATGAAGGGAAATGGTTGAGCACATGGTTGAATATTGTCCCCCGTCTGATTTAACGATGATATCAGAAACCTCTTTATGCCTCAGAAATAACCGAGGTAATTTTCCTTAACTGAAAATATGCATAACAGCGGAAAGAATTTCCATAATTGGATAAGTTAATCTGTAGTAATTGAGATCTGAATTATATTTCTATAATTTTGACAAGGAGCTTCCGTAGCTCAGTTGTGACGAAGGTTGGAAGGACCTTGGCTCGAATCTTGTCAATAAAATGAGAGCCTTTCAAGGACTTTTCAGCCGTCTGATACGATGTGTCAGTTTTTTTCCCTCCTCTCGCTCTTTCTTTCTATAACTCGGAGTTTTTCCTTCCGACAGTAAGCAAACCATTCCTGGGAACCCACTTATTTACAAATGGACGAGAGCAGATCTTAGGGGATGAAGAGTGGAATGGTAACCGAGCTAAATTAAATGCCTCCAAATCACTGAACAGAAGATTAAACCCATTTTCAAATGGAAAAGCTGAAGAATGAATTTTCAAAACAGTTCCGAAACACCCAGAATACATCCCCAATCATTAGCACGAAAAGACACAAAAGGAAAAAACTAACTGTATCCTTTAAGAATGTGGAATACTGATTTTACGTGATTTGTAACTTGGAGTAGGGTCTAGCATGGAACTCACGTGAATAACTTGAAAGGTAATTATCGCTCAGTTTACATGCATGGCATTTATTAACTGCACTGTTTCTACTTTGATATTTTACATCTATTTCTTAACAACAACAAGAATTTTAAGACTTGCTTCTTGAATGAAGATATCATATTCCAAATAAAATTCGTGGAAGTTGAAGTAATTTTGGGGTTTCTTGGACAGCATTTCAGCAGACGGGCTGATTACCTTTTTGTCCATATTTACTATTCTTAATATCTTTATTCGTAATTTGAAAATCATAATTACCAAGTCAGAAATATTTATATTCTAATGAAGAAAACATCTCGTATTTTACTTGCTACATTTTAATGTCTGCAAATTTTGCGAACACTTCTAACAAATTTTAGTTATTCGTTCCTAACTTCCTTGTAGTAAGAGGATGACGCACTTCCAGCCTTTTCTTCTCACTTATCAGATATTTTCAAAATTACATTAAGCATATCTTTTACTTTGAAGTAGAAGTGTTGCCATCGAAATTGCAAAATTCCAAAATTCAGCTGCAATTTTGCTGCCTACCCAAATTACGCACGGGGTGTTAAATATCGCTTTTCACTTGTTCGCAATTGGTTACTTCTCGTGGCACTCATTGAAATCTTGTATTACTAAATATTTGACGTCAGTTATCCTGAATTCGCATTCAGTCAATCATTATTGATCCATTGTGCGCTATCTCGCTCATAAAAAGCTTTCCATCAAGAGCTCGCTCCTTTAAAAAAATCTTAAAGAAAAATAGGGCCAAACTATTCAGGCTTTTAAGTTTTTTTCTTCTCCCTATATTTGTTCTCAGGAGGTGCCTATGTAATGCTATGCACCACTAGAACAAAAATTGCTTTGTGTAGATGATGATCACCGAATGTAGTCAGTGACACATTTCAGAAAAAATTTTTCTGTTGTTTTTATTTCTTAGCTATTTCACAAGTCAATCGATAATTCAGCGCTAGAAAATAGTTTTCGAATACGATATGGCGACAGTTGCATAACATGCTATCCTGGAAGTCTTAAAATCATTGGCAGCTATATAATGAACTCGACTACCGTCAAGGACTAAGCGTAAGAAAACGCGCTGGAGGATTTATTTATTATGGTTATTAAAAATAGATTTAACAGTGCTGAAACTTCTCGAGCAAATTATTTAGTGTTTCCCACTCATTTATTTAGTTTTTTTTAAAAAAAGATATTTTCTTTGCATTCATATTTTCAGGAAAAATAGGATAATGCTAGTGTACCTCAATATATCTTAGAGACCATAATTAATGGTAGCATTGACAAGTTCTGTTTTCCTTGAGACACATTAAAGTGTTTACAGAGGCGGCAGAGTATTTTCGCCTCTGGCTAAACTGGAAAACTGGCCAGAGCACACAATTAACTAATATCATAATAATGTACTACCCTCATAGCTTTCGTTACTTCGACTATAATTCTATAGTCGAAGTCTAAATAAAGAATAGAAACAAAAACAACAACTAAAGTATGCACTTTATCAGGCGATTTCTTCCCTTCTTCTCAGAGAGTCTTCTCTCTAGTAACCTTTTTTGGTACTAGCATATCACTCATAGTTTCACCAATCCTCCTAATCCCAAATCCCATTGGTCTTCAGAATGGTTTTGGTAAGATGCTCATGTTAGTGTCAACTTAGAAGGTTATTTTATTTTTGGAAAGTAGTTAAAAACTGCGAAGTCAAATTATACGTTTGGAACTAATGCACAGTGCTAGACTTAATTATCTGATAATTTAAGTTCATCATACAGAGGTGGTGCCCAGCTTAGCATTGTTATCTTTAGTAAGTAGTATCACCATAGCGTAGTCGGTGGGGGACTCTTTTCTGCAAAAGAAGAGACTCAACGCTACAATACTGTAAGCAAGCATATGAAATATGTTTAGTCGTAATTACCCACTGTAATAACATAGTTTAGAAATTATTAAATACGTGGTAATCTCAGTTATCTGCGCACTAACGTAACGTAACAATACATATTTATATAATTATGTTGAAATTTCTTTCCCTGTGACCATCTTAGTTCGTCAACAGATATGACCTCAAGCTATGTCAAGGATTTGAAATTATCAGGTCATCAGAACTACTTGATTTGGCTTTTGACCCTTCTGAACGGCACGTGGTGATCACTGAAGGAGTTATTGATTTTCTCATGTATTGCGTCATAATTTTAAATATAGCGATATTTATGTGCTTGCATTTGATAAATACGATTAATACCATGACTGTTCTAAGAAAGTGAATTTGAATTTGATACTAATCAGTCCCATCATATATACAAATCAGAATAGAATGACAATAGAGAGAGAGAAAGAGAGATTAATCGGAATTTTGAACGACGCAAATAGCATAATGAGCCAATATATGATGTTTCGTTGGTCGTGACAGGTTGGTCTATAATGTGGGATGAAAATCCCAAGTTTCTGGAAGAATGACACTGTCACCTCCATGTGAGACAGGTTAATTCTTGCCTTTACTTGAAAAAAGGCTTTATAACGATTACTCGCACGGTAGATAGAAAAGGCAAAAGTCATTTCACTATTAAATTAAATTAAGGGGATAAAAATCCATTATTATTTTACAGCCAGTATACGAAACTCTGAGATCGAAAACTACGATCTAAGAGTTTCATGCCGAAGAACTATCGGCGAATCCACGCATAAGTGAACACCTTGTAGTACAAAACCAAGGCAACTCGAAGCAAAGGTGGAGCAAGATCCCTCACTATCCTTGATATTTTCTCATGCTGTAAAACACACATAATGTAAGGCAGTATTGCATCTCCTAGGAGCTGTGTTTTACATTATGAGAAAATATCAAGGATAGTGAGGGAGCTTGCTCCACCTTTGCTTCGAGTTGCCTTGGTGTTGTCACCAAGAACGTTCGTCGGCATGAAACGTTCAAATCGCGATCTTAGTTTCGCTTACTCGCTGAAAAACAATAAGGGATTTTTATCCCCTTAACTTATCAACCTCGCCAGAAAAAAATAGCCGTTTGGCTTTTCTTCTTAGTTATAATATGTTATAATATAATATAGTGACACACCTTTCTGGCAATCGTATAGCAAAAGTATGTAAGTTCTTTTCACTTAAACTCTGATATTCCAGGTCTAGCTGCTCACTGATGAGACTTCAAAAAGGTTGAAACCGGTCTGGGTAGTGACCTCTCCTCATAATGTAAAACAGTACTACATCTCCTAAGAGCTGTGTGTTTTTACATTATGAGAAAATATCAAGAACAGTGAGGGATCTTGCTCCACCTTTGCAACGAGTTGCCGTGGTGTGGCACTACCAAGTGGTCACTTACGCTTGGATCCGCCGACAGTTCGTCGGCATGAAACGTTCAGATCGTAGTTTTCGATCTTAGTTTCGCTTACCGGCTGAAAAACAATAAGGGATTTTTATCCCCTTAACTTAATAATACATATAATTAGAAATCGTGGCAAATACGAGTATACTTTTTTCTACATGAAAAAAGTACACTCATTTTCTATTAAATGAGAAAAAATCTTGATGTTCTATAATCAATCAAAACATAAACTATATGCAAACGTAAATTAATGTCACCAAATCTTGGTCCGTGATTCTCATCCACGTGTTTTGCATGAAAGGATTTTAAGATATGAATCAAACATCAGTACATTGTAACTAGGCCTTTGCATCAGCTAGGGGTAGGAATAACACTACATGTACTTTGTACATATAATCAAGTAATTAGTTTTACGTTTTTACTTTTGCGGTCTTTTTTTTTTTATATTTTGGAAGCTTATTTCCAAAAAAAAAAAAAAAAGTATTTTTCACATTTATATAATATAGAATTAATTATCTTCCATTAACATTCCCCAGAGCTTAAAATGTTTATTTTATGCTTTCCTTATGAATTCAAAGAAAATTAATGGTTTCTTTACGTAAACTGTAGCTCGGAGAGGGAAAAGAAGAAAGAGGCGGATTTTAACCAGTTTATTATAGGCATGGCGGTGGCGGCCGGAGAAAATTTTAAGTGGGGGGTGCTGCATATACAAAATAAAATTTTAAAAAAATCTTTTTTTTTTCCCCTAATCAGTAAACCCATTTATTAATAAATAAATTTACTTGTTTAAAAATTGCTTTATTAAAAATATTTCACCCTCACCACGAAAAACACCAATAATAAAAGTTTCGTATCTCACAGAAATAACGAGCGCAAGCATACGATACACTGCCCAAAGAGCAGTGTCAAGCGTAAACGAATATCGGCGAGTCTACTTGCAATTGGCGCGATCATTCTCACACTGCGTTAGATCGCAGTGCCTTTGTTTCGTGTAACCATAATTGAAAAAATATAATTCTTTTCATATTTTCAGCAGTGACATTCGTCATAATTCAGCCTTGTATCTAAAATAAATAAATAATTATATGTTATTTTAACAAAATAAAATAATATTTGAAAAAAATAGTTCACCCTTTCGTATCTCACAGAAATAATGAGCGCAAGCATATACTACTATACACTGCCCAAAGAGAAGAGTATAGTATGGTAATAAAAATAAAAATTATGATAAATTTTTATCATAAATTTATCAAGATTTATGATAAAAATAACTGATGGCGTTATTTTTTATCATAAACCTCATAAACTATAATTAAATAACAGAAATTTGCGTCGAATTTTTAAATTTAATTGTAAATAAATAGTTGAATTCATATATACTGAACACAACTAAGTTATAATAACATGTTCTACGATAACATGATAGACTGAATAGAAAACAAGAAACAAAATTTGTAGAGGAAAGGAGGTAATGACACAAAACAAAATCACGAAAAGAGTAAAGCAAAATATTAAACTACGAGTAAAATCACAAAACTTTTAATTTTGGTCGACGTTTCCCGTATAAAATATTATTAAATGGTTATAAAAAATAAGATAATACAAAAAGAAAACGATAAGTAAAAGGTAAAGAGGAAAGAGTTTGAGAAAAAAGTAACTGGATTGGATAGTCAGTTTTTATTTGTTTACTTTAAAAAAACACTACGTTCTTCGCTGTTGTCTGTTTGCTTTCTTTTTATGCTTGTAGCCAGAATTACTACAGTGTATAATAAAAACTGCGTAATTAATGTAGAGTATACGATGCTACACAAAATAGAATAATATCTCCTGGTAGAAGGACAATAATAAAAATAGCAAAATATATTTAATATCTTTTTTCAATTTTTTACGTTAAAATTTTAAAACTTTTCTTTGTTTATCCTACGTATTTTGATATGCTTTGTAATTTATTAGAAGACATTTAAGACACTAGTTATGTTGTATAACATGTGACTCCCATCCACGAAAGGTGGTAAACCTATTTTCTTCTGTTGTGCATTGGTCCTAGTGGACAAAATCTTAAATAGATAAAAATCTTTAAGAATAATGTGTTTTGATGTTAAAATTTAACCTTAGGTTTGTCTTAATATTGCATTAGGACAAATCATAAAAACGATTTGTCCACAAGCATCATAGAATGTTTATTCGTTTTATTCTGTATGGTAGATACAAAGAAAGAAAGAAAGAAAAAGTAACACGAATCTGTAATATTCCGAGAAACTTGATAATTTCATGGCCGGATTAAAATTTTATTGGCCGAGTGACTACCAACAAGGTTCGAATCCGGTTGTATGCATGGCTATCTGTGAATGCCTTTAGGTAGGTGGTGAATTTCATCGCCGATACAAGATTTTATTTTGTGTGTATCGGCAATGCACACAAAATTTCAAGATACTTGAAAAATTTTTCAAGTGTATCTTGAAACATTTTCCACATTTAGTCTCACGAGCAGGATTTCTAGATTATTTAAAAAATAAATAAACCTGTAAATAAAATAATAAAAATCCCTCAACCTACTCACAGTACTCATGTGCTATAGTTTAACAACTTTTCATGGGTGAGAGCCACATAAAAAATGTTCCTACACAAAGAGTAACTGATTTAGCAATCACTAAATGACAACCTTCAAATTGTATGATTTACTGCCGTTTAAATGTCCTTGTTAGTGATAAGTCTTTCAGTCGCTTGTTGCTATGTGAAAGTAAAACAACTTCAATTAGTCGGTTGGCATAAGAAATTCCATCCAGTCCTATATCAGTTTCAACAGATTGCGACTTCCTACCAGTGATATATTTGAAGGCTGAATTTCACCTCGGTGGCCTTGTATGTGTCGTGTAACGAACTTAACAGAAGTAACTGCTGGCAAATGTGCACATGTGGACAAAATTACAAGAGGAAATTCTAAAGAGTTCTGTTGCTTACGTAATTAATATTAAAACAGAATCACAAAAGAAAATAAAACATCTTTTTGCACTCATGGAAATGACATCTTTGATTCATTTCAATAAATCATTTGAAAAGCAATTCGATGCGTTTAATTTAGAATTAATATAACAGAATGTTGCCTGTGAGGTGTTTTTGTCATATGCTTCAATTAGAAAAGAATCTTTCAGATGTTATCTCTAATGAGAAGAATTTTCTATGCCTTTATCACGAGAGGCTAAGTTAATTATCGGTCTTAGACAGAGGAAACTATGCCTTTTTTATGGGACTTAAACCACCCATATATTTTTCACAAACATAAGATGTGAGCATAAAACCAACCAGATTATCCTATGATGACATCATGTTTAATGGCCAACCTGACTGACAAGGTACTAACCCTAATATACGTTTCTCAAATTAAATAAAATATGTCAAAATGAATCCTGCAAAGCCGTTTACATCCAAAGGGTTTTGCAAAGCTCTTTTAACCTTAACTCGATCGGAGCAGTCGGTCTCCACTCTTAAGCATCAGTCATAGTTGAACTCAATGAATCAAGACTTTGAGGGGAGAGAGAGATTATGGTAGACAAGTGACGCTCTCTGAAACAGAATAAGTTCTAAGGTCGAGTTCTTTATTTGCGGTGTTAAAAACCGGAGTTTCCTTGAGGAAAACTCCCTACTTATTGTACTGAAAAAATTTCTCTTGGAGCAACCAGAACCGAACTTATAACACTCTTTCTTCGGCATTCTAGAACACCCATTATAGCACCATGAAAGCAAACGCCACTTTCCCTGGGTTACGTAGCACCTCAGCCCTGCTAAAACACGAGCAACATTAGGTACTCTTCATATATGCCCAAAATTATCTAAATAACTTTCTTTCTCTATCTTTAGGAAAAAGAAACTGTAGAAGAAAAAGAAACTATTTGGACAAATGTTTTCTTTACTAATATTCCCCCCCCCCAGTATTATAATTATTTAACTTGAATTTCAATTATTTTATTCTGTTTTTTAGCCGTCAATCGATTCATTCTGTTTGCATGCATTAAAAAACATTTCTCGTATGGTTGTGGCATTTCCATCCACCAGGTGGCATTCATATCACGCGGTGAATGCCAATATAGTAGAGTGTAGGTTTATGACCTACTGTTGATTCAAAGTTGCTGATCGACGTGGGCAAGGAATACGATCTGACTGAATATGACAAAGAAGTGACTCGACTGCAAGCTTTCTTATGGTCACTCTTCATGGTGAATGTCTTCCCAGAGGACACAGCTGTGTTTCAGCAGGATAATGCATCGTCCGAGATTGGTTCGATGAACACAACTGTGACTTCCATTTCACCAAATATCTATATGAATTCAAGATTTTGCTTTCAATATCACATCTTGAAGTATTACTAATACGTAGTTAGACTTATGCTGAAGGTATACTCTTAAACTGAATTCTTAATATACGCTAAATACAGTACTTACGAAAAAGTTCTAAATGTATAAATATTCCAACAGCGCTTATATTTCAACGCAGTTGGGACAACGATTTCTACTGAATACTCCGATAGTAGTTGATGTGATGGTTTATGAAAATGTTTTTATCAACACTATTGGTACGAACATAAATTTTGCATTTTGCTTAATCTATTTTGTATCATAGTCATTGTTTGAAAACTGGTAGCTGTAAATTATTTATACTGTATTAATTTAAATGCTTAAAATTAAAAAAAAAGAGTTGTAGACGTCCTTCAAGTCTCTAATTAAGAAACATGTATTTATTTTTATTGTATATTTTTAAAGTTCAGCAAAGCATATTGGGTACTTTAACTACTGTATTAGGTGAGTGAAAGTTTAATACTAGCAGCGCAACGGAAATTCGAAAGTTGGAATAAGTCATAAATCAGATCGATGAGGCTTTAAATAAAGTTATTGATCCAGAAGTTTTTTTTTTTTCAGGTATTTAGAAACTTGCAGCTGTCCTCTGTTAAAAGTGACTCATTCTCACCGAAAAACATTACAACTATTTTATTAAAATAGATTGATTCCTGTAATAATTCTGGCATTTAAGTAGATCTAAAAGAAATCATGCAAAATGAGAACTCAGAAAGTGAAATTTTCTTCTAATAATAAGTGATATATGCCATAGGAAAGTTTTATAACGATTAGGTGAAAGGCTAGACTGGTTTAAATCCATCTTGAGAGAGAGAGAGAGAGAGAGAGAGAGAGAGAGAGAGAGAGAGCATTACTACGTATTACAAACATAAGACGTTGTCGATGAAAAGTGACATGCTCTATTCGAAGATTCCTTACAAGCTTATTGGTCTCATACATCAATTTTCAAATCTAGTTTACTCGATCCCCAAGACAGCGGATGCACTATCTACTCGTCGAACCGGGCCGTCAATATTTTGATATCAGTTGGTCACAAGAAGAAGCGTTGTTGCTTTGATAGGCAGAGGGGGGGGATGCTTATTCTGTTAGAATTAGAATTAAAAGTCATTTCAATAAAGTCCGAGGTCCACTGTTTTATATTTTTAAATAAACATTTTTGTAAAGATTTGTTGAGCGGATTTTTTTGTTTACTTTAACACCCGGGGGGGGGGGGGGTTGAAGTCTAGTGGGAAAAAACAAGGTTCGAGCCTAGTTTTCTTTAATATCGATTTAATATATCCAAAATTTTAAATAATAATTAAAATAATTTCAAAATCCTAATATAAACTGCTGTCTATATGCCAAATATGCGTAGTTTAAGAAAAATAGAAAGAAATGTTTTGTATTTTTTTTCTATTTCCGCATTTACTTTGGAACTGGAATTATATAAAGTAAACATTTTATTTATTTTTTTAGCATAATAAATTTTCCCTGAAATTCCGTCTACGTGAAAAGTTCACAATTTTTTTAAAACTTTATTTTCAATCCTTCATATTTGTTTATAAAAGTTTTATTAACTTTGAACACCCGTGATGTATGATGACATAAATTTACGTCATGATATTCATGTACAGTTTCCCTATGGCCGGACATTGTTTCAACTGAAAAATAAATAAATTATTAATTAACCACCACTTAACGATAATAACCAATGTTAGTTTAATTTTTATTTTAATTGTTTTTAATTTTACATTTTATAAAATATTGAGAAATGGAAAATAAAGATAAATATGTGAATGTTTCAAACATTTCATTTATGAGAAGTATTCTTCAAAGAGTCGGAGAGGTCCTTCAAGTATCTCTTCGATTAAGAAAATGTATTTATTTTTATATTTGACAACCGAAATTTGACAGTTGGAACAAGTCTTAAATCAGATTGTTGAGGCTTTAAATAAAGTTATTGATCCAGAAGGTTTTTTTCAGGTATTTGGAAACTTGCAGCTGTCCTCTGTTAAACGGCGACTCATTCTCACCGAAAATTAACTGTTTTATTAAAATAGATTGATTCCTGTAATTCACTGTTTTAAAATTCATCGAATGCTCATTATTCACAATAGGAAATTATAAATATAATATGAAAATTCAGCGCATCAAAGCTCAGTATGTTAACACTTACGTTCAGCTGTTGCTGGCTTTCATTCCTTTATCCACTTTTTCGGCATTGTTACTTTAATTAGAAAACTTCTTCTTTTTCTTCATAAATGGCGACGTTTCTTCTTTATTAATCATTATTATATTTCAGCGATTAACTCGCTTGAAATGTTTCCTATAATCAATGAAAGAGTAAATGAGTTTCATGTAATACTCCTTGTTTCTCTATTAATATTTTAAAGGCATTCGAATTAATTTATTTTTTGAGATTATAACATGCAGTTTATATCTTGAATTTAGTAAGGCACTGCCTTTCTAATAATCATAATCGTTAATATTCCATATTTTAAAAATACATTTTAATAATTATGGCTTTCTGCCAAGTATCAAGTGGTATTTTACACACACACACACACACACACACACACACACACACACACACACACACACACACACACACACACACACACACACACACAGGAATGATTTCTCTGCAAACTCTTATTCATGTAGTATACTTCCGTTTCTAATGAATGTACAGCCAAGTTCTAATTTCGACATCACCGTTAATAAACCTATTTATAAGAATTAAAAAAAAAAAAAAACCAGAAGTACTAAAATTGATATACATACATCGTAGCTTATATTATTTTGTAATAAAGAGGTGAAGTCGAAAATGTATTAACACTTCTTCCATAAGATGATCACGTATAAACATCATCAGTCTATTCTTTCATTAGTCTTTGGCACCATTTTAAAAATGGTTTACGATGACATTTTTATGACATTCAGCTTTAATGATTTTAAGATTTGTTTCAAGGCGAACACGCGCCAACACCAGCATGTCAAGTGCCCTTTGAACGAGAGAAACCAGAAACAACTCCTTTCAAAGAAACTGGAAAAGCTCTCTATGAAACATAACGAAAGTGACACTGAGACTGGAAATACTCCCTTTGAAAGAAAGTGAGGAATCCCTTTTTAATATTATCCTATCAACAACTGAAGAAAACCATATATTTAACAAACACGATCGAAACGTCATCGACCACCAATATTAGTTTAATATTAAAGTAATAGTTTTAATATATATAAACAATTTTAAACCAATGATGTAAATTAAACTATTTATTTCAAATTGTTTTGTAGTTATAGTCACTCTATTCATACATGAGACTTAACGCCAGTTCGAGTGATCTAATCCTGATTATGCACACACTGTAAAAGATGTTTTTTACGTCATTCGTCTTTGTTTGAACTTCTACAGACATAACAAAGCAAAGTAAACCACTATCGATCATATTTTTTTCCCCTCCCTAATAGCTTTAATAGCTACCGATAGCCACTAGTCAAGTCAGCCGTTAAGAGAACCTATTTCTCCTAAAAGTCTTCATCGTGTATTGATTGAGCGTATAGGCAATTCTTAGAAGGGTCAATGCACCAAAAGGAAAAGAAGGGGAATTGACAGATCAATTATAGCATTAATATTTAGGCCTTAGCTTTTACAAGACTTAAGAGTGTTAAAAAAACTGAACAATTTTGACGTCGTAACGACTTACTTTGCATTTTTATACCGGCCGCTAGATGTCTCTCTCTCTTTTTGTAGAATATCCGTGTTTTCTGAACAGCTCATACCGCATAAATATCAGTCAATTGACTTATAAGAATATCTTACGCTACATTTTAACTTAATTTTTTTGCGTATCTTTTGTTTGTAGTCCTGTTTGTTGATTTATCGGTTTCTTTCTTTTCTTTTTTTTTTCCATTTTTTTAAGCTCAAATACAAACATATCATATGTAAAGAAGATTATTCCAATCGTAATCTGATTTGATAAGAAGGATTCGGATGACTTTATCGAGTCGCTTATCAGTACATAAAGAGATAAAATGTCTCGTAAAAGAATGGCTTTAGTGAGCAATGCTGCAACTTTCAGGAAATTGAAAGGAAACAGTTTTGTTGGCGGACATCAAGAACAGGGTAAGCCGATTAAGTAGATGAAACATTTAAACTGCAAGTAGCGTTCAGATAACAGGAATTTATCTTAGAGATAATGGAGACTTCAACCAACAGGTAGTCTTGTTATATAAAAGAGATAGAATACGAGAAATTGCCAATCGAATCACATTTTTGAAAATTGCCTGATGATTGAAAAAATTATTAAGATTCCTCCAAGCCCAACTTAGAGGAATCTTTTATAAGTTATATTACCAACAACATTATGAAAAGGTTATGGTTTTAGACAAGAAAGGGAAGATTAAAAACGGGTTATTTTCTGCCAGAGATTTTCAGAGAGTGGGGAATACTTGTATCCTGTGAAAGAAGGCTATTCGTTATAATAAATTTATGTCATGACAGACACCACGACAGTTTGTCTCAGAAACAGAGCGACAGAATTTGCCAATCTCCTATGACTGGTTTCTTCAGGCTCAAATAACAACGGTTAGAACATCAATAACCGGTTAATACGAATTAATTAATTTAAAAAACCACGTTCATATAGCACGGAATGATGCAAAATCCAATTGACTAAATTGACTGTTAACCTGTACTTACTACAAAATACATGTTTGAAACAATTAATGAAGCAAATAAGTGAAGATTTATTATAATGAATTTATGAATCAAAAGATCCTTACAAATACATTAAAATTATTTCGTAGAACTTTTATTATAATTAAATTTCTGTCTCTCTGTCCTTCTTAAGTTTAAGACCTAATTATCTGTTACGGCTAAGCAACTAGAATTTTTAAACGCAGTTTTGATATGGTAAAATATTTAATCCTATCTTTACTCTGAATAACACAAAACAGTTCCTGGTATACTGTACTTCCCTCGCAGGATTCAACAATAGACTGCATGAAAAGTGATAAAAGTGCTTTGGAAAACTTTAACGTCAGGAATGTTGGCCCAATGTTGGCCAAATGTTCAGTTGACATATCCTGAAGATATGTCAACTGAACTTAACATAAGGCAATTCCATATTCAAACGCGACTACTCAACACGGATTTTAAATGATCACAGAAATCCTCGTAATTGTGCTGCAAGAGGTTCTACAAAGGATGATATTTAACTGCTTTCCAAAGGAAAAATATCTGATAAATCCTGATCTCTAGCACTGACCACCCTAAATATAGAGTAGCCACTTCATCAAGAACAATATCAACCAGACATCCTCAGTGCATATTTAGAGGTCTCTGGATTAACTATCAAATATATATAAACTTCCCAATGCTATCTGGCTTAATCCTGTTTTCCTAAGCAACATCGTTTAAGCAAGATCTTTATTGGTGATTTCAAAGCCATTATTCTTTATGGGATACCAAGATGATGACCGAATGGAGACATACTGGTTAACTGGATGGAAACTTAAAACATATTTAGTTTTTAATACTAAAGACAACCCAAGTTTTTTTCGTCTCAATAAAAAAAGAGGGTACAATCTTGATCTTTGCTTTACCACCTTCAAAAAGACGACTAGAGGCTACTCTCTATTAACAGAAAAGTTCCTTAGCACACTTTTCTAAATAAGGAGCTATGTGCTATGATCTAGGCAGTAGGTATCTGTATTTCGATAGCAAATGGGATTTTCAAAAAGCTGATTGAAGATCTTTTGTGAAGCAAGTTGACTTTAACTTGAGATGGGTCAAACCAATTGGTAATAACTATAAGAGATTCGTTAGAGTTGTGAGGCTGCAGTAGGATGATTCCAAGAAGCTATCAGGCGTTTTGATGATGAAAGTAAAAGATTATTTCAAGAATTACAGACAACTTTTGTACCTCCACAGCTTCAAAATTATTACATTCTTTGCACAAAGACTCAGGACAGATGGATCAAAGTCTTGAATAATACTAGCTTTACACATTCCAGAATTAAGGCTAGTCCTTAATAAGAAAACTTCATTCTAGCAGTACAAGCTTCAAAAAACATTATCTCACCAACATTCATATGGCATTGCAAAATATAACGTCTCCATAATGACTTATCCAAGTGAGAAATGTGCTACACGTGATGAACGCAACGCTAAAATTCAAGAAAACATACTTCTGGTCTTACTCCCTCTTTCACATCTCCAGAACTTGTACAGGCCATCAACTATATGAAAATTGAGAAAGCAGCTATCCTAGATGGCATCTGTTGAATTTATAAAGAATAATGGACATACCATTATATGGCTGACTGACTAATGTGTAATGAAAAGTTCAGTGGAAAAGCTCATCTAAGTGTTACTCGTTTTCTGAATGAGATTCAAACCAGTCTTTCATCAAAGGGCGTGGTCGCCACCGACTTCATTACGAAGAAGCTTTGACCAAATGAAAAAAAAAATCAGTTTTCTAATAATGACACAATATATGCATTTTGCAATGAAATGTTAAAATATCAGTTTTCAATTAATGTATAATTCAATGTATAATTTTAATTTTCATAAAATTAAAATTCAATGAATTATTGCTTCACTTTTCGTTTCACTTTGATGCATGGAAAACGCATAAATTTTAAAACTATACATCGATGCGAATAATTTAAAAACTGTTTTCATTTCCTTTGTAGGAATGAAAACGCTTCCTATAATGGTAACAAAATAGTTCATTCTGAGCCCATTAGATGCCAGCACCTGTCATAAAGTATACCTATTATCGACACTTTAGGCACAAATAGGATATCTATTACGAAATTGAACTTTGAAGTCGAGATGTTTTAACAGAGAAACTTCCACATATAAATATTTCTGTTTAAATTTTGATAATTTTGTTTTCATGACTACTAGGTATTTCAAATTCAATATAAATAAAAATGTGCCGTCTGTTAATGATAATTTTCGGCATTGGAAGGTTTCAATTAAGACAGGGTACATGTGGAATTATCGGGCTGGAAAGTATGACAAGCTTAGGAGTTTGATTGGCTCAGTGCCATGGCATGTACAACTGCAAGGACCAGAAGTTGATAGTGCATGGGAGGTAGTTAAGAAGTGCTTGCATGAAGCAATGGCTGACTCTATACCTAGAGTCCGAATAATAAATCAAGTAGGGGTTAAATGGATGAATAACACCATTAAGCTTGAGCTGCAAAAAAAGAAACAACTATGGAGGGAATTTAAGGAAAAAGGTGACCGGCAGGCCAGAAGGGTGACGAGTGTGGTAAGAAAAGCAAAAAAGGATTACGAAAGAACATTGGCCATGCAGGCTAAAGAGAATCCTAAACAGTTTTTTAGATATGTAGCAAGTAAAAGGAAAAATGTACATGGCAGAATGATTTTAAAGAATGCCGATGGTAGGGAGGTATCTGAATCAGTTGAGATAGTTGAGTTACTGAGTGAGCACTTTGCAAGAATATATCATCCAGGTGGTGACATTTCAGAAACGAATAAACCAGTAGATTATACGGGAATTGTGGTGAATGAAGAGGAGGTGAGTAGTCTATTGCATAACCTCAATGTCAATACATCTGTGGGATTGGATGGTATACCAGCTCGTGTAGTACGAGAAGCAGCTAAAGAATTGTCAGTACCCTTGACCATTTTGTTTAATTTGAGTCTCGGGTCTGGGTTAGTCCCGAGCGGGTGGAAGGAGGGGAAAATAGTTCCACTGCATAAAGGTGGTTCCAAGACTGCTGTTGTAAATTACCGACCGATTAGCATATCAGGAATCATTGTCAAGGTCTTAGAGAAATTAGTCAAGAAAAGAATACAGGATTGGATAGATGAAAATGGGATATTGTATGGGGGACAACATGGTTTTGTGAAGGGTAGATCATGCCTCAGTAACTTGCTCACGTTTTATAACACAGTGACGGCTGAACTGGATAGGGGTAGTGGGTTTACAGTGATACTACTGGACCTTGCCAAGGCCTTTGATAGGATACCGCATGGAACCCTAATCAGTAAACTGGAGTAGATGGGGATGGATATAGGTTTGGTGAGATGGATAGGAGGGTGGTTGAAGGAGAGATACCAGAGAGTGGTTTATTCAGGAATGGAGTCAAAAAGACGTCTTGTGGCTAGTGGAGTGCCGCAGGGCACTCCACTCGTTGGGTAGAGCAATTGTGAGTGCACAGGATGTCAAAATTTTACAGGATGATTTGGATAGTTTGGAGGACTGGGCTAGGAAAAATGGATGGCAGTTTAATGTGGAAAAGTGTAAGGTTATGCACTTTGGGGTGAAAAGAATAGCAGCAGTATATCGCATTGGTGGAACCGTACTCCAGGAGATTGATGAGGCCAGGGATTTGGGAGTGCTGGTGGATAGGGAGTTGAAGTTTAGGGGGCACATTGCAAAAGTGACTAAAACAACTCACCAAATCACTTGGCTTCTGAAAAATACTTTAACATGCAGAGACAAACAAGTTGTTGTTCCTTTGTATCGAGCCTTGATAAGACCCCATCTGGACTTCTGTGCACAGTTATGGGCACCAGGGTTTTCTTCGTGATGGGGAGGAAGTGGAGAGGGTCTAAAGACGAGTGACCAAGATGATAGCAGGTCTGTGGAATGAACCTTATGAGAATAGGTTGAAGATTTGTGGGTTGCAGAAATTGGACGATAGGCGAAGGAGGGGTGATATGATTGAGACATTCAAATTACTGAAGGGTTTTTATAAGATTGATCCAGAAGATATTTTTGAAAATATGACTGGTGGTGGGAGGACTAGGGGCCATGCATGAAAGCTGGGCAAGAGCGTGGTTGACAAGGGTGTTAGAGCTAGGTTTTTTACTTGGAGAGTGGTGAATGAGTGGAATAAGCTTCCAGAGTCTGTTGTGGGTACTACGACCGTGAATGAGTTCAAGGCAAGGTATGATAGATACTGTGTGAATGTTGAATAGCTGTTCCAGACATGATGTTAGGGCCTCCCTCGATGAGTCTGTCGACTCCTTGGAGTTTCCCGGAACAACAACAACAACAATAATAATAATAATAATAATATTTTTTTTAATTTATTTCATTATTTTTTTCTTATGACCGAAGCAACGAAAAGTGCGGTTTATGTGTTACTTTATTTATTTATTTTTTATTAATTAATCGCATGTCCTTTTTTTTTTGACGGTGACCGTGGTCTAATTCACTTTCAGCTGAAAAAGTCTTATAAAGATTCATACACGGGATATGAACCCAAATTTTCTAGCTAAAGGACCAACATGAATTATGGAGGTTTTCAGATTCTTACCACTGCAAACGTGTTCACCACTAGAATGGACCAGTAACAGTAATACTGTATTTTTAAGTTTCTAAAGATATTCTAAAAATTAAATAAATAAAATAAATCTGGTGCTCAATCAGCTTTCAACGCTAGATTGGAAATAAAAAAATAAAATATTCTTAGCGCGATTTTTCCCATTTAATCTCATTACAAATCCATTAGAATAGATTTTCCCTCTCTACATGAAATAAATAGTAGAAAATCATAAAGCACCTATGGATTTCGCTTACACTACATTTTCAAAGTGATCTATTTTTTTTTTTCATCATGAATATTGCTAATGAATGGTTTCTGCGATGTTAGTGCATAAAGTCATGGGAAATCGTTGTAATGAAATGTTAACGAAATAATTTAATGATTTGCACGGCTAAACAAATGGCTAAATTCCAAGACAGCAGAAACAGAAATAGAGTAAATAAATAGTGCAATTGTAAAACGAGAAGTAAGGAAAAACACAGATGGAACAATTTTATAACTGAACTAGAAAATGATATATCTAAGCCACAACCAAAACCTATAAAATAATTAAAAAAAAAACATGAACAAAGAAATAAAAGAAAAGATAAAAATACAAACAACATATTTCAAAAAATGCGTAATTTATTTTCAAAATCTTTGGACTGATAATAGTAAAGAAGTATAATTTTAAAAAACGAAGAATAATGTAACAAAAATATTACGACGTCAGCACTAAAAATACAGCAAATAAGATGAAAAATAGGAAACACCAGGAGGAGACAGTATAAACATGGAACTATTACTAAAATGCATGTGAAAAATTTAATGAAGCACTTCTGAAATTCTTTAATATGGTCCGGATTTCTGGGAAAACCCCAAACTCTTGGAAAAAAGCACTAGTTTATCCTAATTTATATAAAAAAAAGGAAATAACGATGACTACAATAACTATAGGGAAGTTAGTCTGCTAAATGCAGGGCACAAAATATATGCGGGAATATTAAAAGATAAACTAAACAGTATTGTATAGGAAAAACCACTAGAAGAACAAATGAATTTCGAAAGGGCCGATCTTGTATAGACTCAGCTTTCACTCTAAAAATATTAACTGGAAAGCGAAGAAAGTTCAAAAAGAAACACCCGTTGCCTTCAATGATTATGAAAAAGCCTTTGATAAAATTAACAGACAAAACATGTTATTTAAAATATTAACCAATCAAAATATACCAAACCAGCTCTTACAGTCTATTCAAGAATATACACAGGAAATAAAATAGCAGTCACATTAGAACAAATATCAGAATGGAAACTAGAGGAACATTATGAATACCCTTCGTGATCGTTAGTGGCATTTACTAATGCACACTATTGCCATTCGTCTGTTAAAAATTAGTATAATGCCCTCAATCAGTTATTATGAATAATTATGAGAATGAATAATTACGATAATAATTATTCATTATTACACATATGTACATTTGTATTCATGTATATATTGTAAACAGTAAGTATGAATAAAGTTTATGCAGTGATTAAAAAAAATATTCCAAAGAATTATTATTTCATGATATCTCTGTGAAGGCCACTTATCGAGAAGCACTATACATCACACAACTCCCCGCTATCATTACATAATCCACCATTCACACATTACGCCATCTACCACCCACTAATCGAATTTTTGCCTGTTAAATGCATATGTTTCCAATAAAGAAGTCATTTCCCAAAAGGTACAGAGACAATCATTGAACACTTATCACCCGGTTAATTAATGCCAAACAAGTCCACATCATACACGTACAGAAAACCGAAGTTGGAATTTAATTTGAACTAACTTTAAACTGTATGCAGTTTTGTTGTGGAGTTTTTTTACAGTCCATAAATGCCCATCACTAGTATTGTTCACTTTATATTGAATAAACATTGATTCATCGGTAAATAAAGTGTCTGTCCACACATCGGGATTTCAGAGTACACACAAAAGATCTCTCATAATTTGCCTCTTCAAGACCTGAAAAGAGATAGCTGATGGAAAAAGAAAAAAAAATAATGCAGGCTTCCCACTTATTCACGTAATGATTGAAATAATCGAGAATTGGCACGTCTTGCTTTAATTTTCATTTACCATTTCGAAGACATCATCAGTCACTCCAACTATTGAGACATCATCTTCGATATAACAGCTTGCCTGTGAATAGCACAGTCGTAGAAAGCAGATGAGACCTTCGCAGACGCGTTTTATACTTAAGTGCTGTCTGTTTTTCGTTTTCCTCTCCGCCTAGGTATAAGAATCACAACAGCGAGACTGATGAATCTGTTTTTATTGAAAATAGGAATTGATAATGTTAAAAATATCACGTTTTCCTTCATCAAAACCTCTTAAGCATTTCAGAAACAATCTGAAATCAGATTAAAATAGCTACAGCAGAAGTCTATAGAAACTTTCTCTAGACTTGTTTACTTGCAACTTATCTGGTAAATTTTAACGTATCCAGTTTTTCCAATTTATAAATAGCATGATAAAATAGCTTCCATTCAGTATTCCATAACAGTTATTTAAAACGTTTGGTTCTCATCAGTGACCAGGCAGAAACCTTAAATAACCCTCTAGCTAATCGTAGCAATCATCTCATGTCAAAAAGTTTCTGATTTGAGATGATTATTGACCACAAAGTGAACATGGACATTACCAAGTATACATATATATATATATATACAGTATATATATATATATGCATCCTCTGTAAAAAAGAAACCGAACTTATCGAAAATAGAAGAAACTAGTGATGCCGCCTGTTGTATCTTTTTGTTGTCGAAAGCCGAAACCTTCATTACTGTTTATGACATTTGTTTCATTAGAAGCCGAGTTATAGTGCCAAGAGTGACAGTGTATTTTGACGAACGCTCGGTCGTCACGATATTCATGCTACGCGACGAATTCTCGCTATCAATCGCTTTAAAACTTCGAGATAAAACTCACCATTGACCGTTTGGCCAGGCGGAACGAATTCTTTGTTGATAATGCCCTTGGAATCGTAGAAACAAATCAGCATTGTCTTTACTTTTGACTTCTCCAAGCGACTTTTTTTCGGATGACCCTCTTCTGGTGGTCCCCACTCAGCACTCTGGCGCTTTGTTTCGGGCTCATACTCAAAACACCACGTTTCATCACCAGTAACGATCGTTTCAAGGAAGTTTGAGTCCTTACGAGCGGTTTTAATGAGGTCCTTGCAGTGTTCAATTCGATACATTTTTGGGTTCGGTCAACTTGTGGGGAACAAATCGCGAATTCAATTTCCTAAGGCCCAAACTCTCGATCAAAATGTTGTGCACAGTTGAGTTTGGAATCCCCAATTCATCTTCAATCAATCTCACGGACGATTTCGGGCTTTCTTTGATGAAATCACGCACTTTTTGGATGTTAACTTCGCTCAGTCTAGTTTTTGGACGGCCCGGTTTTTCGTCGTCCTCAAGCGTCTCACGACTACTTTGAAATCGCTTAACCACTCATAAACTTGAGTACGGGATAAGCATTCATCACCGTATGCTTTTTGAAGCATTTGATGCGTTTCGGTAAAACTTTTACCAAGTTTAACACAAAAGTCAATCGCAGCTCTCTGTTTGGAAATCATTTTCCGACACCGTTCGTCAAAACACACTGTCACTCTTGGCACTATAACTCGGCTTCTAATGTCATAAACAAATGTCATAAACAGTTGACACAACACTAATGAAGGTTGCCGCTTTCGACAACAAAAAGATACAACAAGTGGCGCCACTAGTTTCAAGTTCGGTTTCTTTTTGAACAGAGGGTATAATTGTCAGGTTTTGCTTCTGTGGACATATTCTTTTAGCCGAAACAGAAGAAAAAGAAGGAAAAAAATTGAAAGATTCACAGATTATATTGAAATCTTTAAACGAAATTCAAGTGCATTTTTGAATCCCCCCCCCCCCAAATCTAAACATTTTACCAACATATCCAGAAGCGGTGGGCAAAGTGCATATTGCTGATGAAGAGAATTACTCTAAAGAACATCCGAATCCAAGTCTCTCTCTCTCTCTCTTTTCTTTAGAAAGTTTTTATTTGTTAATAGTTACAAAGTAAATTATATTTCATAAGAATATTAAGTCTCTTATTCATTTCCTAATCGCATCTGCTATCCCTTGAGATGGCTGGTTTCAACTCTCCGTGATCGTTAGTGGTATTTACTAATACACACCATTGCCATCATTCTGTCAGAAATTAGAAGCATTCAAGCAGTTATTACGACTAAGGTGGGACGACATGTTACTAATTTCTCCCAATAGAGGCCTGGTTTGTTTATATATGCACATGTCCCATAACTTTTGGTAGGGTAATGCATGCAATATACTTAAGGTGCCATGATATATACCAATTAATCTAAGTGTTTTCATAGATTAATGAATGTATGTTTTTAGCATATTATTGCGGTTTTTAATGAATATATTGTATTGCATGCATTCAGTAATATATTTGCAGACACATTATTAATTTGAGAGATTTTTTTAAAATGGCGTCAAAAACTCGTCTAAACAATAGTGGGGCTTCGAAATCAAATGCTAACGTAGGGAAACTCTTCCCTGATTTGCTGAGCAAAGGCACCACAACACCAATTTTGATAATGCGAATGAAGAAAAGCTGATATATGAAATTTATAGATTAAAAGGAATTGTGAGACAATGGGCCAGGCAGTTATAAACATGTCGAGAAACGTTTAAAAAAAGAACCCAAGAAGCAAGGAAAATACGTAAGAAGAACAAGAAGCACTGAAGCGAGTAACATATCAGTGAATAATAGGAAGGTAAACCAATTAGAATGTAAGAAACAAAAAATAATATGGTTTGATGATTCGCTCATTAAATATGCGCTTCATGAGAGTCACCACTATAAGCTTCTGCGAGCGAAGGATTTGACAAAATGTAATGGAGAAACAGAAAAGAAAAGAAAAAGTAAAACTGATGGTAGTGCTTCTTTGAATTAATGATTTAAGTAGTGCTAAATATAATATGAGAGAGAGACGAAAGGATTACTGGAAGAAGCAAGAAAGAAAAATAAAAGTGAGAGAGTGAAATTTATTAGAATATTGCTTGGATAGATAGTACTAAGTTAAAGACTATGATAGTAATTGATCCAATGCGCAGGCTGTGTAGAAGAAATGGATGGTTTTTATATGTGGTGTGGGGGGTGAGTCAGAAAAGATTCGTATAAGAGGGATGGCCTGCACTTGAATTGATGTAGTAATTAGGGCATGGAATTTTTTTTTCAGCAGAGTCTGGGAAACCAGGTCATTATGGGAGGAACGGTGAGAATATAAGTTCAGAAATGGTACGCAAACATTATAATGATATGAAGGTCAATGAGCGTGGTGATGAATTTGTTGAAGGGGATTGGGAAGATATGTACGCATTGGGTCAGGTTTATTGAGCAGGATTGGGGGTGGGGGAAAGAGAAAGTTGCCCAATTGGACAAAGGAGATTGCTGATATAAGTATACAAAACAGCTAAGAAGTAAGTTGTTATATCTATACGCAAATGACATTTAATCACGTGAATAATACTCCAATGTATTCAATCAGTTAAATGCTTAGAAATGCATATCATAAACACTATTCAAGCACAGCTGACAGGGGCGCGCCAGTAATGCTCAGCGTCTGTGTACAAAACAGTAGTTGGCACCCCTATACCCCCCCCCAATAAAAACACTCTATAAAAACGTTATTTTCAATATTTGATGCCAATAAAGTGAGTATTTCATTTTGAATTTTATCTCCTAAATAGGAGGGCATATTTTTAAAGTCAGGATCATTAGCTACACGTCGCGTGTGTTCCGATATAAAAGGATCAAACTTTTCTAACATCTCAATGCAATTTTAAAAAATTGCCATTGTTGCGATCGTAAAGTTTATTACTTTTACCGAAGAGCTAGATTTTGTTTGCGTAAAAACTGTACTACAAAAATTATTCTTTTTATAACTTAATACGAACGTTTCCTTTCATTATCTAAAACTGTTTGTTGCAAATGATCAACACAAGTTTTATTTTTAAAGGATGTAATTAATTCTCTCAATTTATTGTAATTGTTCAAATGATTTAAATTTTTCTTATGATGATTCAGGTACATTGCAAGATGTTGCCTATATTCTGCTGATAACAGCAGAATATAGAATAAAGTTAAAAAACTGCAGCAGGTTTTCTTTTGTATGTTTAGAGCAAATGCGAGTGTGAACAAGATTAAACAAATTCAAATGCGCGTCATTCTGTAAACAGTAAACTCACGCAAGTTCAAGTTTTTACTTGTTTACGCTGATCCTAGTTCTAACTACTTGTTAGAACTAGGATCAGAATAAAATAAGATCTTAAGGAATAATAACAAATGAGTGATTATAAACAATTTGTTTAAAATAATCTATAAAATATGATTTAAATTTAAACAAAAATGTAATTTATTTTGATATAATTAATGAATAATATTTTTTTTAAAGTATTTCCTCCTCGCATGAAATATTTAGCGCCTTTACTATCCTGGCGCCTGTGTGCGTCGCACACATTGCACATATTGCCGGCGCGCCCCTGACAGCTGAATCTATTTGACTCCGTTAGCTGTTATTCCCTTTGAAGGAAATCTAATTAGAAGGCTTTTTTTTTTCTACATCTAAAAATGAAAATATTTAGTTAAACAGTAAAAACAAACAAAGGGAAATTTATTTCTAATGAGCTGCAGGAAATTTTTATTTTTATGTTATTATTTTTTAAGCAAATAACTCCATCGATAGGTTTCAATTTCAATATTCGACACTTCTTGAAAGAGATCAGTGTTTATAAATGTTGCAGATTATCCTCTAATTCAACCCACAGCCCCAATTTATAATATTTTTTAAAAAATGTTCTTTATGGAAAAGCTTGTTATGTAAAGTTTCGACTCTTCTCTTTCTAAAAGCTTTCCAACAAACTTAGAACTTAACTTTCAGCAGAACACACAAGAACGAAAACAAGAATATCAGTGCAAACCAATCGCATATGAAAAAAAAAAAAAAGGAGAAGAAAATATAAAGTATAGAGTAAGTGAAAACAAAACAAGATATAGTTATTTTATGATATTCTTGAAAAATACGAAAAAACAAAGGTCAAAGATTAATGCCGTTCCACTCTTCGACAATCAGCGAAGTAGTGTATTGAAAACTTGATTTTGACATCCACAAAAGTGGCCAGTGTATTACCCATATCTGAATAATTTATGAAGCCTATTGCTTAGTTTGAAACTGTGTTAGTCTCCGTTTCCACGATATTTAAACAACACTATTTAAGTAACCATGAGAGTGACACGATACAGTATATGTATCACAAAAACAGCCTCCATGCTGGTGATTGGATTCCCATGAATTGTAGTAGCCAATAAATATCGGGAAATCAGAATATTTGTCGGTTAATGTGTGTGTGTGTGTGTGTGTGTGTGTGTGTGTGTGTGTGTGTGTGTGTGTGTGTGTGTGTGTGTGTGTGTGTGTGCGCGCGCGCGTGTGCGTGCGTGCGTGCGTGCGTGCGTGCGTGTGTGTGTGCGTGCGTGCGTGTGTGTGTGTGCGTGCGTGCGTGTGTGTGTGTATAACTATGTATAATATATATACTGAGGATGGTAAAACAGCAACACTTCTAGCTAGACAAAAATAATAATGTGAAAGGTAATTGGAAGATACCAAGAGTCTAACCGAACCATAGTTAGTCAACTGACAGCGCAATAAAGCAGTGGACAATAAGAGAGCAAATTGGAATGGAGAACATCTGACTGTCAGAGATGAGACACTCTATCGAGCTCAGTCGGTTTCAACGATAGTAGTAGGGTAGGCACTTCTGACAAGATCAAGATCAAGATAAGTTAAGGAATCGTGACGTGATTGGCTGTTGAGATGATGATGTCATTGTGTGTGTGTGTGTGACGTTCTGAGTTTGGAATGTTTGGTATTTTTCTGGTGGACCATCTGTGTGTGTGTGTGACGTCACATTGTCGGTTTTCTTCGCGTATGGAATTATGGGTGATGATTAGAGATAAGATTCGTGTCGTGATTGGTGGGACACTTTGAACAAGATCAAGATCAACATAAGATAAGGGATCGTGTTGTGAATGTTTGTTATTATCAGATGTAGATAAGTGACGTCATTTGTTAGTTGTAAATAAGTGACATATTTTTGTTAGTTCTAAATAAGTGATGTTATTGTTTTGAATGGAAAGGAAGATATATCAGTGGATAAGGATTCGTGTCGTGATTGGTGGGAACTTTTAACCAGATCAAGATCAAGATAAGATAAGGAATTGTGACGTGGATGTGTGTTATTATAGAGTTTGGAATGTTTTGAAATTTCGCTGGGGCCCCCTTCTGTCAGGGACGTGTTTGGTTCGCGTATAGTATTGCGGGTATTATTTAGAGATCAGAATCGTGACATTATATGTTTGGAAATTTCTGGGGAACATATGTCTCTCTCTGTGATATCACATGGTGTTTTGGTTTGCCTATGGAATTGTTGGAGTAGTTTTTGAGATAAAATATCTTGGAATTTTCCCAGGATCACACACACACATCTGTCACTGACGTCATGTTTTGTCTTTGTTTGTCTATAGATAGCTGTACTAATTTTACAATACAGTTTGGGGTATTTCTTTCCTGATAAAGGATGGGAATTCTTAAAGTACAGTCGTGATGGCACCAGCGATTAAGCTTTTCTAATTTTAATTTTAATTTTAATTTTAATTTTTTAATTTTAATTTTAATTTCTAATTGTACTAATTTTTCAATACAGTTTGGGGTATTTCTTTCCTGATAAAGGATGGGAATTCTTAAAGTACAGTCGTGATGGCACCAGCGATTAAGCTTTTCTGAATAATTTAATTATATGCTTGTGTCCTTCAAACAAACACTTTTTTTTACATACCTCATACATATTTTATTCTATATGCAAAGTTTAAATACTATGGGAATTCTTAGAGTATACTAGAATCTAGTGGCGGGAGCATTTAGGCTTTTCTGAATAATTTAATTATATGCTGGTGTCCCTCAAACACACACACTTTTTTCCCATAGCTCATACATATTATATTCTATATTCATATTCTAAAGACTATAGGAATTCTTTCTAGAAATTCTAATGATAATTTAAATTACTTACAGTATTTCCAGAATGGCTCTTCTAAATGTGAATATTTCAAAAATGATATTCCAAAATAGTTGAATTTTATATCCACAGCCCAACACAAACGCTCACACAGAACAATATTTCTGTAAATAACCAGAAAATATAGTTGATTACATCGTTTAGATTTCCATCTGTTTGGTTCAGTTTGGTTACTTGGAGATGACGCATTAATTTCCTGTGTTAGTTTTCGACCTCTACAACACTATGGAATTGTTTGTATTAATCACATCCTGTAATATATTAGTTGTGGTAGTGTTCAAAAGGTATCATTTTCCCACAGTTGGATGTTTCTCAAATATTTACATATGACTAAGTGATCAGAAGCATTCACGTGATTGTGATGAAACATATCCTAAAATTATTCATTCCTGATTAAGGATTTTATACACTTATTGTTTTCAAGTAGATGGCTTGTTTGTTTGTTTACATTTTGTGTAGCTAGGAAACTGGAATTTATTTCAAATGAATATTAGCTCTGTAATATATATATATACTTTGTTAATTTCTATGTTACCTTTTATTTGACTGTACTATTATTAACAAATTGTATTTACTAAATCTAACATATATATATATATATATATACAGGGTGTTCGGGATAAATTTGACAGTTTCGTAAGGAAAAAGAAAATCTTCTTTGTATCTATTAAATTTAATGAATTGACAAAAAACATTACAGGCAGAGTTAATTACAATACTATCAACAAGATTTACTCAAAATAACCACCATTAGCATCGATCACAGCTTCAATCCTGCTTCGGAACTTCGAACAAGCTGATGCTACAGTCTCCCTGGGAAGGGCCGCAAAAACTGTTTTAATTTTATCCATTAACTGGGCTTTTGTATTACTGGAAGTGCGATTGGTGTCTTTTTCAACTGCGCCCCATACAAAATAATCCATGGGGTTAAGGTCTGGGGAGTTTGGAGGCCAAACATTTGGACTGGTGAAGTCGTAGAAATTTTCAGACAACCATTTTTGACTTTTCCCAGAGGTGTGGCAAGGGGCCGAATCTTGCTGCCATACATACGGCCTACCATTGGCTACCCTTGTTATCCAGGGCTTGACTACAGTGTTTAGCAACTCCTCTTCTTCAGGAACAGGGTTCTTCAACACCTGTTCCTGCAGATTTGCGAGGAATTCTGCTGTACGAACGCAATCAGATCGTCTGCTAGGGATCTTTCTTCTTGCTACATCCTCGTAGTCACCATTGCAAGTCTCTAGTTCATGCCTGATTGTTTTTACTGTATTCAGGGAGCATTGGGCAGCAGTCGTAATATCCTTATTTTGATGGCGGGCACGAATCATCATGATACAAGTTATTCTCTTCCATGATTCAGGTGGGTTCCAGCTATCCATCCTTTCTGACATCTTGTATATGAATGAAGAAGGGTCCAAACTTTTAAATGAAGAGAAGTGTGTGTTAATACATGTAACTTACGGAAAAATATAATTAATTATAAATATGTCAAATTTATCCCGAACACCCTGTATATATATATATTAACACTATTATTATATTAGATAGTCTTTCCAATACAAATAAATAATTATTTATTCTTATTTCAAATGAAAATTAGCTCAGAAATAAATAAATAAAGAAAGAAAAATGTTTACCCTCAAATAAATATTTATGATCAGAGCAAACAAGAAATTCATCAGCTTTTTCTAAGTTTTGAAATTCATTTAAATATTATTTTCACTATTTGGTATCATTTAAATGAAGAATGGGTCTGGCTATTAAGTTCGTTAATGTTTTTTTTAAATTTTCTTTTCCAATGACGAGTATTATTTGATGTGGTGTTTTGTGTTCGGTAATGTAAAAATAACAGGCCACAAAATTCTTTGAAAGTTTCTTTGTGAAAAGTTCTAATTGTTCAGAATTTTGCAACAGAAAGTTAACATAAAATATAAGGTCAGAGCTAATAATCAGTGAAATAATAACAATGATTATAATAAATAACTATTTATTTGTAGTGCCAAATGAAGTAATGTAAGAAGAATGAAGGAAAACGAATATGCAAAATCAAGTGGGTGAAAAATACGAATTTTCGGTTATCATTGTTATAATTGATGTACAATTTCTTTTAAATAAGACTTCAAATTTATTTCCTAAAGAAATGTTTATTTCTGATGGAATTATTGTAAGATATGCATCGACAAAATCACCTTGTAGTTGGAAAGAATTACCTGAAAGAGTTAAAAAACAGAATTCTTGGTTAATAAAATATAACCATCAGCTGAAGTGGGAAATTGGTTCACTATCTCTGGACAAACTAAGAAAGTGGATGATAGAATCAACATGCAAATATCAAATATTACTCGCCAAAAGAAGAGAAAAATCAAAAACAGTAACAAGGTTAATAGGGAGGCCTGTTCTTGATTTAAATGAAATTGGATGTTCAAAACGTGAAAACATAACGTGTGCTTTTAATAATGCTCAGAAATATATGTATTAGTTTCAAAAATATAAATATGCAACCCTTAATTTTACTACAGAATAAATTCCGAACGATCACCAAATGAAAATTAACTTTCAGATGAGATTCACATTGTCAAAACCCACATGATGGCAATTCCACAAGCATGTGAAGAACCTATGAACAACAGTGCAAATTTAAGAATAAGAAGATTAAGGAACAAAAAAAAAGATTGTATTTTTCACTTTATTTATTTTCTGTATGTTAGATGCAGTAAATACAATTTGTAAATAATATTTCACTCAAATAAAATGTGTAAATTTAAATGAACAAATTGGGTGTCATTGATGTGTTATACAAATTTAAGTAAGACCATAACATTTTTTTTACTTGTGAAATTTCATGCCACAAACTAACCACAGAATTTTTTTTGACTCAGTGAATTAAGAGTCTTATTTGTTCATGAAAGCCCTCAAAAATTTCCAGAAACTGTTAACTCTTGGAAGCAAAAGGAATAATCGGGTATTAAATTAATAGCCAAAATTTTAGTGGAGAAGATTTCACCTGAAAAGTCACAATACTGTCAAAATTTGGTTATTTTACACAGAGAGATATTTTATACCAAAACGTTATTAAAACTCTTAAAAAGATTGCTGTAGAAAAAAGGTATTGTAGTGTGCAGATAAAATCAAGTGAATCAACATGCATATATCAAATAATACTCATCATTGGAAGAGAAAATAAAAAAAAAAACGTTAACGAACTTAATAGCCAAACCCGTTCTTCATTTAAATGATACCAAATGATGAAAACAATATTTGAATGAATTTCAAAACTTTGAAAAAGCTGATGAATTTCTTGTTTGCTCTTATCATAAATATTATTTGAGGGTAAAATTTTTTTTTTCTTTCTTTCTTTCTGAACAAATTTTCATTTGAAATAAGAATAAATAATTATTTACTTGTATTGGAAAGATTATCTACTATAATGATTGTGTTAAAAAAAAAAAAATATATATATATATATATATATATATATATATAATATCCCTACTGTGAAAGAAATGTCGGGATGAGAGGACAACAGTCAATTGAGACTAACAGAAATGAGTTTTACATAATTGAACTATGTAAAAACCACAGTTCAACTTGTTTTGAAATGTGACATGGAGAAAAATCACGTGAATTATACGTAAGCACTAGTGGGAAATCATACACTATGAACATCAGCACAAATGTGAAATCAGAAGAATAAGAAGAAAAACACTGTCTTTTTCACTTTATTTAATTTCTGTATGTTAGATTCAGTAAATACAATTTGTTAATAATATTATACAGTCAAATAAAGGTAACATAGAAATTAACAAAGTATATATATTACACAGCTAATATTCATTTGAAATAAATTCCAGTTTCCTAGTTACACAAAATGTAAACAAACAAACAAGCCATCTACTTGAAAACAATAAGTGTATAAAATCCTTAATCAGGAATGAATAATTTTAGGATATATTTCATCGCAATCACGTGAATGCTTCTAATCACTTAGTCATATGTAAGTATTTGAGAAACATCCAACCGTGGGAAAATGATACCTTTTGAAAAATACCGCAACTCATGTATTACAGGATGTGATTAATAGAAACAGTTCCATAGTGTGGAAGAGGTCGAAAACTAAGACGGGAAATTGACTAGTCATCTCCAAGAAAATTAATGGCACCAAACGGGTGGAAATCTTAACGGTGTAGTCAACTATATTTTCTGGTTATTTACAGAAATATTGTTCTGTGTGAGCGTTTGTGTTATCCTTAAAAAAAATCAGCTAACGCCTTTTTTTTATTCCCGTATACGGGGAGTAGGCGAGGCCATTTAGCCCTATCTAACTTTTGGAGACTGAGTGGGCAGTTCAATCTCCACTGGTACCAATCAGCGATAGATAGCCCAAGGCTATCACTAATTAAGCAGTACTCAGTGAAGAGAGACGGCTCAAATGTGCCGCCATCTCATGGTACCTAACCCTAACACAATATATTTAATGTCTGAAAAATAATGTGAGTTCTACGGTCGATTTTCTTGAGTTTACAGGACGAAAAACCCGAGTTTCCGGGAGGAAAAACCTGCTTGCCCGTGCCAGAGATCGACTAACTCGGGAACCGGTCGAAAAAAGGCTTAGAAAAATTTCCTCTAGTCGCCGACTAGACTCGAAACCAAGTCTTCCTTCGTGCGGCTAGGAAGACTTGGTTTCGAGTCTAGTCGGCGACTAGAGGAAATTTTTCTAAGCCTTTTTTCGACCGGTTCCCGAGTTAGTCGATCTCTGACACGGGCAAGCAGGTTTTTCCTCCCGGAAACTCGGGTTTTTCGTCCTGTAAACTCAAGAAAATCGACCGTATGCTGTGGATATAAAATTCAACTATTTTGGAATATCTTTTTTTGGAATATTCGCGTTTAGAAGAGACATTCTGAAAGGACTGTAAGTAATTTAAATTATCATTAGAATTTCTAGAAAGAATTCCCATAGTCTTTAGAATATGAATATAGCATATAATGTGTATGTGCTATAGGAAAAAAAGTGTGTGTTTGAGGGACACCAGCATATAATTAAATTATTCAGAAAAGCCTTATCACTGCCGCCATCAAGACTCTACTTTAAGAATTCCTGCCCTTTAACAGGAAAGAAATACCCCAAACTGTATTGGAAAATTAGTACAGCCATCTATAGACAACCAAAGAAAAACATGACGACAATGATAGATGTCTATCATTATCACTGGGAAAATTCCAAGATATCTTATCTCAAAAACATGCCCACAATTCCATAGGCAAACCAAAACACCATGTGATATCACAGAGAGACATATGTTCCCCAGAAATTTCCAAACACATAATGTCACGATTCTTATTTCTAAATAATACCCACAATACTTCACGCGAACCAAACACACCACATGATGTCCCTGACAGAAGGGGGGGCCCAGCGAAATTTCAAAATTCCAAACACTATAATAACACATATCCACGTCACGATTCCTTATCTTATCTTGATTTTGATCTGGTTAAAAGTTCCCACCAATCACGATACGGTTCCGTATCCACTTATTTACAACTAACAAATTACATCACTTATTTACAACTAACAAATGACGTCACTTATCCACATCTGATACTAACAAACATTCACGACACGATCCCTTAACTTATCTTGATCGTGATCTTGTTCAAAGTGTCCTACCAATCACGACACGAATCGTATCTCTAATCATCACCCATAATTCCATACGCGAAGAAAACCGACAACGTGACGTCACACACACAGCTGGTCCCCAGAAAAATACCAAACATTCCGAACTCAGGACGTCACACACACACAATGACGTCATCATCTTAACAACCAATCATGTCACGATTCCTTATCTTATCTTGATCTTGATCTTATCAGAAGTGCCTACCCTACTACTAATAATGCCCTTTGGATGGAAAGATCTGAGGGTGTTGATGGTTATTCATGACTTATTTTTCACGGTATTAACAACACCACACACACACTTTTATCACAAAGATGTTTTGTTAACGCTTATACTTCGCTGATTTTCAACTCAGCATCATCAAAGCACAACACACTTGTATACATGACAGTGAGTGAGTGAAATGTTAATAAAACATCTGTGTGATAAAAGTGTGTGTGTGGTGTTGTTAATACCGCCATGACTTTTTTTAACTGAAAGAGAGTTAGCCGGTCTGATATGGAGGTGGTAAGGTTTCTCCTCCCGGAAACTCTTTTCCTTCAAAACAGGAGAACGCTCGTCACTGGTCATAGTCTTAGTTGCTTTTGCCTTAAATCCAAAACGATATTGAAGATTTATTCAATACAGTGGTCGTTTTGCAAGCAACTGTGGGCAGGAGCATTGAACCACTGAGGCTTAGTAAAAGACCAGTTGATTTCGGTTTCCTATGCCAGTGGAAGGACTAAGTCATAGCGACTGCAGCATGAATCAATACTCAGGGCCGCGCCAGATTAGATCGCTCCCTGAGACATACAGTTAAATACTGCCCCTGAAGAAAATCTCCAATTGCTATTTTGTTTTATTACAAGAGAAACATTAATGCAAAACAATTACATAATATTAATTAAATATTTGTTCTACGGGGATATCGCACAATAAAACTGTTTATAAGCTCTTCTAAATTTAAATTATAAGCTATGTCAGACTCTATCGATGTAGTTGCTAAACCAACCAACCAATCTTTCTTGGGTCATAAAATGTTCGCAAATAATTTTTAATCAGTTTAAGCTTGGAAAAAAGTCTTTCCGCACTTGCTACGCTAACAATTCTAGCGAGGGCGCCTACCTCAATATGGCTGAACGAGCGCCCTTATTAAGCCGCGCCGTGGGTCAGGCTGCCTCTATGCTAAACCCTGTCAAGACTGTGCTTTCTTCTTGCTTGGTAGCGGTCGCCTTTACGAGAAGAGCGACATCAGAATGACATACTCCACTTGAACTTTGTTACTAGTTAGATGCATACCATTATGAATCATGTTCACTGTTTGCCCATTTGATAAGACTTACCAGTGCAATACAGCAAATCGCAAGGAAGAATTCATTGCAAGAATATGATGGCGACCTTACAATATTCCGTACTCTATTTATTCATTCACTCTGTCTCAGTTGCAATTGCTGGATGAGATGCGAGATACTCGCTCACCAGATTCGCTGCAGCCAAGTTTGACACAAGTGGAGGATTATCCTCTGCATGCACTGCCATCCCTTATATATTCTCTGCGCTTCATGAAGTTCATGCGCCAGAGTTGAAATTGCTCTGAAGGCTAAATAGGATGATGGATCTCTTAAGTGGGCAACGCAGTGTGTTTATTAATACGAAGTTACAGGTAAAATTATCTACCTCTTCACATTATCTTAAGTAGTTAAGATTTATAAAGCAGTTTCAACATTAATTTCGTTGTATTGTAAAAGATATCTATTGTAATATGTTTACAAGTCGCCATTTATAGCATCCAATTTATACAATTGTAGCTTGCAATTTAAGGTTTCGGATTCGCGCTGATAGATTCTCTGCCAAATGAAAATTAAATGTTTTATGCAGCAGAAGTGTAATCTGATAAAAACTATTACAGCAATCACTAGTTCCTGTCACCGGTCTCCCACAAACAGATCTCTGAATAGTTGTAAAGAATTCTTTTGTCATTTTTCCGATAGCAACATTTCACCCACTCAGACATATTCTGGAAGTAAGTACCACGAAGATAATATTATTCCCAAACAGTTCGGAAATACTGATGTATTTCCGAACGGTTTGGGAATATTCTAATTTAACTAGTTGCGTGGGACATAAAACACATTGGGCATACTCAAACTCCGAGCTCTCAACATAATTGATGCACTTTGCTTGGCTTCAACAGGAAGAACACTTCATTTGAAAGCAGACGCATTGATTTTCACAGACTAATTCATTTTACAGGCTAATCTTTAAAGAGACATTTAAAACTGCAATAAGATTAAATCACATTTGTGTTACGACAGAGTGTTTCTTCATGATCTGATAAAAGGCTATCATCACAGTGTTGATTCGTTTGCACTATTTTGTTACAGTTTTCCAACCTTGAAATATTCCGCGGGTAGCATTAGATCGTACACGCTGTAAGTGATGCACGATTTTTTGCTTACTTGCATTTTATAAGACCTTTTTAATCTTTTATTCTAACTTACGTCGTAAATACAAATTTACGAAAGTAAGAGTAGATTATCTACAAGTCGGCAAAGGATCACTTCTGTTTATTGAATTTAACTTTTCTTTTCTTTGAATTTAACCGAAATTTTACTTTCTGTTTCTTACGAAGACTTTTTGTGACTAAATTTGTCACGCTCCATGTTTATAATTTCCGGGGTATGTAACTTTTACTAATAAAAATCAATTATATGTAGGATTCAAAGGAACATAATAATTTTATTTATACCACTTGTATACAATAAATTTAAGGCAAATGTAACGCATGTTGTAGGCAACAGTACGTCCCTTTCTCCAAAATTTGCAGTTAATAACACTCAGGGGATTTTCTACTGTTGATGATTTTGCAAAAGTCATTGCATGAGTACATTGTTTCTGAACTGAGTGTATTTTCCAGCTGTTGTGTAGTTACTGCAGGGCTAGGCTTGAATTTGGGGACGAATATCCCTAGCCACTGCTGCAAGAGATTATAGGGAATAGGCGATGTAACTTTAACCCTAACTTTTAGAGACTGAGTGAACAATCCAACCAGAGAGACTATCACTAATTTTAAATGGCATCCGGCGAACGGATGACAGACAAGGGCCGCAATCTCGTCGTCCCCAACCTCGACACAATATATTCTTTTCTGAAATAGTGTGCGTTCTACGGCCAATTTTCTGGAATTTATTAGTAATTATTTAAGAATATATTATAAACACTCTTCGCATTTTGCAAAGAGATCTTTCCAAATGTGGCCACTAAATGAAAATCTTAAACAGTCTTTCTTCTTTGAATAGAGGCGTTAACAATAATTAGTACTTCATTCAAGGTTGTCTCTTCGTAGAATTCATATCAGAATTGAAAACAATACAATATATATATATAATACCTTTATCATTATGCTTTGGAACTTTTGTATCTCAGTCAGAATCGATGACACGGAATCCCACCCTCTAAGACGCGAAGAAATTATTATAAGAGCTTTTCAATTGAATGATGAGTTAGCCGTTCTCATACGAGGGTAGAGGGATTTTCCTTTCGAAAACTCGGATTTTTCATCTCTCAACCAGGAAAATTCATCAGAGAACAAAAACACACGCAATTTATATACGATAATATATATTTAGGCATAAAAGAAGCAACCTGTGGTTACGAAAGCCAATATGGCCAGACCGTGGGTCTTGAGGAATCTTAAGTACCTTGGATTATTGTTATTATTATTACTATTTATTTAATATAATACTAATAATATTTATTGCACTTTATTTTTTATAGTATCTTTATTATTTCCACATAGTCAATGCAAAACACGTTTCTGCAAATATCAGATTATACGTGATGGCATAAATTCAATATGTGGAGGACTGCTCCTGATTATCATATCGTATCAGTATGTGACAAAAGATCTTGCTTGACAACTCCTGCCTTGCCCTGCCCTGCTTAATAAAGGTTCTTCTATTTCATAAACATGACGAATTCATAGTGCCTCGTAGATGGAAATATGGAGTAGAACAACATGAAAATATTTGACTTGAAATATTCATCTCATATCTAAGCATTTGTTCATCACCAAATCTATCAAAGCTATCTGGGATAGGCAATAAACATATATTGCAATTAGCCTTCGCCGAAATCTCTGGCTTCACTTACTGCCTAAAACAAAGGAAAATCTCGCAACAGATGCAAACGCGCTGTCGATCCACTAGAAATCTGAAATTGAAAAAACAATAAATGCACGAAAGTCGCATCATTAGCAAACGGTAGTCACTTTTGCAGTCGTTACTTTCAGTTGGCTAAATCTATTCGCCATAAGTTTCGTCCCACTTCACTTTCAAATATTTTCATTGGGATAAACTTCTAATTTCTTATAATTCTTTCAGTTTTTTAGTCCTGTGGTAAGTTTTGTAGTTATATGGAAATGGCATCTTTCCCCAAAACATTAAACCACAAAAAAAAGAAAAAAAAACTGGTATTATAGATTCGATTCTAGTCTCAGACCAGAGGAACGTTTCTAGATTTGTTTTTAGCAGGTTCTTTCAGAATTAGTCGGTCTTTAGCAAAGACTCGTAGATGTTTTAATTATTATTTACTCTTGTGAACTGTGGTTTTTAGCACAACAACTCAAAAACTTCTCCAGTGGAACTCTCGCTATTTCAACAATAATAAATACTTGACAGGATGAGGAGACTACGAGACGACGGCAGTTATCTGCCGTACATTCTTCCCTAATACCTAATGAAATCGTTGATAATCTTGGACTTAGCCTTTCGTCACGGCTCTGGATGAAAACCAGCTACCCCATGATTTTTCCAAAGTTACTTAACTACCTAACTTTGGGAATAAATGATAAGAGAGGACCTTTTTTTTTAAATCCTACATATTTTTAAATTTTTGTTCTTCGCCTATCTTGCATTATTGTCTTCCAGGGAATCAATCGTTTACTAACCACCCAATAAGGAATGTTTACAGGTGGAAATTCCAAAAGAAAAATATATTTGTCAACAAACCATCTAACTTTAAAGAAACATACTACTTCTAATCATTGGATTAATCATGTCAGTTCCATATTTGTCATGCTTATGTCTTTTGTGAGGAGGCTTCAGATAATCACGAAGAAGCAAACGATACTAGATGAGAGCAAGGATTATTTTATTACGGTTAAACTTTCAATGTTTATTCTGCCGCAGTTCTTCTTAAACCTATTTGTCACTTCCATACTCCCATTCCTAAGGATATGTCTTTGCCAATTCTTGACTCTTAGTAGATTGTTATGATTTCATCTTTTTCTTGAAAGCCGACTCGGGTTCCTGATTTAATAGCTGTCTGTTACTCGATATAATCATACAGTATCTTCACATTGACATTGCAGTAGACAATTAGAAAGAGTAATGCCCTCACCCCGCTTTTACTGACAGAATGCAAAGGTGGATACTGAATATTTCTTTACTTTTATTACTATATCAAAGATGATAGCGCCTTATATTACGGCTTATTTAGAAAACAGATTTTTTTCTTCTAGAAAAAAAATTGAATAGTGTGGAATCTCTGATAGAAGATGATGATTTTTAAATCAACGTAATTCTGAATTGATTGCTCTTATAAAAAATATCATTAATGTAGATACTATGTTTACGTGGGCGTGTTCAGTGCCAAATTATCAAAAAAGAGGATAGTTTACTACGAAAATTCTTTTTCAAGAAATGTCCATGTTAGCGTAACACATTTAATGCATGAACTTTATCATGAATATCATAGTTGCTTTACTTTAAAACAAATATGAAATTTGTTTATTTTTATGCGCCTTAAATTCAGTGGGGGAGGGAGGGATGAAGAGCCTCCTCCTCTCCATCTAATCCAATATCTTACCAAATCACATATACTTGGAATTGTTCACATTTGATTTTTAACTTTACACTTCTACTCTTCCAGTGTTCTAGGATCGTCCAGTAAAGAACATACAAACTCTGTCCAGCTTGTCACTATGAGTAAAGATTATTTTTCTTAATATTCGAATACAAATCTTTAATGAATATATTAAACAACAAAAGTCCTAACACCAAACATCGCTCTGTCCCTCCTCGCGCTTAATAACTTACCTCTTTGAAGTCTAATCAGAAGGTATTAGAATTTATCGCTGACTATGGAATTTAAACAGAGGATCTATGATGATGTTCCCAGACCACAGATCAACGTATCATTCTCAATATGGCTTCAGAAGTAGATGCCTAGTAAGCTACTCATGCTTAGATCTAATCATCGAAGACTCTACATCTCGTGTTTGCATAATGACAGACGTAACCGAAACATTGAAAACTCGAAATAAAAATTGCCTTTTCGAATGAATCTTGTGAACTGTTACCTGGGAATGGGAATCATCCCGATATCATGGTCCAGTAGAAATATGCAGAAAGAGGCAGCATAATGAGATGGGGATTTTCCAGGGAATAGCTTGGAGTCCTGATAACCGTAGACCGTACTGTAAATTCTACAAAAGAGTTATACCTATCCGTTGTGACTGATCAGGTACGCCTCTTCATGGCGAATGGCTTCCCATTGGCACAGGTGTGTTCCAACAGGCTAATTACGCAGTGCTACGTTGCCTGTATCGATAGTTCGAGATCGTTGACGAGTGGTTCACCGAACACCACAGCAACTTCCCGGTTGATAATGGCAGCTGACTTCACTGGATTTGAATCCCATAGAATATCGTTTGGGATTATTTGGATCGAGAAATCCGCGTTTGAATCCTTCAACCGAAACATTCTCAGGTCTAAGGGAAGCTATGTTGATGACGTTACACTGCTTACCTCCTGCAATAATCAAAAGTCTTCAGAGTCCATGCTATGCTAATACGTAGTCAGGCAGTTTTAGAAACAAGAGGCTACCGACTAATTACTATCAGTAATTGCAATATTTTGATTATATTGATTTTGAAAATTTGCGAAATTACTGTTTATGATTGCGGATATCAGCGATTAATATTATTATATTATACCTCCAGGGAGTCCAAAGACTCATCGAGGGAGGGCATCAACTCCTCGTCTCACTACTCCACCAACCTTCATCATCTTACACCAACGTTATTTACCGCCGACTACCATCACTAGTGCTTTCACAGATAATCACAAACATCCATGCCCACGGCGGGATTCGAGCCCTCATCAGCCTTTTGGCTGGAGAACGGATACACTAACCACTCGGCCAACCAAGCTCCTTATCGTATCACATTGTATTTATTTATTTTATTAATAAATGACGTAGTAAGTTTCAATACAATACATGTTTTAAAATTCATCAATGAGCGAAGATTTTTTTATTATTTTTTAATCCTCCCGATTTCACTCGCATATTACCATTTATATTAACCAATAATAAATTATGATCAATGTTTAGGGATTATTATTTGTAGTTAACGATAAGTAACAACATTTGAAATGAGAATTAAATCAAAACAGCTACAATTTTATTCTCACTGGTTTCGTTAATATTTATCCTGTCATAACAATTATTCACTATGATAAACACAATGAACGTTTTAAAATAGCCTTTAATGAAATAGGAGAAATTAATCCTCCACGCTTCATAGGACAGAATTTTCCTTAACTATTGTAAAAAATGTCTTCATATGAAACTCTGTGGGACCTATTTCTGGAAATACCTTCTTACTTCTCATTACCGTTGTTTCGCAGGGATAATGGTAGTTATATTTATTTAGTAGTTTTGAAGTACCATAGTGTACTTTAATGGATTACAATATTTACAAACTTTCTATTAGAAATTAATTTTTAATTAATAAATTAATAAGAATTTTTCTTCGGCGCATTAAGATTGCTATTACATTCAAATAGAAAGTAACACTTTATTAATTTTCGGTACTATTTGATGTGCCCAACTACTTTTGATAAGGTAGGGTAATATAACTAACGGGTGTTGTGATATACATTTGTGCATTGGCTTTCGTAAATTAACTTTTCAAACAGAAAGCAACCAAGTGTAGCATTTGGACTTCAAGGTATACTTGGCAAACCTTACCAAAGTTCAACTAAAAGCTTTCCATTTGTATTGCAAGTTACTAGCTATTCTTCACATCAGTCGAATTTGAGAAACTGAAATTTTATCCTAGCGTGCATAAAAAGTGTATCAAATTTATTATTCAGATATTTATCAGTAAACAATAGCGCTAGTAAAAATTTCGAAAATATCATGCAACAATTTCATATGCCGGCATGTATAGGATTAATTTCAGAAGTAAGAATGCGAAAGTTTTTTTAATTTGGCTGGACAGAACATTAAACATAACCAGTATAACAAAATAGAACCATTTTGTTGTTAGACAAAATTATAGAATTAAATCATTAACTCACTGTCCATATGTTTACTAAGTACTCCTTATAGAAATTGTTCTCGATTTAACTTTATTTTGAAACAAACTTTGTTACAATAAACTTTTAAAATAGGTAAGTATTTGGTACATTTAAATTTAAACTAGTTAAAAAGCAAAGAATATCGCTCACACCACAATTAGTTAAAACTAATACACTAATCGTTTGGCTTTCGCCAAGCAGCGACAGCGCCCTCTCGCACAGATAGAAAATTAGAAATTCAGTTAAAAAAAAAAAAAAAAGAAAAAGAAAGACTGTGATCGCTTATTATTTAATGGATAAATAGAAGCTCTGGGAAATAATATGAATTTGTCAGCTGGCTAACATGGCAAAATTGGGATGCGGTATCCAGATTTCAGATGTTTTACTTCTATATATATATATATATATATTTTTTTTTTAAATCCTGAGAGGGATGATAAATTGTTTGTACGTATAGAATACGACGAAATATTTTCATCTTTATTGAGGAGTGGTTTCTAATTGCCATTCTGTCCCCCTCCTTTTTAAACATTACCTTAACATGGGTAGTCACAAAACGTATAATATAATAGTGTGTAGTGTGTGCGAGCAAGTAGATATTACATACTCCATCATCCACACTGCATAATCCACCCGTGAGTCCACGAGAAGTCTTACACCGCTCGGAAGGGGAATTGGCACTTATACAAATACCGGTTTTGACACTTTATAACGTCAGCAGCATTGAATTTGTTAAACGCTATTCTTGTTCGTACCGTCTACATTACATCACTTTAACGTGTTCACTGTCACTTATTTATGTCAGAATGGCCTGTACAATTGCCCACATATCCACACGATTCGACTGTCCAGACTAGACTTAATTATACCGCATAGAAACACATGCATCTTACGCCACTCGGAAGCGGAATTGGCACTTGCGCAAATACTGGTTTTGATAGTTTATAGCGTCAGTAGCACTGAATGTGTTAAACACTATTCTTGTTCATATAGACAAAAATACTATATAGAGAACATGCTTGTTATGTGTGTATTCTCTAGCCAGTATACTGCCTGCTTCGTGGAAAGAAAAATAATGAGCCAGCTAAGGCCCGATGGAGCCACCGTAGCTTAGTTGGTATAGACGTACCCTTTGGCTGAAAAGACCTGGTCTCATACTGAGGTAGAGGGTCTTTCCTGAACAGCCAAACCGGTCCCATGAACACACAGTTTGCCATTCCTCTTATCAGAGGAAAGGAAAGCAGGCTGAATTAATTTGCCTAATTCCCCTAATCAGGGGAATCAACCTGTCTTGGGGAATGGCCTGTACGAAACATTCTAGATGAGAAATGATGGAATTCATCATGAATAGGAGAAGCCTTAAAACAATTCTTCTTTTAATGACGAGAATCGAATACAGTTGTTTCCTAATCGAAATTTGTATGTTCTTAAAACATAAAATCCTTCCTGATGTTCTTCCAACCTGTATCCTAAGGCGTAATAAGTAAAGTCTAGACTGTCTTTCTATCGAAACATTCTAGATACTTCCGTGGAAAAAAAATATTATTTTAACAACTTTAATTGGATATAATAACTTAATGGTATTTAGAAAAAAATGTCTAATAAGAACAAATAATTATCATTTTCATATTCAGGGTACTGGATTTATTAAATGACAGATTAACCTTTATAGATCTCCTAAATGTTAATAGCGTTCTGGACGTTAGTAACAGAAGGCTAATTATTAAATATTTAAATGTTTCATTTGAACTGTCCAAGAACATAAGTCCTCTAATTCCTTTTTATTCCCTAAAGAGTGTAGGCGGACTCTTTTAGCCATAACTTACTTTGGAAATCGGCATGCAGCTGATTTCCACCATTAGTTATCACCTATAGTTGAGTTTATGGCTACTGATGATTTCAAAAACTCTCTGAGGAGAGAGTACACCATACACCTGTTGCCATATAGTGTTCCTAAACATAAAATATATTATTGCCTGAAATACGATGAATTCTATGCTAAGGTTTTCGGAGAAATCTCTCCGAAGATAGAATTATTTTTTATTTTTTTATTTTGGATAATTTGCTGTTTAGGAAGAATACTGAATATTCCTCGGTTGATGTTCATTGTTATTTTCGAAATCCTTGATATTACTATGCTACCATTAACTAAACTAATATAACGCAGTATTTTTTTTCAATTGAATCATTGTATTAATCAATTTTATAATAATTCAAATATTAATAACACATTGCTTTGAATTTCTAATTACATCTCAAGTATAAATCAAATATTTGCTATTCACTGCATTCGAGTTATTCCATCGTGTTTATTATTAATGAGATAAATACACGAGAATATTTATTCACGTGAATAATACCCTCATCATTTATTTAATTTCATAATTTATTTATTCATTAATTTTGTTTAGAAATTTATATCCAATAATTTACAGAACTGTTATTTTATTTCATTTATTATTTTGAACCAAATAATACTATCTAAGGACATTAACAATCAACATTTCTTGCAAGAGATCGATATCCAGAAATGTTGATGATTCTCAAATCCAATCAATAATCCAAAACTTTTTGACATAATTCTCTTACTCCATGGGAACCTGCACAACATAAGGAAAATGCGAACTCTCTAGTTGTGTACCTTGCACAACTCTCACAAAGATCTTTGTGTTCTACTCCGATTTCACAGTTTTCTCCTATGTCAGTTTCTTCTGCGATATTCCGCTACAAATTCGATTCATAATGAATATTCTGCAGGTTAGCGACAATGAATAGGATGTAAGAAATCAGATGGATTATCAAATACATAATAACACAGGACACAAATCCATTCCCAAAAAGTGCCATCTAAAGGATTAAAATTTCGAAAATATTTTATTTAATTTAGAATATTTTTTTAATAATACAGTGTTCCTGAAAGAACGTTGTATTATTATTTTTTAAAAAATTAAACACTGTAAATAATATTACTAGTTTTCCAATTATAAAAAAACTTTAAACTTAAAACAAAAGTTAACTTACGGCAAGAGACGGACGTTCGAGCATTAGTGCGCTGTACCACGAAATATAGGCGGACTACCCTAAGCAATTGGGTGAAAAATTCAACACCCATCGTGAGAAACCCATTTTAACATAAACTCTGTTGGGAACTACACAGAGTTGGTCAGGTTGCCAACCGTAGAGGGTGTTGATCTTATGACACTAATGACACTAATCATTCTGAAAATATGATTATCATTTTTTAATGTTTCAATTTTCTCTGATCACAGTTCACGGTGTAAAAGCCATCCTCCTGGTAAATATCAATGTTAAAAGCTAAAACTGTCGTCTAACTTGTCGTCAAATATCGTAATAAAATTGATAGACGTGGGAAGAAACTAGTAGCTACCAACGATCTCAAACACACCTTTCAGGATAACAAACATCCTTATTTCTCATCAGTGATCCTTCTAAATATACTGTGAGAAATGTTGTCCTCTATCAAGGCAACGTCATTCTATTTCTTCTTTCCCTTAGTAACATACACTCACCCACTCCCAATTTCATGTTTTCTAGATTATAAAAATGTCAAAAGGAATATGAAAAAATCCTCTAATGGCTTTTATTTTCAAGAAGTAGGAGGAACTCGGTTAGCCAAATTGAATGAATGAATGAACTCGGTTAGCCAAATTGAATGAATGAAGGCTTTCAGAGGAGAGGTTACATCAGATGTAACCATCTTGTTCTCCGCGATGTCTGTCATTATCAAAGTAAGAATAAAGAATAATGCAGTTCGCTTTCATCATTACCGACTTTCTTATATCTCAAATAAAACGTACAATAGGTGCAAACTATTGACACAAGCCAAAAATCTGATTTTGAAGGGAAACTAGAGCACGTTACATCCTTATATCATAAAAAGTAGATAAAGTTTCCAAGCAGGAAGATTGCAGCGTATTCAAACACTATTCACGCTTTTAGTTCTTTTACATTGACGAATTTTAATTCATCAGAACGAGACTGAAAAATTTTGTCCAATATGGATACCAAAATGTCTTCCTACCAACAATGATGTTTTCGCAGTATTCTGAAGGTTTATGTTATGTATTTGTAATTGTGTCATTTGTATAAAAACACTTCGGGTTCAAATGTTATCACAAAGATTGCCGGTTCATTGCGATTTTAATAAAAAGAAAATTATATTGATCATTTCATTGGACAAATATACTAGAGTATATTTAAAACCATGTGTCGTGAAATATGGACTATTCCAAATAATGCCATTTTTAGTAGATCATATATGTTCACTTTGTTGATGTTTAATTCTTGTAAATAGTTGGATAGCTTTTTTTTTTTGAAATTGCACCAAGTGCACCGATAACTATTGGGGAGATTTCGGTGCCTTTAAGCCACAGCGGCCAACTTCGCTTGCTAGATCTCGATATTTAGTCTTTTTTTTTCCTGTTCTTTGTTGTTAATGTTGTTATCACTGGGTCCTATTCAATAATTGTGATGTCAGGTCTATTTTGTTCCAAGTGCCAATCAGTTTGTATTTGAAAGTCTCGGAGAATTTTTGCTGTTTCGTTTTCCAGTACTATTTCTACTTCATGCTGCCACCAGTTATCAGAAGTAGGAAAGCCATATTTTTTGCATACATGCCAATGAATTATTTTGGCCACTTGGTCATGGCGGTATTTATAATCAGTTTGAGCTATCTTTGTTGGAGAGTGTTAATGAGAGAAGTTAATATTATTTTTTGTTATATTTCATCTCCAAAGAAATATTTTTTGTTTGCTAGACAATTCATATTTGTAAATTGTGATGCTATAATGAAAACTCAACATCGTCCTAGTAATAAGTAGGTTTCTGTTATCCCTTTTTATCCTATTTTCGGAGGCGAATGGCGTGAATATTGAATGCCAAAACGCAACCTATTCACTTTATTCCTTCATCGACGTTCTAGATTGCATTATAACAATCCGCTGACATTTTCCATTCTTCCTTTTCCGTGCTTAGAATGAGAAGTCTCGATTGCTTATGCCATTTCTGATGTGGTTTCTTTCAGCTTTTTTTAGCTGACCTTTATTTTTCTGTTTGTTTATGGTTAGAGTCACTCTGCTATTTTAGATGAGAAACATGACCTTTATCATTTAAAAAGGTGATTCTAACCATAATTCAATATACAATTTCTAGGTGAGCATTGCATTATGGAGAAGAACTTATAATACAAGTTTAGCTGTGAAGATAATTCAAGTGCAAAATATTATTATTTCCTTATGTTACGGTAAAATATGGATAAAAATTATCATTATATAGTGATAGGTTCTAGATTTCACAGATTCTAGGGTTCAACGACGAAAGATTTTCACAGTGTGCTTTCTTTTAGTTTCGCCAAGTCGTATTCATCAACAGTTCGAATTTTTTTGCACGTTCAGATTAACCAGACAGATTTACCACTTGGGTATTTTTTTCTTTTCTTCTATTTTCCACATGATGTACATAATTATTATTCCGGCTGACATGTCTCTGCTAGCCATGCAATTCAATATTAAATCTTCTGTAAATTCTACCTTCACTGCATTGCTTAAACTAGTCGCCTGTAAAGTGTTTAAATGTCATTATTAAATTTTCAATTATAAAATCCACCTCTGCCCCGAACTGTATTTGTAATTTGTTTCTTCCTTCGCAATCTATTTTTGCCTTTATTAATATTTATTTCATTGTTATTAAATTTGTGGTTTAACCACATATCATCTGTTTTGCAGACTCATAGTCAGAATGGGAAACTAACTATGGCACATGTAAACTGGTGTCAGTGCCTTTGTGCAGTATACATATAAGTTACGCACTCACTTGCAACAGTCAATGTTTTACTTATATGCAAGTTTATGACAAGTGGCCCGTTCTGTGAATAAAGATTAGACCAAGGGCTGTAAAATATTTCTTAAAGTATTCCTTCTCTATATTAACAGCTTTACTCCTCTACTATTTTTTTTATTAAGATTTTCATCCATACAAACGATTTGACAACCGCCTTCTGAGCCCAGAATAAATAATGTTAGATGGCGCTTAATTACATTTCAAAGAAAATGTACGCCCTCTAGTATTGTAGCATATTAAATTCTAAAATAATCATTTTAGCATTTTTAGAAATAATCATTATAATCATTTTAGCATATTAAAATTTGATGTATTTACAGTTGCGAAGTTAACTGTTCGCATTTGAATATTTGAAAATGAATATGTGTGATTAAACGCATTTTTATTCATTATAAACATGAAATAGTATTTAAGATTACTGGTGAAAAATGGACATCAGCATATAAAATATGCAGCATCCTTCCTGTTGCGAAGTACATGTACAACACACTTGTCATATAGCTAATTTCTGCACATCATTATTTATTTTACTAGTGTATTTTACATATAGCGCTGTAGTCATGACGACCTGGACAGATAAAATACAAGAAACACAGATGCTACGCTAAACATGCTTTTCAAACGCATCTTTTTGATTTGAATATTGGAGCAGTTTAACATCTGCTGTGTTATTCAGAATGTTAGTCAAACATATGTACGATCTAAATGTCAGTTGTGTTTGTTAAATAGACTGCGCAGAGAGCGTTTAGTCACATCATAAGACAATTAAGGGTCTACAGTGGAGGAAATATTATTCCAGAGATCAGAGATAAGACGTATATTAATAGGGATATCTCAGATCTCCGGAACAATATTACCGCCTCTGTAGATCCTCAGCTATTCCATATAGTTCTTATTGTGGCTCTCTTTACGACGTTCATTTAGTCACGTATGGCAGATGAAACGTTTTGTGCAAACCATTTTTTTTTAATGGAAGTGGAATATTGTAGTTATTGCTGATAGCATATTAGAATATTGGGAATAGTATTTCGACCTACCCACAGTATAATCACATACGTCTGTGGCTCATATCACTGGTATCTAGTTGCCAGTGAAATCAATAAGCTAGTTGGAGGCCAATCTAATGACTAAGGAAAAGATACCGATAATGTGACCCATATATAAAAAAAATAAAGAAGTAAATAAATTGGCTATCGGAGTTTGTTCTAAAGCGTTAAGGTCAGAACTCATTATAGCCCTTATTTAAATTCATAGGCAGTTGTCTATATCCCCATCGTCACAGTTAGTCGAGTTCAGGGCTACCGATGATCGTTTTCATTGCAGATATGGAAAGACAGACAAATGCCGCCATCTCGTATTGCTAAACCCTAACTGATATTATTGTTTGTGTAATTGAAAATTTGATTTTCTGGGAGAAAAGACCATACTTTTCTGAAAAAAAGTTTAGCTAACTCGGAAAACAAAAGATTAGAAAATGTTTCTCTAGTACGTGGCGACACATAGGATTGAACTAATAATGGACTTTCTTATGCAGTCTAACATAATGGAAACCTCTGCTTCTATTTATTAATTTAAATATGTTTTTATGAAAATATAATAATAATATATGTCAATCTAACACATGAAAAGTTATAAAACCTATAATATTAAAGTACCTTGTAAGGACACGTGATTAGGGAGAAGAAGAAAGGAATTTGTTAATGTGTTTCTTGAAGATCTGAAGGTTAATCCATCAGGAAAAACAGTAGGGAGAAGGCTGTTCCAGACAAAAGAGGTAAACAGGAGATAGCCAAAATGGGTGGATGCAAAGTTCGTTCAGTAAGTTTAAAGCTGAAATGGAAATATGCGTCGACAAGCAGATGCTCGTATTCTTTCATACGCAGAGGGGAAAGGGGGAACAGTCAGGGTCATGTCATGTCTGTTTTATTGCATTTAATACTACATCCCTTTCTCAAATGTTTTCTGTATGTTCAAAGGTCAAAGATCCTATTTTATAATTAATCTTTCATCCCACACATTTTGTGTTATTGGAGTGCTTTAAGAAGTGTCAAGACTTCAAATTCTAATTTAAACGCTCTAAACGGGATTAAATATTACTGACTAATCAGTGTTGAGATTAAGTCAAGTGGATTTGAAACTTTGTATGAAAGATGCATACATTTAACAGTAAACATCAAAAATATTTCAGTATATGGAGCTAGAAGGGTTTTAAACGCTTATTAAGATTAGGTAAGTAAAATTGAATCGCGTTTAGAGAGTTTAAATTAGAATTTGAAGTCTTGTGTGTATTAATGTCTGTATTAATACAAATAGAATTAACTGTCTGTATTAATGGATCTAGTTTATAATCTAATTTAATTTTAAATTTTACTGTTTAAGTTTCTATAGTATAAGGTACGCGATTTCTTTGAGTTATTTATTCCAAGCATTAAAGATTTTCACAGTGTGCTTTCTTTTAGTTTCGCCAAGTCATATTCATCAACAGTTCGAATTTTTTTGTACGTTCAGATTAACCAGACATATTTACCACTCGGGTATTTTTTTCTTTTCTTCTATTTTCCACATGATGTACATAATTATTATTCCGGCTGACATGTATCTGCTAGCCATGCAATTCAATAGTAAATCTTCTGTAAATTCTACCTTCACTGCAGTGCTTAAACTAGTCGCCTCTAAAGTGTTTAAATGTCATTATTAAACTTTCAATTATACAGTTTTTTTTTTAATATTCTATGTCCTTATGAAGAACATAACAAATAAAAGGAAGGATATAACAAACAAAAGCTCCTGGAAACAACAGCTGACTAAAGTTAACCGTGCTACTCAGGAAGTAGCACGGTTTTACCTCCGGAAACTTGCGTTTTTTCATTTCTGCAAATCGGCCAGAGAACACACAATTTACAGACAAAATACTATTAGTGTTATCCATTATCCGGGGTGGATAATGGCATTGTGTGTAGATGGAGAATTAAGTAGTAGATTTTGTGGACTGAAGTGTCCACAAAATGCACTTCGTGGAGTTATTACCCAATAATAATAATAATTATTTATTTTATTTTTTAGCTAAACTATACTTTTGGAACTGCAAGGGCCAATAGAATTCGGATGCTTTTATTTTAAAATAACTATTAAATAATGTGTTATAGTAAGAAACGATGTTTATCAAACTATTAACAACAAAAACGCCCCTATGATTATTACGCCATCACACATTTCAATGTGTGGTGTTAGATATCTTTATTCCACTCTTTCAGTTGATTTATGTTCATCAGCTAAAAGGTGTCCATGTCATTTTCATTCGATGTCATGAAACAGTAGTGCAGTTTGCAGCTGTTTTCGGGATTGTCAAATAGTGCTTCCCTTATTTCAAATGTCGATTTATTTATTGTCTTCGTGAAAAAAGAGAATCCAGTTGTTTAAACCAGACATTACATCATGTTAGCGAGATAGTGATCAGTTGTGTGACGCGTGCAATGGTGGTTCCCAGTCATTCGAGGATTTAACCACAACAATATGAGGTTTTGGTAGGATATATATATATATATATATATATATATATATATATATATATATATATATATATATATTTGTTTTTTTTTTATTTTTTTTATTTTTCATTGCTTTTAATGGAAAACAGGTAAGTGCTATACCTTCTTGATGATTTGGTATCGCATACTGCCATGAAATTTCAATGAAAAAAGAAGTCATGAACGGTCTGATTCTTCTTTTTTTTCCTTTTTAATTATGAATGTAGAATGTAAGGTGGTAATTTTTCAATTATTAGTCAAATGTGTACGTTTCTCTTTAATAAAAACAAATAGAATGTTTACAATATCATGATCCTCGGGTATCAATATCATGTTATAAATATGAAGTGCTGGATAAAGTTTTATAATCAAGAATATATCTATTTGTTAGTGATGACTGGGAGTATAAGGTTCGGTATGCCGTTCTTCTCTAAGGTAATGCTGAGTAGCTGTTGTTTGAGTTCCTACAGAACAGGCAGAAGTGAGAGGCATAAAAAAGAAGAGGAAAGATAAGAAAACGAAATTTTAGCCCTTAATTTGTTATTGTATTCCTTAATTTTATATTAATAATTTTCCAGTTTCAGCCATAACTAAAATATCGTCACAATAAAAAGCACTGACTATTGCACCTCAAATCGAAGTTTTTTCTTCTAATTACAATCGATTTATTTTAAAAAGCACTGTTGAATACATTTATGAACAAATTAAACATGTATATCAGCATAAATTTTTATTAATCACAAGTTTTCTTACAAAGAGGTCCGCTAACATTAAATATATTTTTATAATATTTTTTAAAATAGTTTCAGTAAATGACTATTCATTTAAAATAATAATTGTAAATAAAAATAACATTTCATTGAAGTTCGGACTTTGCTCACAGGTGTAAATAAAAATATACAATTTTTGTGTTTATAAATTACAAATACTCGATAAATAAATTAACGAAGTAATAAATTAAATAAATAAATACAATAAATTAATACTTTTCTGAATAAAAATAAAGCACATTGCAATAATATCACAAAAATAAATAATTCGTTTAGCACAATTCTAAATGATAACAACCCTTTAAGAAGAATATCGAATCACAGGATTGATTTGTCGGATTCATAACGATTTGGGCTCAAATAAAATGTTGGTCCTAAGGAGAAAACTAAAGCTTAAATAAACAAAGATGGTATATTACTAATGGGACTCGTAGTTTTTAAACACATTTTGCATATAAATGCTCGAGATTCGTTTCAGAAAATTCATTTGTTAAGTCCATAGTCCAAAAATTCCTGACACCAGGTTCTTACTCCTTCGGAATTCTCACAACATGTTGGAAACACTACCTCGTTCCTAGTAAACTTGGCACATCGTTCGCATAGGTCTCTATATGTTCCTCCAATTCCACAGTGCTCGAAGAAGGTCCTTTGAGGTCGGAATCCGTATGCCTTTTGGAATTCTTTCCACGAAGAATAACCGGAAGGATTGGCACTTGCATCGGGACTGAGGACTACTAAGACAGCAACAAGAAACACCAAAGGATACATGGTCCACAGCAATTTGGCCATCTAAAATTAATGAAATGTGAAAAAAAAAATATTAATGCTTTAAAATTCTGAATTCTAAATTTAAAAAAATTCTAAATTTAGAATTCTTAAATTCTAAATTAAATTCTTTTAATATTTAATTTAATTTAATTATATATTAAATTAAAGGTTCACAATTATAGCTTCCCATTCCCCTTCCTAGTATAAAAAATAGAAAAGATAAATCTCGAAAAAAGAATTGAGACAAATACAACGGGAAAAGCACCTCCCTCTAGCGGCAAAATACAACGTACCAAACAAGAAATTATTTCAGTACTAGTGGTCTGGGCGCTAGTAAAAAGCAACACATATTAACTTGTCAGAATTCAGTGTTATATCTACAGCTGACGATCTTACATTGTACAAGAAGGAGGAGTTAAAATTATTACTCTATGCAACTTACGTAATATGCTCAAAGTGAGAAAAATAAAACAATATTATAAAAACGTTAAGACAATGTAGCCATTTTATTTATTTATTTTTTCCTTTGGGAGAATCATATTTTTCTTGTGATTAAACTGATTCTTAAAACTTAATAAAACAGAGTTATAAGAAATAAGGTCCAAGCAATAGGGATAAATTAAAGATATGGCAAACTATATATAAATAACTGTCATATATTGCAAACGGTTTAAACAAAATCTACCAAAGTATTATTTATATAAAAACAAACTCATTTTAAGTTTGTGGATTCTAAATGAACATGCTAACTCAGAATGCATATCTATTTTTTTACTAATTTTATATATACATATGGTAAATAATGATTGATTAGGTTTAATTACGCGTTTTTTTTTTTTGCTCCTTTTTATGTAAATTTTACTCATGAACTGCTGTTGGTTTATAGTACATTAGTATTATTACCAGGAACGCACTCAGGGTTAGATTATCTCGACAAACCCCAATCTCTGACACTAAAACGGGACTTTTTAAGTCACTTACATCTTGTAGGAGACCTGTGTGATGCTCTCACACAGGACGTTGAAATTCATGTGCTACCTGAAGACATTTCACAGGAAGAACAGTAACCAACTTGTTTTGAACTTATCAGAATGTGGATTGAAATCGCTGTGGTGTGGAATGTCTTTAGGTGGTAGATGGTTTTTGTTCTTTGATATGAGACTTCCATTCTGTTATTGGAAACCTAAAAAATGACTAGATCACTTCAGTTAGTGACGAGAATCAAGTCATAATACGCGTGAAAGTGAATGCAGGAGTTTCAAATAGAAAATAAAAAGCCAAATGGGAAAACTCAATTTTCATTACCTGGGGTTCGATTAGAATACCGATTTTTTTTTTTTTTTTAAGTTGATATGTCCTTTTTTTGCATTTTTATTTCAGTATGATTTTCTTTTTATCTAAAATGCAACACTAAAGTAACGGAGATTAAAATAATAACCCACATTTAGCCTGGAAGGAGACACCCTTATGATGTCAATTCATTCTTCTACATAATTTACGTCATTTGCATAGAAGAAAAAAAATATTCAGAAAGAGGCGTGGGGAGATTTCTGGAAATAGCAATTATTGGAAAGTAAAGGCATTTAAACCTTCGCTTAAATGAATTCACTTCCTCATCTCCACATGCGTGATGCTATTTAACTCACCCACAGTTGCTCATGCAGATCACTTTACAACAAGAGATGCTACTGTTTGCATAACCGAAACCTTGACACACTGACACAAGCCATTACAGTAGCGCGTGCTATGTTCAAGGTCTCTGACCTCCTTCTGATAAAATCTCTGGGAAGGAGAGTGCCTTCGTTTTTACTTTTCGAACTAATGACGACAATTTGTGGTGAAAATAAAGCTTCATTTCTCCTGTTCCCTATAGCAACACTCCCTCAAATCAGAACCTTCTAGACTTATCCTTTTTTTTTTTTTTTTTTTTTAGCTGAAGAAAGTTTTTTTTGTTAATGTGTCTATTTTCCTTCGACATTATCATTCAAATCGATTGGAAAGAACTGCACTTGTCAACGATCGGAAATAAATGTTAAATATGCTAAATCAATCTGCTTATGTATGTGTATGTGGGTTAAGTAGAATAAGAAAAAAACGTTTTACAGACTGAAAATTCAGAGCTTTCAACATAACCAATTTACCACTCTTAGTTCCAATTAAAGTATTTGATCACAGATATGTTTATTTCTATTAATTAAAATTCTAATCCTCAGAATACCTTAAATCTGCTTTCAGATTCAGTTATATGCAGATTGATATTTCTTTTGCTAACAGCAGTTTTTTTAGAAGTTAATTGGACTTTCAATATTAAATATCGTGAATTCGCTCATTTGGTGTTCCATTATTTTAATTTCAATTTCGATGTTCGGTTATTCTGCTGGTAGCTGTAAAACGTAAATATTTGCGTATGCCACACTATATTCTATTACTTAAGTTTACTGGTATATGCAACATGGTGATGAAGTATTCGTTTTCTTATTTATATTTCCCCCCGAAACTTAACAATGACAACAAATAGGATAAAATCTACGATTCTTCTTATAAGAGATGATTCAGTACACTGCTATTTGTTCATCATGCATTTCCCAGAGCATTTATATGTTCTAAAATATTTACATTTTTCTCTTTAACTTATAACTAAACCATATATTTTTTGATGAACGTCATTAAGTTAGCATGATTTGTCATTGTGACCTACTCATAACAGTTATGATATCCACTGAATTACATCAGCTGCCTTACATAGGCAATACTGCAGTTATATTTTGACGAATTTTGCCTAGTTCGCAATATAGGCACAATATAGGCCAAATAAATCATTCGTTTTGTTAATAAAAGTGTGCGAATTTGAATTTTCCTGATGCTAGCATTACACCACCTTTCACCCTTCTTCACTATAACAATGAATGTTGTTACAACGGATAATGGAACTTATACAGACTTTTAATATTAGCTGTGAATGAACTGTATCTATATACGTAAAGTTTAATGCTTGCATTATTGAATAAATTTATTGAAAAGTTTCTACATTTTAAATTAATTTTATTTAAATATTTCAATTAATTAATTCAATAATCTCCTCTTTGCTTAACATGCTTTGAGTTAAAATCCCATTCCGTGGATGTTTCTGAAATAGTAAAAGTCTGTATAAGTTCCATTATACGTTGTAACAACATTCATTGTTATAGTGAAGAAGGGTGAAAGGTGGTGTAATGCTAGCATCAGGAAAATTCAAATTCGCACACTTTTATTAACAAAACGAATGATTTATTTGGCCTATATTGTACGGCTTAACCCCTTAACGTACCAATTAAAAATCAGAAAGCGGTCGTTTTTCTGCCAATTTTTTGGGCGAGGGTGATTTGCTGGATCAAATTTCGTTTGCGTTTGCACAAATGAATTTGTGCAAACGCAAACGAAATAGCCGATACACGCCGTTGGCAACTTTTATCGGCTGAAAGGAAATAGGCACAAGATTGTCTAGCGTCTATATTCGGTTGTATTTATATGTGAAACCAAAATTCAAAATCAATTTTGGTGCCATAAACAAAAGACGTGTCACAGACGTCTTTGTATGTTAAGGGGTTAAGATTGTTCTTGAGGAACAGTATCGTTATTGAAAAAGAAATTAACGTCTGATTGTACTTGCTAAAACATGATCCACTTCAGAAGAATTCTAGAAAGAATGACAGAGATTTGAAACATATTTTTTGTTTGTTTGTTTGTTTGTTTTAAGAAATTACTTCGGGATCAAGGATGGCTTCAGTAATTTGCAGTTAAGCTTGGTTTAAATTAAGCAGAAGTAGCTGAAGTCTTTTATGTCTGTGAATTACGTGTATATTATGCAATTGTTTGTCTGTTTTGTTGGTGAGACAAGCTCTTCCACCTCCGTATGAAACCAGCTAAGTCAACTTCAACTGAAAATTCCTTATGAGTTTTCCAAATCAGAACTCACCAAAGACACTCGCTTTCACTTTACGATTTCTCAGGAGCCAAATGAACATCTTCTTTCGCACTTAACTAAACAAGTTCTTAAACATGGAAAATGTTTCGCTAAACTTTTTACTTTTTCCAGCCTTCTGAATTAGTTTACTGGATACGGATTAGTCTTAGAAATCACAGGTTCGTAGAAGCTTTTGAGTGGTTGTGTGACCTACCTTAACCTTCAAAATGTTTGATTTGCATTTAGTACCAAAAGAAGACATACCAAAAAGTTAACTAACAAAAGGAAACTAACCAGGTTTAACTAACAAAAGAAAATATTGTTTATTCTTTGGAAATTGAATGCTTCAGAAGTATCCAGTTTAAAGAACCTTACAGAAAGTTTTGGTAATTCGAAATCCAGAAGGAAGAAAAATATTTTGTAAACTAAGGTATTTTTTCCAAACAGCATGTTAATTTTGTTTTTATTTAAAAGCTTATTCGTGTTTTTTTTATTTTTTTATTTTTGTGTAAAAAATTCCATTAATACGCTAAATTAATACGGGCTCTTGTAAATGCAGCTCTATATAAAAACGAATAAGAATCTCAAAATGATTGCTGAAAAAAGTTTTTTCTCTGAAAATTGCGAAACTTAAACTAAGTCCTGCATGGTATTCTTTTAGGTCTAATTGCGCCCTCTAGAGAGCATTTCAGAATTTCCTTTTATAGTGCGAAACTACCTACAAAATAAAGCATTCAGCAACTATTGGCTGAATTGCATGGTCATTATGAAATAAAAATCTTTAGTCGCTATTTTGAATGCTGAATTGCAGTATTTTTTTTAATCATTAATCATACTCTTCAAATGTATATCGCCACCAATTACTCTTTATGGTTCTACAATAAATCCAATAATGGTTATTAATTCCATAAAGAAACAAAAATGCATCTAAGGGTCAAATACCAATCGCGTATTTCACGGCTGGGTGACGCCAACCAGTAGCGTCTATGGTACAGCCTTAAAGAAAAGGAAGGTCATCATCCCGATAAGGGTCATTCACTTTACGTCAGGGTGGGGTATGTTACCTTTGAACCTGACGTATTGCTCACATTCAAGGGTAGCAAATCAGGAATGGATCTGCAAGTTCACGTAAAAACGTAGACGATGACAAAGAAGGTAATCTAAACGATGCGATAACGATAAAAGAATTTGAATGGTGAAGAAAGAAAGAGATGTGTTACTGGTATTCAGCAGATAGTAAATACTATTTTTAGAAAATAATGCATACGAAACTTTAAATGTAGTTTATTTTACAATATTTAATAATTTTAATGGAAATTTTATAATGTATTAATTGAAGGCAACAATTCAACTACAGAACAGATGTGAAAATGGCAATGAAATGTAGAAATTCAAATATATCAATTACCAGTTTCTCACTCAAGTGCTAAATAGATAGAAGACGCTCTAACAAGTGTTACGAAAACTTCGAAACTGGTGTTTTGTGCGCTTGTCGATTTTTTAGTGAAATAACAAGTCACAAATATCTACAGACGCACAAAACACAAGTGCATGTTTATCCCTGTGGAAATGCCGATATGCTTCCATAGTACCAGACTGTGAAGAAAGATCATCATAAGTTTGTTCGATTCTAATTTCTGACTGGTTGAACTTTCTCTGAATGCCATTTTTCAGCCTATTTCCGAGTTAACATTTGGAAGAGGAAAGTAAGATTTTTCTCCATCTCACAGCTCAAGAAAATCGACCGTAGATCTCATACTAATTCAGATAAAAATATACAATATTTTGTTTTTGTGTTTCAATATTGTGTTTCAATAAGGAATTACCGTGAGTAGGCATATTTAAATAATTATAATACCGGAATTAACTCACGTAAAATATTATTAATTAGTATATATTCGTCTGAGTATAAAAGGCATCTTCAGTACAAAGCTGATAGAACAATAACTGACAATTCCAAAATTTGCCACCTAAGTAACTAATGTAAGATAACAAAAAAAAAGTCAATAAATTTCCTAACTTATTAAAAATTAATAATAAAAATAATAAAAGAAAAGAAAAGAAATAATAAAATAAAATAATATATATACGTATATATATATGCACACACACACACGCACGCACGCACGCACACGCACGCACGCACACACGCACGCACACACGCACACGCACGCACGCACACACGCACACGCACGCACGCACACACGCACACACACACACACGCACACGCACGCACGCACACACGCACACGCACGCACGCACACACGCGCACACACACACACACACACACACACACACACACACACACACACACACACACACACACACACACACACACACACACACACACACACACACACACACACACACACACAATTTAATAAAAAGTTAGGAAAGATTAGCTGATTTAAAAAGTACCATCTCCCACAAAAGGGATAGACGTAAACCATCGGATTTGTTTAAGTTAGGAGAGTGAAGTAAAATTTCACATGTTTCTTTATAAAGCTGTTCCATGAGGAAACGATTTTTGTGAAAGACTCTTGTCTTGTTCCAATGAACTTTATGTCTTGTGTTGATGACATGCTCTGCAAGTCCAAACTGTTCAGGTTCAAGGTATTAAATATAAGACTGGTGTTCTTCTAGCCGAATAAAGGCAGATCTTCTTGTTTGTTCAAAATAAGATAACCCACAAGAGCAAGGAATCTGCTAAACATCTGAATGATTTAGATGTGGAAGCTTGTCCTTGCAGAAGTGAGAAAGGTGGAGATTTTTCTGATGGGGCGAAAGGCAACAAAAATATTTAGTAGTTTTAAAACTTGTGCTATGCATTCACTAATGCTTTGCACATAAGGAATAGGAATACGCGTTATTTCTTCAGTATTTGAAGAGGTAGAGATACCAAAACTGCTAAAAGCTCTTTTGATAACGAATTTTTATAATCATTAGATAAAAAATTTTATAAAAATATGCTGCAGTTCTTTCTGTAATAACTTATTTGAAGAACATAAGGAGTGGGCCCGATGAACCGGTATTTTAAGAGTTCTCGCCTTTTGACTGGGATGGTGATGAGATTCAGCATGGATATAATGGCCTGTGTGAGTCTCCTTCCTACAGAATGAGAAATATAGGTTACCATCTGGTTGGCAAAGAATTATAAGGTCTAAAAAGGCTAACTGCTTATTTACTTTTTCCTCTAGGTTGAATATGATCCTTGGATAAAGTCATTTAATTTAGAGACAAACTGTTGTAATTCATGAGAAGAGCCATTCCAGATAGCAAAAATGTCATCTACACATCTGAACCAATGAGTAGGTCTGGGAGAAATGTTGTCAAAAATACGTTGTTCAAAGTACTCCATAAAGAAGTTGACGATAGCAGGAGAAAGAGGTTTGCCTGTTGCTGTAACTTGTTTTTAAAAGAAAAATAACCAGAATGTATTACAAAATCAAATATTTTAAGAATGCCTGAAGGAAATTCTTGTTGTAGCAATTCAGTGCTGTCAGATAATGAAATAACATCTAAATTAATCATAATATCCGAAGCGTTCAAATGAAGATATGAAATTTTATATAATTCACCCTAGAGAAAGAAGTAAATAAACAGTTAGCCTTTTTACATCTCTTAATTCTTCACTCTCCTAACTGAAACAGTTCCGATGGTCTACGTCTATCCCCTTTGTGGGAGATAGTACTTTTTAAATCAGCTAACCTTTTCTAACTTTTTTAAATTGTGTGTATATATATATATTATTTTATTTAATTATTTATTTATTTATTTTATTTTATTTTATTATTTTTATTATTAATTTTTAGTATGTTAAGAAATTTAATGACCTTTTTTAGTTATCTTACATTAGCTACTTAGGTGGCGCCTTTTGGAATTGTCAGTAATTGTTCTATCAGCTTTGTACTGAAGATATCTTTTATAATCAGGCGAAAATTATACTAATAAATAATATTTTACGTGAGTTAATTCCGGTATTATAATTATTTAAACATTAGGATTGGAAATCACAAGCTGAGCAGGCGTCTGCTTCTCTCTTTCTCCTGATGTTTATGAAATAATTTATAGCCTTGGCATCAGTGACGGCTTGACGTCTTATTAATTAATTTATAGCATCAGTGACGTCTAAGGTAAAATGGGCTGACTATCAATCGTCAAAAAAAAAAGAGTTAGGATAAAACGCTCTCGCCTATTCCCTTTGGGAATGGAAAAACATTACGGGCTTTATTTATTTGACTTCTGGTTATGATCATACATTTAGGAAAGTCGCGCAACGTTTTCTTAAAGGCTGAAGATATATTTAATGAAATATTAAAACTTTTGACAAAAGAAAGGAATTCAACTATGAAATTTTATGAAAAAGATTTTCATAAAATCTCATAAAACTCAAAAATCTCATAAATCTCAAAAAACTGGTCAAGTTAGGGATGCAATCTCTATATATTTCATGCGCTTTTTATACACGATAAAGAAATTCCGAATGTGTGACTTATTCGGAATGAGTGCCGTGATTTATATTTCATTTCATGAAACACTGGAAATCTTGCTCATGAAAGATCATTCCATATTGGACAACTCAAATCTCAAGAGCAATATAAAAAGCAAGCCAGAAGTGAATTTTTTAGCAAAAATATAAACTGATAAGCACATATAAACGCACGTGTTAAAAATGCTTCTTTCAAGAATTAAATTTGGAAATTAAAAGGAGTTGTCAATTATTTAGGAAAAAAAAAAAAAAAAGAAAGAAACTCGTGCTTTCAGTCATTATTCTTAAAATTCTTAATTATTATTTTCAGTGATTAGGCTTAAAAGTTGGACAGTATAGATCTAAATCAAGCTCCTTGCAGAAGCGTGAATATTTATTATCTTTTTAAATGCTTCGAAACTCATAAAAGCATATTTGAAATATAAATACAGATATAAATCATTTACAAATAGATCATTTACATCTCTCTCTCTCTCTCTCATAAATAGCATAAATATCTTTAACTTAAATGAAGCAAAATAACAGAAATAATAAACTGGATTATTAAGATTAAAAGATTGAACATTTATTATTATTATTTTTTTACTTTATTATTAATTATTTATATTTATTATTTATTATTATTATATTTAATAATAATATTTATTATTATTCATTTCGATTCTCGCTTTCAGAAAGTTTTATCAAAATAATATAGTTTTATATTAAAAGTCAGAAAAATTGAAACGGTTATATTAATAAAATATTGAAATCGATATTCATATAGAAAGTTCTCAGAAACTATTAAGGAGCTTTTACATAAGAAAGTCGAAGGAAATCAAACTATAAAATTCTATTTATATAAAGGATATTAAGTATAAATTATTATTATTATTATTATTATTATTATTATTATTATTATTATTATTATTATTATGGCCAAATAAAAAATGTTCCTCAGATCTTATGAGAATATAATCTTTGGCATTGGTGTTGTATTGGTTTGTATAAGAACCCAGCCCAAGAACTTAACTATTCACCTTTTAGTATAATGTGGGTTTCTAACTGTTGATTTTAACCAGAGACCAGGCAGAAAATCTTAAGATGACAAAAAATTCTGTCCAGCAATAACAATCCTATATCAGAAAGATATAATTTTCATAAGTGAACACTCAGTAAGTGTGTACATAAAATACAACATAAAATGCTTAACTTTCTAAATATTGCAAATTCTTAAAAATTCGTTTATTGCAAGTTATACTATCATTTTAAATCTAATAATCTCATATAAACTTACGTTAACTTAGACTACATTACCTAAATAACTGAAGGATTGTTCAAAGACTGAAGTCTAATTAGCAATTGGAATAAAGGAGTAAAAGGCAGGCTGATAGTTTTTATCTTGATGGTACATGGATGGCTACACAAGAAAGTTATTCTCGAAGGACTGCTTTTATATGAATCCATAGCGCACGAAGATTCCGGAAAAAATTCAAAAGAAGGTGCCACATATGTCGCAAATGATAGAATTCTCAGCAAAACTGTCGATTTCGATAAAAAATTAGTCAATTCGTTGACAACGCGTGCGTAATTAAAGAAAAAGAAACGGATGTAGGTGGCCACCAAGGCATCTCGATTTTAGGGCAAACAACAAACAATGAAAACCGCTTTATTCAATTGTAAAGCATTTATATTATTCTCGGAAGTAGGCGTCGAAATCTATAAAAGACCGACGTCATTACCCCCTACAATGCTGTAATGACTTCATTGAAGAAGCCCCTGACAGGTGAAGTGTCCTTTGAGCTCTTATAGATTTATAGCCACAATCTACACATTTGCGCAATGAAATATGTTGATGTTTGCCGCCCATCCCTGACATTTTTGTTCCACAGTTGACTGATAAGAGTATGTTTTTTTTATTACTTTCTTTCTCTAAAGTATTAAGCAAATGTGAACCGCGTAGTTAACATTTCAAACAGGTATTAGTGATTTTGCCCAAGACGCTATGTACGGTAGTTCAAGATATTAGTTAAGGAGTTGAGGAATGAAACCAGACAGTTATGCATACAAATATATATGAAATGTGAGCAGATTAAGAACATAAATTTTACCATGGGAAAATATATGTTAATGCTTTTTATTGCTCAAATAAAAAGCAAATTTACTTTTTTAAATTTGTATAATAATGCAAAAAAATTTCATAAACCACTCAAAAATAACAAATTCATTATATTTTGCCAATTTACGATTGTGCTTTATGCATCATTAGCTGATATTATTTAAAGTTTCTATACAAAAGTGAAAATTTACTCCAATTTATGATGTGTGCAAATTACATATATATCATAGCTAAGTTATACTCGTAGGTACTTATTAAAGTGGATTGCGTAAACGAATATTAACTAAATTGAATTTATAGCTTTAATATGTTTCATCTTAAATTTATCATTAATAAATTGTTTACATATAGTTCTGCCGATTTTTTCCTTTTTTTAATATTTTTGAAAATGACAACATGGTTTGAGAATTATAAACATAAAAAATATCTCCGGTAGAGGGCGACTATTAGCTTCCGATATTAATCAGAAGATTTGCAAGTAGCTGAATTCATGTTAAGTAAGTTCTTATTATAGTTTAATCAATAATTGTTTAGTAAATTACTGACCGAATATGTTTGGTACAAATATCTTTCGATTAAATAGTCAATCAACGTATTACTATTCGAAGTTGCTCTTAATATTAAAAACAAATTTTGCGAAAATAATATACACAGTAGTAAATATTTTGTGTTTCTGCTGAACAACACAGCAAGCAACTTCCTGCTGGAACTGAAAAGGCATATACGATATGCTTTATTTTTATTTATTATATTAATCCTACAACCGGGTTGTGGAATAGAATGGTATTACTCTGGACGGCTAAATAAATACTTTACGTATGTTGCAATTCGTCTTACAATACACACGTTATTTATTTGTATAATATAAGCACGTATTCAATACGTGCTTATATTATACAATCTTTATGTCACAAGTTTCCTTAAAATATCAAACGTTATTTATTTATTTTTTAAATCTTGCTATTTTTGGAAATGCTACAGTTCTTGGACACAAAATTTTCTAAAGTAAATTAAATAATTGTTAATATTGTTCAAGTAAGGTAAACGCACGCACGCACGCACGCACACACACACACACACACACACACACACACACACACACACACACACACACACACACACACACACACACACACACACACACACACACACACACACACACACACACACACAAAGGGCACAAATGCAATCATGTAATCGTTTAAATTACTCCAGAATAAGACGACACGTGAGTTGCGTTCTTTTACTACTCATCAAATATACATCACAAGGTTTCTTATCGTGATGTCTAAGTACAGAAGTCATTACTGTTGTAAACTCCATTCGAGAGTTTACAACAAAAACTGTTCTTTAAACCGATTAATTCTCTACATGTCATAAATACTTGAAGATTTCATCAAGTTTTAAGTACCGTATTCAAATTCTCCAGTTTTGCTGGAGCAATTGTAGAAGAACTTTGTGTACAGAACTTTTTTCTCTAGCAAACGGCAATATTTGTTTCCACTTGTGAAATAAATATCAGAATTTCATTGGACTTAAATATCGTAAAACATTATTAGCGGTCGCAATTAAACATAATCTATAAGAAATAAAAAAAAAAATTAAAAGTGTATTTATCAAAAGTAGTAATCCATTATTTGCCTTTTATTTGTTGATTGTAGTAATGTTGATTGTAGTAATGTTGATTGTAGAAATTGTTGATTGTACATTTGTTGTTGATTGTAGTAAGTTTATTTTTGCAAGCCACGAGTAAAATTACTAGTTTCTATTTACTGCTTTTATTTATTTATATTGATGGTGTTTTTATCCTGCACCAAATGTTTTTTTTACTCAAGAACCAATTAATGAGAGTGCAGTTCTAAAAGAAGTCTTCTTCTTTATTGTTCGCACATCAGTTATATTATTATTGTTACATGACACCTCCAGGGAGTCCACGGACTCATCTTGAAAGATCCTTTTTTTTTTTTTTTTGAACATTTAGCTTTTACAGAGCATTGGAATTAAAATTTTCACTTACACAACGCGTATGCTTATGGTTTAGATAAAATATCTTTGAAAGTTCTATGTGTTTCATTTAATAAGCACTCTTCAAGAAGGAAACTTGTACGCAGTGCATTACAACAGAATTGTTAATTTTTTAAATTATTTTATAGAGGTTATTGGCGCCATCTGTTGGTGGAAAATAAAAACATCTTATTCATATAAATATAAAGCGAACAAAAGTATTCAGGTAAAAGCATGTTTAATATGATTTCATCGATTATATTTCTGAAATATGATAATACCAACAATGCGACACTGTTTAATGATTATATGAATGAAATAATTCGAGTAAAAAAAACAGGAAATAGTACTGAAAAATACAAACTTTTTTCTATGAAATTTATAGGTAACTAAGAATAACAAGGGTGGAAATAATTTTTAAGTTTTTATTTATTTATCGAAATATATGTTTTCAAAATACACTGCTTGGAAAGAAGTTAACGGACATCATAGTGTACAAACAGCCGGCGTCCACCTTAATACGATGCAGGACCTCCTTTCGCTACGTTGACTTCTGCAGTCCTGCAAGGCATACTGTCCACAAGTGTACGATACCCTCAATAGGACTTTTGGACCATTCTTCTTGTACGCATGTAATGAGGTCCTGGAGTGTTGTGGGGCCGACGTCTTTAGAGCTCACCTGACGCTCCAGTTCTTCCAACAGATGTGCGTGGTTTGTAGACATGAATATCACTACACTTGACTGATATCTACAGATCCCTAATCTCAACCCTATTGAACAGATGTTCAACTCTATTGAAAATGGTCAGTTACGTAGAAATGCCACAAAGTATGAAGCATTACATTGTCCAAAATGTTCAGATGCCTTTCGGAGTTCAGTGTTTGTGGCACCACAAACTGAGGTCCGAGGCAACACCTGCTGAAACACGACCATAATCACACCATCACACCGACACCTCCGAATTTCATAGTTAGGGTTACGCACTCTGGTAAGAGACGTTCATCTGGAATCCGCCACACCCACACCTGTCTGTCTGTTCGTTAGAGGATATAGCGTGATTCGTCGCTCCATAACACAGGTTTCCTAACTTCCACGTCCCACTGTACACTCTCTTTGCACCGCTGAAGACGACGATGTATGTTGGTTCATGTAATGTGAGGTTTGCATATTTGTCCTACCACGGAAACCCACGTGTGGTTAGTCACAGTTTTGAATGTTTTTTTGTGAAGATTCGTACTCCAGTTCGATTCCTGGAACTCCACATTCAACGTGTCGGCCGACGACTCATGGTTTTTACATATTATCCTTCGTTGCACCTTACGGTCGATTTTGGTGAGTGTGGTGGATCGTCCACTGCGGGTAGCAATTTCAGTTGTCTCCCTGCGCTGCCATCTCAGTATCACTGATTGTTGACCGGACGGCCCAGTTTGCCGAATAGATAAGCCTGCAACATGGTATCATGTCACAACACCTCTTTCAAACTCCATCAGTTTCCTTCTCGCAGTCATTTCACCCGAACACAGTTGCGCTGACTTGGGAGCATCATACTCCTCCAATTTATACCGAATACAAACATGTGACTCGTTACATGCCACATTTCACCTGCCCATGAGGTTGTACGCGACTTCTTTCCAAGCAGTGTATATTCAAAGATAATTGAAGTCTAAATTTATTTTAATTTAATTTATTTTAAAAAAGAATCATAAATAATGAGCAACCTTAAATGTCTAAATTTGGAAGTTTCCTCCAGTAAAGAAAAGACCTAAATTATTTTTTATGTCAATAAAATAAAGAAATGTTGATGCCCAATCACAGTAGGCTCGGTGATTCATCACATATGAAAAGCGGAAAAACCACATGTATCAAATACTATCAGCATCACATGTTTAGGTATATACTGGAATTGGATTTATGACTTGAGAGTTTTTTTTTTTTTCTTTCTTTTTTTTTTAAACCACGTTTCTTAGAAATGCCATAAGGAAGACATTCTAGAAAACGATTAATTTTCCGAATGTATTCGTTTTGTTGGGCAGTTTATGAATACGAAATCTGAACGTTATGCAGACGCAAATCATTCATATGAAACTTATCAAAATGTACGTTAAACGTGGAAAGTTTATCATAAATTTCATATGTTTTGTGTACGTAGACGAAAATGGTCTTTTCTACTTTTTTTCTGGAATGGGAGTCGATATTTAATTTATAGTAAAACGGGTATTTCACTTAAAGCTTATACAGCATTTTCTCAGTTAATTTGTTAACATATTGCCCTCTGCTCTGTGTTATCCATGCACTTCCCTCAAAGTTCAATTAATTTCAAAAGTCCGTCATTATAGAATTGACCGTCTTGGCAAGATTTCCATTACTGTATGTTCATTTCATCGTGTTTTGTATATATATATATATATAGATTGTAAAGCTTAAAGCTCATCAGTGCCATGCTTATGCAAGGGCTTAAGAAGAAAGAAATAACATGCAGTATTTTTTTCTTGATCAGCTGAAAGTAAGTGCTCGGAAACCTTATTGAGAAGGTTGTCCCAAAGAGCAGGTCGGAGAAGTTCGTTTAGTAAGTTTGAAGGTGAGCTGTGTATCGATGCTAACCAGCAGTCACTCGCATATTTATACTTAAGAAAAGGTAGAAGAATGGCGGTTAGCCTGTTCAGAAGAACAACGTTCGTGCAAATACCCTACAGAAATGGCATAAGATAGAAATACAACATCTATGAGAAGGCTATTGGGGGAGGTGGTTGACAGGAATCATCCGTTATCTGTTATCTAGATTGCCCTTTTCTGGACAGCATTTTTAGGTTTTTGATGCACAATCCATATGTGAGAACAGTATTCTGTGATATTCGTGGGTTATATAGATCACTAAACAGTGACTGAGTATTATTTTTTTTTAGTATTTTGTATATCAAGGGTAACAGGAAGTAAAATGAGATATTTCTTCATTTCTATCAATTTACTTTTTGTCGTTAACAAATCAAATTTTCTTTTTTTTTTATGTTTTACAATTTTATTTTGTTTGTACTCATAAAAATTAACTAGCAGTTTGCCATTTCAGAATTTAATGAACACAACACGCCCAACCAATTTATCTACTTCTAAAATAAATTCGGTGAATAAACACTTCAAGTACAGCTTGATTAGCAAAGACGAAAAAAAATTATCAAAATGCTCTTTAAGTACACAAAAAAGTGGTAATTACATTTACTGAGTGGATAAGCCACTTCCGTGTTTCGCATGTTTATCCATTATCTTTTATGAGGAGGTTTGAGATAATCATGAAGACATAAGCGATACTAAATGAGATCAAATGCTATTTTATGACTGTTTATCTTTTAACATTTATTCTCTCTCAGTTCATCTCAAACCTGTCTGTCACCTACATTCCTAAGGACATTTCTCTGCTTAATTCCTGTCTCTGAGTAGATTATTATCATTTCTTCTTCTTCCTGAAGGTGGACTTAGCTTCCTTTTTTGCTTTAGTAGCTGTCGCTTAGTCGATATCCCATATCCGGACATTGACATTTCGGTAGACAAATAAGAAGAGTAGGTTGGATTTTTGCTTTTACTCACAGAAAGCAAATATAGATATGGAATGTTATCTTTACTTTTATTATTACATGGAAAGATGACGCCATCTTACAATATGATGTTATTTATGAAAAAAAGATTTGTCGTCTAGAAATCATAAATATTAAATGAACTGACAGATGTTGCATCTGATAAAATGCGATGATTTTAAAGTCAATATAACCCTTTCTGAACTGTTTGTATGTAAAAGAAAAATCATACGCATATGTTGACGTGTGTGGGTATTTTCAGTGGCAAATGATCAGAGTGGAGTCATCACAAAAGAAGCCGTTCTTTCAGAAATATAAATGTTTGTGTTATACGTTTTATGCATGAACCTCGTATACGTTTTGTTGACTTGTTACCTTAGTTATGCCGACATCATGCAATTCTTTAGCCTCCTTTAGGAACGATATCAAACAAAGCAGATCGTTGAGTTTACCACACGTGTCTTGTTGGACTACGGTTTGTGTAGAATGAGTAGACGAATTTTTGTTTTCTAAGAGTACTTTCTTAGTTTGTTAATACTATTTTTTATCATAGGAAATATTATAGATCGCTCTATCTTTCTGAAGGAAAAGAAAATTTTTAGTAGGCGCAGTAAAAAATGGAGCTTTTTTCCTTGATGTAGGCAATGTGACTGATGTTGCGTCACTGTTGAGAGAGTTGAATCTCAGATGTGTCTCTAAATATTCTTAAATACATTTTTTCTCCATCTCCAAAAAACTTCCTCCATATTCTTCTTTTTTTTTTTTGTAAGAATGTCAGCCTTACCACACGAGTTTTCACTCATGTTGTAAGACATAGCACTTAATCACGTTCGACTTGCTCTCGAGCTTTCTGTGAGTCATTTTGTTATTCTGGATCCGGGTAGTGATATGATATGATAAGGCATTCAGATATCATATTGTGTGGATTGATTTCCTGTAGTTCAAAAAAAGCTGTATTTAACTATTTCTTTCTTCACCTGTAGCATAGATCGGAAGATAGCTAGGCTTTCCCTACAGAAGGTCCATAATAGAAATTATCCAAATTTCTTCAATGGCATTTTGGCTCTAATAGTGTTTGTGCATCCGAAGGGCCTAAGCGGCACACGGTGTACTGACTTGTGCATATCGAGTCATTGACAGGCCTTGAATCGATCGGTCATAGGTATCAGTGTTATATGCGAAAAAGAACTGCTATGACATTGCTGGGATAACTCCAACTATATCCAAAGGAATTTTTTATCCAAAGTTTAATTAAAGTAACAGAAGTTCACATAGCAAGATAATTAGTAGCTATAGTTTATATAGGATTAATTTTAAATATCTGTAGATAAAAATAGCATTCGATCCAGTAATTAACTTGAAGAATCAGACAACGAAGAAGAATAATGGCATTATAGATCTTTTTTTTTTTCCTGTTCATCTGAGAGATAGCTAGATGAGATTAGATTAATTTTCATTACATATTAATTAAAATCCGGAATTGATTTAATAATAACTATAGTCCTAAGGTTTGCTGGTATAGGGGAAAAAGCATTTTAATCATCATTAACGAAATAACTGTATGGTGATTTGACAACAACAACAACAACAAAAATTAAGATTTAAATGTCTTAAGCGTGCCAGTTCCATATCGCGTATTTCAATTTAATAATGAATTTTATTGAAAATATTGCGTTTATATCTATTTAATTATTAAATTGAGTTTAAATTTCAAAGCTTTATTCAATTCTGCAGTTTGTCAAACCATTTATCGTGAAGCTGCAGATCTAACTCCCATTATCCCTTGCGTGTTAGGCTCAGAGCCTGTCACGGCCAACCATACTAGTTAACATGTTTAAAACCTGATTAACGCTCTGATAGGTCGGGTAGTTCTATAGACATAGTCTGCATATTCTATCAATTGCTTGTATTCCTTTGGTCAGTTTTCCTATTTCGCGGCATGAAAAACTTAAGTTTCCATGAATGGAAACCTTGACCGTATGAGATCGATTAACTCACCTTTACTTGAAGAACCCTCATAAAGGTTCTTCGAGTTGTAGACAGGATTCGAACCCAGGTCTCTCCTACCAAAGGACATCGTCCATATCAACTGAGCTATGAAAGCTCTTGCGGATTTAAATTTTACCAGAAATCGAAAGGCACATTTTTCTACAATGTAAATAAACCTGACATCTACCAAAGAGACACAAACAAGAGTATTATCATTCTTTGCTGTCTCTTTCTCTCTCTCTCTTTTTCGATTGGCGTATGCAACCTTGCTACTCCAGCCAACGTCGAATTATTTTCAACAAAAGTGGATCGCATGCTTTGTTAGATATAGTTCGCCCACCGATTTGAGGTCCCTCGACACTTCTGCGCATGTCAGAAAAAGGAGAATCAATTCCGATAATAGGGTAATCAGTCTGTCTTCTGGGATGTAATAATAAACAAACTGAGTTTGTTTATTATTACAGGTCGGAAAATTTAGTTTTTCTTTTACGAACATTGTTGTTTTTAAAGTGTAACTATTTTGCTTGTATAACAGTTGGAAAAATGTACGTAGAGTGTTAACACGTGCAAATACTGCGTTCTACATAAAACAATGTCACTTCGCTCCATGATAAGTTTCCTTTTATTCTGGGACTTTTTAAAACAAAATCCGATTTCATGAAGTATTTTCCTTAAAGTTTCTCTTTTCCAAGGAAAATTAATTTTTTCTTTAAGCACAGGAATCAAGTTCAGAATAGTTGGCACTCTTTTCTCGACCACGTAAAATTCGTGAATAGCTCTTCTTATAACGTCTACATCAAAATCATTTAAAGCTACGGTTTCGATGGTTTTCTTTCTCTGGCGCTTTTTTTTTTTTTTTTTTTTAGGAGATTTAAATTTTGGCTTACCTTCACCTTTTGATTTCCTACGAATTCTTTTAACAGTCGACCCCGATACGCCCGCAATTGCACTTGCACGTTTTATGACTTGAGAAAGGGGAACAAGAAGACGGCCTTCTGACGATTCTTTTTCGCAGAATATCGGCACATTATTCAATATTCTTTTGCAAGAGCTACTGAAACGTTTAACAACAGAACTTGCTGACTGTACTGGATCCATCATACAAATTAATAATAAAAAAATAATTCAAAAAGAGAACAACAAATATCAAGCTAGTGCTAGTACTAGTACAGCGACAGACAAGAAAGCACGTGATTTCGCATGTTGGCGACCAATTCGTACATCCTTCATTTCTTTCTCCCCTTCAGCATGAATCGACTATTCTTGGCACAAAGCCAAGAAGGGATCTAGAAATGGTGGGCGAACTATAGTTCTGCGTGTTGTCATATATGACAGGTGACTGTTGAAAAGCGGTGAAGATAATAAACAGCCTTATTCAGCGAGTAAATATATGGAAAATTTTACTGAAAATTAATGTCTTTTTTTTAATATATATTTTCCCTTTTTTGTTTCTTTTTCTTTTCAGTATTTCCATTATGTTGTTTTCTTTCTATATTTTATTTTATTTTATTATTATTTTTTTTGTAAAATAGAAAAATTGAATATACTCAATTATTTCTCTAATTTTTTATTATTAGACAGAAATATACATTGCATTACAGTAACTTAATATGCAACATTACAAAAAAAAAACATTTTGTCTAGGTCGATAATGAAAATGATGTGCCGTCTAATTAAAAAGCACCTCGGTCGGATTCTTCGAAAAAAAAAAGCCGTTCTCTTATAGAGATCACGTGGCATTTCGTCTCACAAAACAGACAAGCACATTGGTCTTAAAGTGGTATATGTGCAGGCGATTCAGGCCACATACTCTAATTGCATAGATGGAGAATACTCAAGAAGGTAAAATCTGGTTTATAGGTCGATTAAGCACAAACTTGAATTTAGAGGATGCCTGTATAAGAAATTTGTATCTGGGCGAAGTCTAAGGACCAAGCACCCACCATATGAAAAAAATACTGACCGTGTAAATTGCAACGAATTTTAAATTGTAGATTTTGAAAATAAACACTCATGAAGAAAGTTCATTATTCATAACACAACCAGTGGAAATGAATGAACGAACAGGAGGAGTTAGCTCGGAGGTCGACTGAAACATTGATGGTAATCGATTGCTATTCGCGCTTCCACTCTGTAATAATAATGACGGTATTATTGATATAAGCTGAGACGAAGAAGGTCAGTAGAAAAGACACAGAATGATCCTATCTATCCCAATGGCTTTAACAGACCTTTAAGGCCCGCAACCTTCCAAGCATGCTTGGATTTCGTAACCGAAATACGAGGATAGAATGGTCACTCCTATGCCTCAAGGTATTCTTGGCTGTATCCCTGTGTGTTCAAGGGGCCGGTTTGCCTGCTTGCGGGATGAAAAACACCAGATAAACTGGCGGAAAAAACCCTACTGCCCGCGCCCAAGACCGGCTAACTTGGCTATGGCTGAGGAAGATCCTTCAGCTCCTCACGTCTCCGACGGGAATTGAACCTAGGATACTCCTTCCCCAGGCATATGGTTGCGAAGCGCAAAGCCACTAGGCTAACCGCGCGGACACACAGAATGATGCCTGTGCCTTTTATTTGGGAGCAAATACGTCCAAGAGGTAACAATGCGAATAAAAGGAGAGAAACATTGGCGTTTCTAACTGTTTAATCTAATAAAGTTACATGTGAATGTATAAATAATCAACGCAACAGTTTAATAGTAAAGTGCACTGCGATTTTTCACTTGTACGCTGTTGCCCTTCCAAGAAAGGCGAAGCTCTGGAGTTCACCCTGTGAAGTTCACTATGACCAATCTAAACTTCTCGTTAGGATAATCCATTAATACGCTGCACAAGAAACGCACTATTTTCACTAATCTCCCATCAATTTTTGTTAGCTGATTTGGTCTCTCCGACTGCTTTTTACGTTTCTCTTCAGTAGTCTACCACATTTCCATCTTTTAATGACGGCCACAGCTTGATCTATAGTCATTTAAATTTTGCTTTGGTCACAAGAACTGAGCTTTGGCTAATAAGAGAGCTTATGATAACACTTCACTGGAAGCCATTCAACTGTAAAATCATGTTGTTTTCTCTGATATTCCAGAAAAATGGAATGGCCAAATAATTTTTGCAACAGTGTATTTGATATTGTAATGAGCATTTCTGTTAGACACGCTTAATAATATTTGACGTTTCAACAAGAAAAGTTGAAATACAAATAAGGACAGACGTATATTGTGAGGATCTTTAGGTTAGCAAGCTTATTTAGATATCCTTATTGAAAGAGAAAGTATTGTTTATATATGCACTCGTGAGCCAAAACATTAAGGCCACTCACTGTTTCTAGCCAACCAAACCTCACGAGTGGCCGGAAACATGTCGTTGGTGACGGCATTCTAGTATGTAGATTGTTCTTGCTGACCTCACATCGCTATTAAACACACCTTGATCTGGGGATTGTTTAGGATTATTGTCCTACATGGTGACAATGTGACCTGATGGATCCAGAATCTACCAGAAAGAGTCTAGATCCATCAGGATTCTTCCAGCAAAAACGTCCATGTGACAAGACAAGGCTCGCATTATGCAAGCATGGTTCGACGTTCCGTATGCTTCCCTGACCGGCTAACTCTCCTGATTCGAATTCCATCGAACATGTATGAAATCATGTGAAACACAGCACCTGTGTTCCACATGATCAACGTCATTGCCTCGCTCGATCGCTGATCGCGGGACGTTATTCTATCTAGTTGGTCCAGGGTAACTTCAGTAGTCTAGTAGAGTCAATGCTAAGATGGGTGCTAGAGGTTATCTCGGCCCAAAAGGGGGGGGGGGAATAACATGCTACTAGGTAAGTAGCACAATGTTTGGCTCATGTAGTTCTCAGAGAACAAAATATCATCCGCCACTACAAGTTTTCCCATTATTATTATCCTAGGCAGGCACTTATTATTAGAACTTTAGCAGAGCGAAAGAGGACTGGACATCTTTTCCTCCAATTTTATTTCCCATACTTAGCAAAAGTAGCCACTATGACTAATTTTATATAAAAAAAAATTAGCCCCATTAGTCCCTGATATCAGTTCAAAACCTGATGGTTTTGAACTAAACTCATGGTCAGCAGACCATATGGTTCAAATGAGTCACCGAATTAGGAGCAAGTCTGAAGTTCTTCATAAGGAAAGATAAGGTAAAATAAGACAAGCCCCTTCATATGGTAAAATGGAGCAAGGCTGAATTTCTTCGTAGAGTAAGATAGGACAGCCATAGTCCTTAGGATTATCCATATGGAGTAAGATAAAATAAGGCGAAAGGAATGAGATAGGATAAGAAGGAATACGATTCACATTCTTTGTAGAGTAAGGTACAGCAAGATTGAAAATCCTTCACAGAGTAAGATGAAATAAGACTGAAGTCCTTCATAGGATATGGTAGAACAATACCGAAATAAGGTAAATTATTACTAAAATTATTAACCATCGCTGAACCAAAGTCTTTTGGCTCTTTATTTTCGTAAATACTTTACACACCGACCGAGAGTTCGCTTACGAAATACACCTTTCGGACATTTTAACTTCCTTAGTACTGAATGAGAGTTTTTGCTCTCTTAAGGTTTCTATCTGGTCTCTGAAGAGAACCAACCAGAACCAGTTCTAAACAGCTGTTAGTCCAGTGAAACCTTATCAAAATGTACTAATAAACGGCGAATATATAGACGCTTCGACAGCTCCTATGTCTTTTAAGTAGTCCACACTTAGGCAACTTGTGAATGCTGAGGAATGTATTCTCGCAATCTCTCTGGTCAACTCACGAAACTTTCATAGTTTCTACATTCGACTTTGAAATAATGCTGGAACTAATATCCACTTTACTTATGTAAGCTAAATTATACTTGCCAAGAAGTTATATTCCTGTTTAATCCTTTATCCAACTATTAAGATAACAAAGTTTGCGAGTGAAGTATTTTCATGACTAAGCTATTTTGCATAAAGAGGCTGACTTCGTACCTTAATATCGCATAATGCAAAGCATACTCCTTCCAGACGTGTATATCGCTATGCATTATGGGAAGGACGACTACCCAGATCGGTTTCGAGCTTTATTGAGGTCTCATCAGTGGGAGTCAGACCCAGAAAGATACCAGGGTTGAATTAATGGGCGTCATATATATTTCTTATATGCGAGTAGTAAACAGGTGTATCACCTTATTATCCAGAGGACTTTAATTGATCCTTGTCATAATGCATAACAATGTACACATCTGCAAGGAAGTGTGCTTTGCATTATGGGATTCTAAGGTAACTGATGTGAAGACAACAGTTTCTGTACACAAGTAGCCTAGCTATGAAGATTCTTCACATGCAAACCTTGTTCGCTTACACTTGGATAAAGGATTAAACATGGATGAAGAATTAAACAAGAATATAATTTCTTATCAAGTAAAATTTACTTTATAACCAAGTGTAAACATGTTTTGAAATAAGGTAAGATTGAGCAAGGAAAGTCTGTCATGTATATGATGGAACACTACCAAAGGCTTTCATCGGGTAAGAAGGAACAAGACTTTCTAATCTGATAAAAAAAAATAAGCAAGACTGAAGTTCTTTTATAGAGCGGCCACCGTAGCTCACATGGTATCGGAAATCCACTTTGATTGGAAAAATCTGGATTTGTATTCCTTTTAGGATGCGGAGAACCTTTATCAGGACTGTTCAGTTGATTTAACTAGTCTCATAGTAAAACAAGCTGTAGTAAAACAAACCAACCATTCACAAAAGAGAACAAGGGTAAAGTCCTTCATAGGGTTAGAAGGTGAAAAAGACAGGGGGGGGGCCTTAATGGAGCAATTTGCTGTCCTTCATAGGGGGAAACGACGACACTAATATTCTTCATAAGGTAAGAAAGAACAAGACTGAAATTCTTCATATGAATAAAGTCCATAGAGTAATAACAGTGAAATTCCTTTACAGAATAAGAAAGAAAAAGGTTCATTTCTTTTGAGAGTAAGGCGAAGCAAAGCTACAGTCCTTCATGAAGATGAAGCAAGACTGGGTTTATTCAATAGGGTAGAATGTAAAACAAGGATCAGTCTTTCACATGGATAGATTCTTACTCTAAAGGCTATACAGAGTAAGCCACATTAATGCATGGAGTCATTTACCAAAATTGAACCGTGATTATGATATTAAATTCTTCCACGTTCGAGGCGTCATTATTCTGAATTCATTTACATTGTTTTATTGTTATTTTTTTAAAAATGATAATTAGGAATCTTCCTTGCAAGTATTATATCCAGCTCTAAGAGCAGTGAACTTAATGACTTATAACACGATATTCATTTGTTAAAATTCAAGCGCAAGCAATATTAACTTTGGTGTTGATACTAAGCTTGTCAATCGTTGTTTAATTCAAACTAAATATTCACAGTCATTCTGCTGTGTCGTTGATCATGATTGTAAAACTCAATAGAAATATTAGATAAAAATGAGGATAAATAAATTAATGCTATTTAAAAAAAACAACAATTTGCAGATAATTCATTTCCTTTAATAGATCAGAGCTTTTATAATCTAAATTTCTTAAGAAATTCTACATTTCTTTTTAATTTAGTTGAATTTATGGAATTTTATCACTTAGATTTGTGATCCCCATCTGTTCAACATTGAAATTGAAATTAATTCGTATATTCGTATCATATATTGTAAATTGATCGCGTTCGGAGAAATCGAAATGTAATAAGGCGAGAATTAACATCACAAAAATTCCTAAATCTTATGTCAAAAATGTAAGAACTCAATATGTTTAGGAGACTCACTTAGCTTCAGTGATTCGCTGTATATAACTTTAATTGTGCCTTTTTCTTTGTTTAGTTTTGTCTTTTCATTTCCTAATGGACATATTGTTTTATAAAATTAATGAGTTTAAATAAAATAAATTTAGTGACTAATTTTATTGTTAATAGTTGTTTATTGTTAATTAGTTTAATTAACAATAAGTATATTGTTAATGATATTGCACGAAAATATGAATAGAAGATCAGAGCATTGAAAACAAAAATAGGACACTCTGACCTTTTTATAAAAGGTCAGAATGTTCCATCCTGTCCCATCTTTATAAAAAGTTTGTTCAAGTTCACTACATATGATTGAAACATACAGATTTGGTCTATCATACATATGTAAACTCTTACACATTTTAATCAACATTAAAAAGCATTAGTGATAATAACAAAATATTGTGACATTTTAAAGTTTTTATTCATGTTTTTCTTGATCACCTAGAATTTCTGGGAGAATTCAGCACTGATTTATCTTCATTCGGAACTGCTTTTCCATTGTGGCCTTATCCTGATAAAGACTTACTCTGCCTGCGTTGATCAGGAAGAAATGCACATACGAATCAATACAAATGTCCTTTAACATTTTGAGACTTGTGGATGTATTTATAACACCTTAGTCATCTCATTCACAATATTATTATAATCGTCAGACCAAGGAAGGTCGTACAATTGACGTCAAGGCCAACACAATATTGAATTTTCTACTTCAATTAGTTTGTTGCAAAATGGGTTCCGTGTTTACGAGCGAAACAAAAATATCTTTTTAGATTTAGCTCCACTTAGGATTTCATAAATCATTGAAAATTAATCCTTAAGTCGCTGTTTTTATTTATAGATTTAACATAATTTTTCATTAAACGCTCATTTTAACATGAAAATTGTTGCAAGAAAACTTCCCCCCCCCCCGAGAAATTAACTATCCGTACCAAAATACACAAACCAACCAGAAAATCACTTTTAGGCTCTCAATAAACTTGATATAAATTTTAAGTGTGAGAGAGAAAGATTCATCCATCTGCGTCAACAAGGGTGAACTCATTTGTGATAAACTGACCTTTATTTCATTTATTTTTTATTATTCTCGACGAAACCAGTGAAGAAAGAAAAAAAAAAGATAATTTTTCGATTGGGTTATAGATCACCGTAAGTCGGATCATTTTCAGTAGAGAACCATTATTGATATTTCAAACTTATAAGTGTGTTGAAAAAAAAAACACTCGTGTAATTTTGATTCTGCAATTATGCAGCTGAGAGATCTTGTTTTCAGAATACTGTACAGAGTGATAATAGCTTGAAACCTACATGATTTTCGTTCAGATGTTGTTCGAAAGATTGTGTTGTTATAATTGGGTTATTTCGATGCGAGCCTGTCAGACTAATGTGGAATAATGTTGACGCAGCTCGAAGAAGTGTCAAATTCTAATAAGGGAAAAGAGGAAGCGTCATAGAAGGGTGAACTACACATTTTCGTTCGGGTTCGTATGAGGAGACTGTCGCAACTAGCGGAGCGCTTAATGTGTGTAAAGTTCAGTTATCTACATATGATGCTCGAGCCGTGCAATCAGCGACATCTTATTGTAAAAAAAATACAGCTGCGTTTTCCTTCTAGACGAGTTTACCAAGAGCAATAAAGCTGATGACTTCTTTTTGCAGAGTGGCAAATTTATAGGCTTCAAGATGACGCAGAATAAATACATCGCGCAGACGAGTTGTGATCAGAAAGAAATTTCCGGATTGCTCCTCCGCGAGATAACGCTGCTGTAGTTATTGCAAACTGCTTTCGTTAGATGCAGAACTACTGGAAGCTGTAGTTTATGTTATTGAGAAGTATCACTCTGTCGAGTATTTGTCGTACCTCTCCAAAAATGATAGATTTCAAAGAATAGCGCATGCGCGTCAAGTTTTCTTCAAACTGGGATAATCTGTCAGAAACGTTCAAAATATTCAAACTTGGTTCAGGTGAAGAAACGATGAATAAACTCAAATACCTTTTTTTTTTTTTAATTCAAACAAGGAATAATGAAGTCTGATTGATGATAATGAATGATGATCTGTGGGGATGCCCATCAACGAGTGAAACGGATAAAACTGTCTCTGGGCAAGGAATCGCGAATTAGCCAATCAGTTAGAAAATTTATTTAGATTATGCTAAAGATTTTTGATACAAGATCTGAACAGGCATCTCTCAGTTTGACTTGTATATGCGAAAATTTCCGATTAGAAACAGTATGAATATTTATTTCATACTTTCATTATTCCGGATCTGAAGTTCAGAGTCTTTTTTCTTTTTTCAAAAACACAAGTTGGCACTGAAAAAGAGAAAAACATTTGACGGCATAATCGCATTTTGAAAACAGAAAATGGGCAAGCATAGAAACGGATACGGAAAAAAAAAGAAAAGAAAAAAAAAAGAAATGCAGAGAGAAACGATACAATGTAGCAATTGTTTTGAGCATCCTGGTATTCGATCACAACTAGAGAACGATTAGGAAGTTGACCCTTCGGAAAACAGATGTTTGTCATCGTGGTCAACATTGCTAAAACGTTACGTGGCTTTAATATTCTGATGGATCAAACAGTTTGCAATCTTGCTGTACATTTTGTATCAGCTTATTATGCCGAGTTGAATTTAAATAAAAAGACACGAATCTTCTGAAGATTTCTCATCTACTCGTTTGGCAACTCGTTAAGTCTGCAACCTTGTTAGAAACCAACTATTGTCTCTGAGCTTAAACTTTGTTTACATTTGGAAAAGAAACTTGCATGCTACTCACTCGCTACAGTCTCTATTAATTTATACTCTTTATGAGGATATTGCATTAAATAGTCATTTAACGTAACCATTAAGTGTTCAATGTGTAGCGTAGGAAAAATATTTTTGGTATTTTATACTAACACGCTCGAATTATACTGTAATGCGCATTGTTGTCTGATACTGATATAAGTATAGGGATCCCATGATTTTTTTTAACTCCAAACTCTCTTTGTCACCATATGACGGCACAATTCACATTTTAAAAGCATTTGAGATTGATAGAAAAAAAGTCATAAGACTAGAAGTTGTCATTTTTTTTTTTAAAAAAAAAGTAAATTTATGTATTCGTTTTATGATAAGAATTCGAACTCAAATCCGAACAAAAATTAAAATTTATGAAAAGTCAGGATGTTTTTATAAGAAAGAATGAACGTGTTAAATAGGAATCTAAGGAGAGAAAGATAGAAAAATAGGAATCTAAGGAGAGAAAGATAGAAAAATACGAATCTTAGAACATTGGATAATACTCCGAGTTTGAGCATATTTAAAAAGCGGTTGAATATTTCTTTGCAATGTAATGCTAGTCAGCCACAGTAACTCTGCACCAGACCTTCATGTCTTTCAGTAGCCATTGTGCTGTTTGCCGAGATGTTTTGTATACTTAGTAAGAAAAGACTTACCTGGGAAGACTCGTGCAAGTCGTGCTGAACAGCTTAAAGAGAGGATGAGGTCCGGAAATGAACAACACGTCTGAAAAATTACCAATCAATACCTGACTCGACTTGCGGTCACTTTATATAGTAGATTAGGGGGAATTAACAGGGCCTACCCCTCAAAAGTATCGACTCTTTTTATTGGTCGTTCACTTGTGCCATTGGTCGTAAGTATAACTAGGAATGCGTGCGCATCTATTCTTACTGTAAGAAAGTAAGCCACGTGTTTCTTAGATACTTCCATGGCAACCGTCTCCGTATTAGTACACAAGTTGAGTTTTTCCTGATTCTCTTAGAGAGAAATTTGCTTCGTAATCATAGCTTGCATTACGTGAAATTGTACCTATGAGTTGGGCAGACTGCTGTAATCACGATGTCGCTAATGCGATTCTCTTCTTTCAACATTTGAAAATGGTTAATGAGAGTTTCCGTAGTTATGAAATATTCAATGATTGTCTTCAAAGAGTCCATAATTAATGTTTTAGCTCGTGTTAATATATATATATATATATATTACGTCGATCATATTCTTCAGTCTTATTTCAAATATACATCCATCTAGCCCCTTTTGTTGAAATTAAAATGATAAATAAGTTGGAGCATATATAATAAAATAAGTAGCATCTATTCAGATTCATTTTGTTCGTCCTTCAGTCAGTATTCAAACTTCCCTCCGCTGACTGAACGGATTTTACCGAGGTTCGTTAGAAATCTTTAATGAAACTTGCCGGATCAGTTTTAGTATGGATTACAAATAAATAAAAGAATTTGTCGAACGTATTTTTATTCTTCAATTGGAATGGGCAGACCATTTTAGTACTAAATAACTTTTGGAAATCAGAAGGAAGCCGGTTCCACACTGTTAATTAAGCTTATAGGTATCGATACTTTTAAGGTATCGGGTAGACAATGTGACAGATAACGAAACCATTTACTGATGGAATTGGACAAACGATACAAAACTGTAGCCTACAAATTCTTCAGTCTGATTGGTCGAAGGACACCGCTTTGTAACCAACAGGCTGCTGTTGAATCTCGTCTTGGTTCATGATTGTCTTTAGGCGGTTGATTAATTGTATTACTCGGTGTGAGATCACTGCTTCGCGTATTGGAGGCCTGAATGGCTTAAAAAATTTCATGTTTGGTCTCTAGGATAGGTATCTTGGATCATTTTCGGATTACCTAAATCTTAGTCTACCCACAGTAGTAATGCTATAGATGGTGCAATCCTTTGTGAGTGAGATTGTCATATAAATAAACCCATTCACCCACACACTATTATTTCTTATATATCGACACATATTAAAAAACTGTGACTCGTATAACAAAGTGTATTTCTTAAAAATGCAAGGAAAAAATGTGTCTGAAGTGTAGGTTGTTAGGTTTCCACAGCCATCTACTGCACACACACACACACACACACACACACACACACACACACACACACACACACACACACACACACACACACACACACACACACACACACACACACACACACACACACACACAGAAACCATCGTGCGACCATATTAAATTAATAAGTAGTTCAGTGTTAGTTGACTTACTTCATTAATATTCAATTCATTCTAAATTTAGTCAGCTGAAAATTCCATTACAAATGGAATAAAACGTTTTCGAATGAAGATTTGTGAATATGTTCTAGATTTCGACTTAAGACGACAATAAATGGAAAGTACAGTCTGGATAATCAATGGAAAATTTGATTTTTTCATTTGGAATTTTGGAACATATTCATTACTCCATTTATTGGTATATACATATATACATATCTTTTATGAAATAGATGGAATGGATTTTTTTCCCATTTTATCTGTTGATTTATAATTATTTGCATAATGTACTTAATCTATATCTTATTTATTTCTTTCCTTATTTATGAATCTGAGAATTAAAATGAAATATGGAAGTTGTTTTCAGAAATGTAAACTAAAGCGAAGGTTGTGAAAGTAATAATTTTGAATAGAATTATAATGATTGGATAATTTAAGATCTGAAATAAAATCCATCGAGCCATCTCAGTTTTGGTTTCAATCTGACCATTGAAAATTAGAAATAGAAAAATGATTGCAGACAGTCGTAAAAAAGGTACTAATTTCGTCATAGCATTTTCGTTTAGTGATGTCATTTTTATCACAACAACTGAACCGAGATCTATTTTAGATAAAAAAATCACAGACAGAAGCCAAACACAGTTCTTCGTGTAATTTCATGCTTTGTTGTCCTTACATCCCTCCCCATTCTCTCTCTCTCTCTCTCTCTCTCTCTCTACAAATGGTTTAATTGAAACTAAAACTGAGATGGGTCAAAAATGTTAGGAAGAGTTAACATTAAGAAAGTAGGATAAAACGAATCGAATTGTTTATTTATCAAAATGTACTTGGTTCATTTGTTGTGATGATGAATGGCATTACCATGCTGTTGTGAAACACATCCATTTCCATTACTTTTTTTTAATGATATTGTTCTGGTTTCTAGTGGAATAATCACTAACGGTATGGTTATTTTTTTAGACATCTGCGATTATTACGAGTTCTGCACTTTGATGACACGAAAGGAGAAAGCGCACTAATTTCTAAATACCAAATTCCAAGCTGTATTTGATGCTTTTCATATGGGTTCAGTTCCAGAAACGTGTGATCACACAATGAGTCACGCTTCCGTTGATCATACACCCATATTAAATTGCAGCGTCACGGTGGCCCGTTATTTCTCCGTGGTTGTCTCAGATAAGTTACTTTCATCTTCTGACATCATAGTTGTATGTCAGCGATGCAATTTTTCTACTATAAGTTACTTAAAAAGTTTTGAAGGTTACAACTGCAGACAAACGTGGTTTTTTCTAACCTATATTTAGTATTGTTACAATTAAGTGTTGTATAATTCTAACAGCTATTAATTGTGCAAATCTTTGGATTATATCCGAAGCAACACAAGCTATAAGGCCGATGTCTTGTATCAGTAAATTTGCATATATGTGTGTTTCTAGCTGGCTTGTCTGTTTGTTAGATGAAAACTCTTCTGTCGTATGGTACCGGCTAATTCACTTGAAACGTTCTCAGTGTTTCTCCGCATCCTAGACGGGATTCGAACCTAGGTCTTTCCAGCCGAAGAACATCGTTGCTATTATCTACGCATTTCGTGAGAAATTAGCCTTCATTTTTTCTGACATTTTGAGTTTTGTCAATCATGATGTTTCACATGTCGTTCGAATTCATCCCGCAAAGATTCAGTTGGGTTTAATTGTCGTGATGACGTAGAAGCAAATTATATAGATTTAGACTTAAATCGACATAACTTGCATAGCCCCTATTTCCATATCCTTTGCATCATGCGGACTTCTGCTGGATTTTGATGTTCAACCTTTGGCAACAGTGTAACAGCAGAGTGATCGAGTGCAGATCATGGCAGTTTTTTATTCGAAAACAGAAAATCCTATGGAAATATTATAGCTGTTGAACGATTTTCAGTACTCGATGATTGAGTAACAAAGTGTTTTAGTTTTATTCACAAAGTTGGAGGGTTCGTTTTTATTCTTTTAATTTTTAGGGGTTCTTTTCCAACAAAGTTAATGGCGGAAGAACTGCTTATAACTAGGTCATGATTGCTTATTCTGTTTTAAACTCTTTGCCGGATTGGATTACCGTAAAATTTTGTGAATGGGTGTACAGTTTGATTCTCTCTCTGAAGTAATAGGCTATTTCGCTATTTTATTGCAATCTCTTGTTTGTTGTTACAGTTTCAAATGGACAAATGTAAATCATCAGGTCGAGTGGTATGCGGATATTCAAACAGGAGGTTACAACCGATTAAAATGCACAGTCACTTGTAGGTTCGTACTATACATAGATTTAAGTATAGTATCTGGAAACCATGTAAGTATTTTGAATGACTTAAGATCAGGAAACTGAACAATTCTAATGCTAGTTCTATCTGGCTACCATTATTGGACAGAGACCAAAGAATGACGAAAAGAATTCCTGTATTTCCAAAAGTTACCCAGAACGTTTTGGAATAATCTAGGATGCGAAGAACCGTAACAAGGGCTTTTCAACAAAAGTGAGTTAGTTAATCTCATTAGGGATGGCACCGATTTTGCTTCCTGGAACACGGATTTTTTACCCCCCACAAAATACATCACCTAGCCAGAGAATCACTTGCAATTAAACACAATAATATAGTATCCTTATAGCCTTCATTGCTTCGGACGTAATTCAAAATCAAATTAAATCAATCTTTTGGAATTTTTTATCGCCGTATTGTAGTATTGGAGTTATTTCAAGTCATTTTGTTAGATATATTTCATGAAATATTATTATCCATCGTTCATGTGTGAATCGTGTGTCATGGGATTGGCCATTACATAACGAATATTTAAATCCACTTTAAAAGCTTCTATTTTCTCTTTGTTCACTCACGCACACGAATCTAATTAAACACCTATTTCTCATTTAAAGAAGTGTTTATTTGATTTCAACCATCTCGCCCTTCAAAGAACTGTTTTTCTGTTGCTAAGCAACATGCATTTATTAACTTGTGATACTGTAATGAACGCACAAAACATTCTAATAGTAAATAGATTTAAGTTTTCTTCGCACTACCTTTGATCCTATTTCGGCTTACGAATGGCATAAATATTGAATGCCGTTTCAGAATATATTTATCTCTCCATCTACGACTTTCTTTTATATTACAGTAAACTATTTACTTTTCAGTTTTCTTTTTTATCCTCAGGTCGATCGTTTTTGATTGGTTATATTTTTTTTCTCAACTATTCCAAGCATTTCTAACTGACTCTTCCCCCCCTTTCTTTTATGATAGGCCAATTTATGCAAAATGATTTGGGATATCTACTTCGTACCTTACTTCAATCTTATTTCTAGTCTTTCTTCATATATATACCGGAAACAGAACTGATAGTCATAACACATACCAACACTTCATAGACGCTTCCTGCTACTAATATGGTACTAGCGACAGAATTACTAATAGAAGCATAGAGATGCCTCTGTTAGCAACAAAAAATATTGGACAATTTAAAGGGAACTATGTATGGTATTTGAATATCTCTTAATGCCGTTCCAGGAAAATAAAGTATGGTAATGAAAAGTTTGCGGTAGCATTCTTATATACAGTGAAGTCATTCATGTTCACTTAAATCCTAAAAGCCATTTTTTGGCTTATGCGTTGCAGTCAATTTATTTATAGTGCTTTATAAAGTATAATTTGGTATTATGTTTAATCGCTTAGTGCAATATAAAATTCGAACATTTTACTACTAAAATGTTCGCTGCAATTATCGTAATTATTTAAATTTTAGTTGATATGCTTATAGTTAAAAAGGGAATTATGACATCCTCATCAAAAGGATGATGGCCAGTTTGCAGACTGAAAACATTTCAATGAGGATGCAATTCGAAACAAACAAATAAACGAAACTACGCGATCAGTTATTTTCATCGCATGGTAGAATAATTCTTCCATGCTTGAATTCTCAAATACGATGCAAAATGTACAAAAGTTTTCAAGTTTTCTAGATGGGATTGTGTTAAAAAATATTTTGCAGCATTTCGTGAAGGTTAAAAAGTATTTTCGACTTCGAAGTTGAAAGTACTTTTTCAACGATCTCAAACACACTTGAAAGGTGTGTTTGAGATCGTTGGTAGCTGCTAGTTTGTTCCCACGTCTGTCAATTTTATTACGCTATTTGATAAATAGACGACAGTTTTAGCTTTTAACATTAATATTTACAGGGAAGATGGACAAAAAAAAAAAAAAGAAACACTGAGCTATCGGGTCGTCTTATCATTAGTGTCATACGATCAGCACCCTCTACGGTTGTCAACCCGACCAACTCCGTGTAGTTCCCAGCAGTTTATGTTGAAATGGGTTTCTCACGATGGGTGTTGAATTTTTCATCCAATTGCTCAGGGTAGCCCGCCTATATTTCGTGGTACAGCGCACTAATGCTCGAACGTCCGTCTCTTGCTGTAAGCGCTTTCGTCTACCATTGCATTTCGATGATGATATTTGTCCTGTCGACTGCCATGATGACATAACCTTGGAGACTGTTCCTCGACGAACATGTGCAATTTCAGCTGTTCTTGTCACATATGCGCCTCTCAGCTAGGCTCCAACAATTACGAACATGTGCAATTTCAGCTGTTCTTGTCACATATGCGCCTCTCAGCTAGGCTCCAACAATTACTCCCCTGTCAAAGTAACGCCAAACAGTTTTTCAATTAGAACAAACGCCAACAAGCCTCTGTTTGCTTTTATACACATGTCCTTAGGAATGTTGGAAGTATATTTGCATACCAACTGCATCCTTGTTTGATGCATTGTAGACGCTGCATTGTAACTACCGATAAGACGACCCGATAGCTCAGTGTTTCTTTTTTTTTGTCCATTACATGTATATTAATAACACATTTATCACATTGGATTTTAAGATTTTTTTTTCAAGTTCTGCGAAGGGCAGACCTTAATATGGTAAGTATAAATAACAATCTTCACAAATCATCGTTAAGAAACCCGAAGAAAAAAGAAGTAATGACTAGTAGATAATCTCAGCCTTATTTTACTAAATTCGTACTTGTTTCTTACTAAAGTTTAGAAAACTGTAACAAAATAGATGCAAATTGAAGTTGGACTAGACGAATTGACATTATGTTGATAGTCATTTACCAGTTCATGAAGAAACTCGCTGTGGTATAACAAAAATACAAATCATTAAATCTTATTGCAGAATTAAAGGTCTCGTCAAGGTTAGACTGTTGAAGAAGATTACTAGTAAAAATAAATGTCTGTTTTCAAATAAAGTACTTTCAGTTGGAGATAGGCAAAATGAATCAATTAGTTGAAAGCTGTTGGTTTTGAATATGTAGAATAAGTTTTATCCCTGCCATCCACTCCCACGCACCCAACAAAATAAATCGGCATGTTGTTCTATTTCCCGTATTGATTCTCTTCATGTCAATGTGCAGGGCAACGTCCAAAGAAAGAGCGATTTCTTTAGACTTTAAGAGTGAATTAAGGTCTGTCCTGAGTGTGTCTTCAATACACACCCAGAATGTTTCATTGGATGGAAGTAATCATATAGAAAAAAAAGGACAAAAAAGTCTTTCAAATTACTAAGAGCCGTTATTAATGTAGAGTGAATATACCACATCATCTACTCCAACAGTTTTTCAATTAGAATAATTGTCCTCTGAATAAACAGTTCGGTTTCCGAATGTGAAGCTCTTTCATCAAGAATTCGAAATCATAAACTCCGAACTACGTCGTCTAAATTTTATTATCGTATAGCGAGTTGCAAACATATTACTTGAGATAGATTTGTTTTTATACAAAATTAATGCAAATGTTTATAATTTTATAAATTACGTATATATAGAAAATATATGAATTCTGAATTAATATTATCATGTTATTTTCCTGGCTAATGTCTGCTTGAGAATGGGTCAGTTCTTGCTAGCTCGTGGTCTTGCTTCGTAGTAAGTTTTTGTCTGTCACTGGGTGGAGCTGAGGTTTGACATAGGTGTTATCTGCGAAGCCAATGCTAAGTGGCCTGAAGGAATTCGGGTCAGCGATGAATTTAAAGTGTTCTTTTAGATTTTAAATGATTCCTCTGCAATTTAATAGGAAGTTGAAAACCAGTCTAAGTGGTAGCCCTTCCCATAATGTAAAAGCATTATGGGATACTGAATTGATTGCTGGGCAGTCCATACTTTGCTATTGATTGCTGGGCAGTCCATACAGAATACTGTATAGACTTCACGACTAGTCTATACAGAATACCTCTGTATAGACTAGTCGTGAAGATACTAAATGCGCAAATTTTGTTTGCTTACGCTTGGGTAAAAAATTAAACAAGAACAAGTGTTTTCGATATGAGGGACTAATAATTTAAGCAGCTAGTTATCTCGATAATTCGTTCGCAAACTGTCAGTGTATTTGCCGATGATCTTCATGATGTTAATTATAAATTATAGAAACTCCTCTAATCAATGTGTAATTGTTTTATCACACCTAAAGAATTGATTAAGATCATCCTTACACTATCCTCACATGTCATTTAAGAGCTTAATCTGACAATGATTTACAATTCCAGAAGTGTTCTTAAAGAAGAAATGTTCTTGTTTAAATTAAGGGGATATTAGATCCCACATTGTTTTAAAACCGAATAAGAAACTCAAAGATTGGAATCAGAGAGTTTCATGCAGAATATAGTATAAAAAACTATAAAAGTATCGGCGACTACTAGCGTGAGCTAATGCAAGTAGAGTGTAGTACAAACACGGGCAACTCGTTGCAAAGGTGGGTAAAGTTCTGATCGCTATTCTTGGTATTGTCCATAATGTAAAAACGCATTTCCTAGGAAATGTATGCTGTTATTATATTATGGTGGGAGGTCACTACCCAGATCGGTTTCAGCCTTTTTTGAGGCTTCATCACTGAGTAGCTAGACCAAATAGATACCAAAGGGTATAGCGAAAAGAACTTATATACTCTGCTATACGAGTTGTCCAAAAAAAAAATGTTATTGTGTTATTAAAACGCACACAAAATGGTTACATTTCTGGCCGAAATAATTAAAAAATATTTTTATCCTCTGATTCTCTAGAGACGAGATGTTTAAACGTCTCCCTGAAATTCCTAGCAGGAAGTAGACGCTTACACAACTGTTCTTATCTTTATTTGCACCATTTATATTCCACGTGTGTCTTCGAGACGAAAATCAGATTAACATAGTAATGGGAGACATTCACAGAATGTGATTGTACTGCCTCTTTGTTTGGTGATCTTTTTGAGGAAAGCCTTCTCGAGAAGGAAAGTGACAAGATATTTTCTGTTACGAGAACTCTCTGGTGTCTGGAATAGTTCGTCTTCACCAGACTCGCTTTAGCTTTTTCTTTTTTTCAGAGTATACTGAAAAAGCAACGAAGCGACGTGATTTGTTTCCTAATCTTCGACGCTTTGTATTGGTCTTATTTAAATGAATTTCATTGCACTGATGCTCTCTCTCTCTCTCTCTCTCTCAAGTGCGTTTCTCAACAGTGTATAAATTGGTTTGAAGAATTTCGGAGTGTTTGCTACAATTTCTCAAGCAATTTAAATACAGTACAGCATTTCTCCTAAACTAAATTCTCCTAAACATAATTGAGCTTATTTATCATTTATACTGTCATAAATTTTAGGTAAATAAGCATAGTATTTAATAATTGATCCCAAAGCGAAGACTTACGGGAGTTTAATAACTGTGGAATTCATTGCTCCTGTTGGCATGATGAAAATGTTGGCGAGGTCAAAAAGAATTCGCTAAAGAGTTTTATTATTTCATTGTTTTAACATTTTTGGCACGTTTATACCAAGAAAGAAAAGTTGTTTCACAAAGTGTGCGTCAATTAAGGCTATGAAACAAAAAATCGGTAACCGAGGATGAACAAATGCAAAGAGTTCAGGCTGAACAAATGCATTTGTTCATCCTGATATGTAACCTCGAAACTGATATGTAGGAAGCTGGGAGGGGTAGGAAAACTTTGAAATCATTAACCTAAGATTATTGCAGAGGACGAACAGTGGACATATTGACATATATGTTATTTATTTATCAACTGGGAGGATAACCCAAATACTATTTATAAATGTTCTTATGTTTAATAATTATCATATTGAGTTAGAAATAAAAATACTCGTCAAATGGATTTTTTATATGCAGTCCTTGTTATATTGGACATTTACTGTATCTGTTTAAACGGTGAAATTTCATTCTCTGAAAATATATGAACGAATGTTATTATTAGCAAAATAGTTGAGAGAGTTGTGTCATTGTGTAACAACGAACTAAGTGATTAATGTTTCCTAGCGGTTATAAATAGATTAGTTCGTGCTTGTCTAGATTTGCATGCATTTAAAAACTTTCTGATGTTTATCCGGAAGCATTTCTGAATCAGGCTGTAAAATATTTATATATTTTTATTGCGAGTACAATATTTATTCCTTATATAATTATGAATATGAAAATCGTTATTAAAGAAAAATTCTTTAGACCTATAAGTAGTTAATATTGACACATATGACATTAACATATTTTTTTATCTTATGAAAAATTTAACATAAACTCGATACTTAGCGCTATTCAGCATTATAAAATACGAGGGGGGGGAGGGTCTGGAAAGTTCTGATAAACAAAAATTAATTAAATTTATGTCTTCTTATATATCCTAAAAGAAAAGATATTTTCTGAAAAAAAAACATTTTTATACGAAAAAAATTATGAAAAAAAAATTATATGAAAACCATTTTTGTTCTAGGTATTTATCAGAACTTTCCAGACCACCCCTTCCCTCGTAAGTCTTATCTAATTCCTCGGATACCGATCATCTAAGACGTCAACTTCCAAATACTTCAAAGCAGTTTTCTGCGAAATTCTTTTATTGATAGAGTAAGAAAATACCATTATTACTCACTGGATATAAATGTAGCCTTATCAAGAATGACTCATTCAATTCTAACCACAAACAAGGATTTAAAAGCCACGTCTTCTTATCTCCTTACTTGTGCAATGTGGCTAATTAAATGTAAGTGAATAATTAAATATAATTAAAGTGAGGGTTGTATTGTGTTGTAAAAAAAAGAAAAAAATATTATCATAGATTTCCAGGGATTCAAGTACTTATCTAGGAAAGCAATGCATCATCCAGACCAGCTATAACATCGTTTCTTAAACTCGTTCAGACTAAACGAGAAAAATGTAGCGCTCGATTTTCGAGTTAGCACAAACTCACCTTCCACGAATATCCCCCCCCCCTATCCCTTTTCTACTTTCGTAGCGAAAAAATCTATCACTCGCTATTCTATAACACCCTTTTCAAAAATCATTCTCTTGAAGGATGAGTGGACCTGTACGCCTTAGGTCCAAACTTTTTGATTATGTCGGGACGGAAAAGAGAAAGTTACCTAACTGGGTTAAGCAAACTGCTGATGTAAGTATATGAAAAAAAAAGCTTGGAGATAACTTATGTCTATACACAAATGCCAGGAGCACACAAACAAAGAGATGGATTTCGTTATTTTCATGAAAACCTTGTGGCGTAAGATTATTGACATTAGTGAAACTTGGCTCTTAAAAGCAGATGTAGTAACTAGAATCCAGCGTAAAAAGGTATAATATTTGTAGGAAGGACAAAAGAGGAGAGAGGCATCACTAACTATATCAGATGATTTGTGTCCGGTTAGGGCAGAAATGCATGAAAGCAATAATAGTAATAATGTCCCATGTAACAGCGAGTTCGAGATTATCTGGTGTGAAGTCAAGACTAACAGGATGAAATATATGGTGGACTGTTGCTACAGACCTGGCGGATCAGCTGCTGGAGACAATGAAATGAATCGCCAAATTAGCTGATGGTTATCGTTATGGGTGACTTACATCATACGAACATTGATTGGATAGCAGAGAAATCTCATGATAAGAATGAAGAAGATCAATAACATTGTCACGTTTGCATACCATCCTTCACTCACACACACACACACACACACCGTTCCTCCCATAATGATCCAGTTTCCCTAACTCTGCATCAGGGTCTCGCTCCAATAAATAATTTCTCCTAACTCTTGATTCCAAATCCATTCAAGCGCAAACCATCTCTTGCACAAATCTTTTAGACCATCGAACTCACTCCACACATCCTAAAGCTTGCACCATTTTATTCTACACACCCTGCGCCTCCTTTCTTTCAACAATCCTTTCTCATGCTATATTTATCTTAAATCATTTAGTATTACCATCTATTTCAAGTTTCTTTTTTTTTCTCTAGTGCATTCGTCACATGCTTTATTTTAGCTTACGGCAAGGTCAAAATAGTGTCCCTGTCTTCAGGAGCAAATTTAATTAGCAAATCACGGTACCATAATTCTTATTTTTTCTTTTTAATTTACTTACCCTATTATTCTTGTTATTAGTCATTGGTAAGTCACCTTGCTCTCGCTTTCTTGCTCTTCTTGTTATGCTTGGTTTTCTTATTCAGTTTTTTTTTTTAAACTCTTTTCAACTTTCTCTTCTGCCATGGCGGATTGCCTAATAATTTCTTTTAACCTGGAAAAGTTTTGCCCAGCAGAATCTATCTTCTTTGCTTTTGATATTCCTCTATCGTCCCCAGGTTTTGGTGCCATTTTTAAACATTGTTTTAATTTAACAATATGGTTATAAATAAATGCTCTAAATATAATAAATGCAGTATAAAACCACAATAATATACTAAAACGCATTAAATAATATAAAAAAAATACTCAATAAATGAAGAATCACCTATTTTACAGGCGATTCAAATACCGTATCGCAACTAAAGAGCATAAATGTAACACAAGATTGATAATTAGAACAAGATAGTGTAGAAAAAATGCGATATTGAGATCACGTGTTTGTAGTCATATAACAAGTTTAATAAAATGAACAATATAACTGTACAATTTTCGTAAGTCATCAGACTTACATCGTCAGGGGTACTAGCAAAATGTATACCCAAAGACTAGAAGCAATTAATTACACATATTAGATGTTATTAGAACATTTAATGCAAAAAAATTCCATTTGATGTAAATGGTGATGGCAGTATTTGCTTGTTATTTATCTCTGTTTTTAAATTGTTGGCCAAGGTAGATGTGACGTACATTTCTATGTAAGCGGTGGACTCTGGATGACCTCGTGAACAATGCGCCTGACTTCCATAATTAAAGTTTGTTTTCTAAACGTTTTCCATTCAACTAAATTTTGTATGACAAATATACGTTGGCATTGAAAAAAAATGGAATCGTGATATTTTTAATTAGCTGCATTCATTAATTAATGAGTAAAATCCAATTAATTCAGTTCTGATCCAAATTTCAGTTGTGCTGATCCAGTTTTATTTTTGTTAATGTCATTTATTTTACTTTTCATTAATAAGATTTATTTCACTATTTTAATTTGTATTATAATTCAAAACAGACACAGTGCTTTGTTATTAGAGTGCATTGTTTCTATTCTTTCCCTTCTGCCTTCATTGATCTATCAGTGGTTTAAGACCAGTTTTTTTTGTTTTGTTTTTCTTCGTAGGCATATGAATCGAAGAAGACATTTCCATCTAAAAATAGATAAGTAAGAATATTCATGCAGTTCAATTTGTGACTGATTACATTCGCAAAGTTTTGAGAAAATTATAAATTCAAAAATATTCAGTATTAAACCAAAAAATCCCAGAATTTGACCAGGATCTCATAAGAAACAGTAACAGTTGCTGAATTGTCTGCCAGTTTTGCATTCAGAAGTTACTTGTCTGGGAAAAGAAATGGATTTTTTTAAATGAAGGGCGATTTCAGAACTTGTCTCCAATGAAAAATCAATACGATTTTGAGAAGGCTGCGGAATTCTTTTTTAAAATAAGTTAATTAAATACTTGTTCCTACAATAGAGGTTTCTTCATATTATAGTGAAGTGTCAAGATGGCTTCGTAAAAATTAAAGGATATGTGTGTGGGTGCTTAGCGGTTAGATTTTTTTTGGGGGGTGTGCGTTTTGCTGTGTTTTGCCGGGTTGAAAAGGAATTTATTTAACTCATTTTCCTCTTAGATTCTAAAGAGAAGCACTTTATAGTTATCAAAGAATTCAAATTTGAACATTCTGGTTGTTTCTATAGCAACGAACGGTTGCGTTGTATGAATTTCTAAAACGACACTAGTTGAATTGCAGAAAAGTAAAGAAGCTGTCGAATACTATATTTCTCATTCTGATAGCTGACTTCCTGTCAAGTTCTGTCTTACGTAACATCTATATCCGGACAAACTTGCGAAGTAAGTGTATTATTGAGAAATTCCTTCGCTATTCTTGTGGGTAGTGTAGTGATGGAATTTCTCAGCCACAAAGTCCGAAAGGTACAAAGTCCTTTTGGTTTCGTTTAGAACAACAATTGAATGAGTAGCGTGTGTGTGTGTGCTTAGACAAAAACGTCTTGCATGATTTTGTATTGCATTGCACTGCTTCATAGTATGCACACCTGACTAAGCGAAGTGCGTCATAGGTGACGTATTTGACTAAATATGTCGCAAATACTTCAGTAAGTAGGCATGTGAATGACAGATTATGCAAGTTATCCACTTAAGAATTACCGATTTTTCTTCCATCATGAGCTGATTTTTATGTTACTCAAGTTTCTCAACAATATTTTTACTAATAAGGGTGATATAGCACATGGAAAATAAACCATAAGCAACCATTCTAAAAACGTGAAAGTTTTCACGCCACTTCAGGCCTCCAATAAACAACTGTCAGGGCAATGATCTCACACCTAAATATACTCACAGACAAATATATCCATGGCGGGATTTGAACCCGTTGACTCGAGAGCGAATATGATAGTCACTCGGCCAACCACGCTATCAATAATAATAATAATAATAATAATAATAATAATACATTGTTGAAGTCTTAAATGGCTATCATCTCGAAATATCATGAAATGTAGAACCTGTCAAAACTTATCAAGAGAAGTTTCATTAGTTTGACTTACACAGAAGTTCTGCTTGACTTCTCTGAAGCGACTTCTTTATCGATGTTCTGAAACAACCTACCCTCATTTTTTACAAAGGAGAGAAGAAACAACTGTCAGAACGAAAGAATCTAATAATTGTATGAAGCAAAAAACTGTTTTCATTAATACTTTACAAGTCGACTTCCTATAATTTCTCAATATATATATATATTGAGAAATATTTTTGATGAAATCACATGACTACCATCCGCAGACACCTTCAAGGTGACATAAAAATGACCCGATGACTGTCACAATATTTAAATCGAAAAAAAAAAAGTTGTGCTGTCATGTTGGTTTCGTGAGAGGTTAACTTAATCATAATGCATGCACTTTGCGTGCAATGAATAATTTGTAATTTGGTCTTTATGCATATATATATATATATTCAAGAACATGAACGTCCAAAAGTTTATATACACAATTATCTTTATACTTCGAAATATTTATTACATAAAAAATCCCCAAGGACTTATTAAAGTAAATCTTAAGCAATAACGAAGAATAACACCTCATTGTTGTATTTCTATGCATTGTATTTATTCAAGAGTGTTGCAATGTCAGTATCTTTCACCAGTATATGATTTATCTCCTAAAGAATTCTCATCTATATCGTCTTATTTATCATCGAATTCTGATTCAATTTTGTTGGCTGGTTGATCTAGGAATGAGCATGTTTATGATTGTTTTTAGGTGGAAAATTAATTCCATCTTCCGGTGAGCACCATGCATTTGGTGTTCACAACACCCCTGGTGTCTAATTTTGGAACTACTCTCCAACTCCCTCAGATATCGCTTCTGCATGACACATAACGCATTCCTGCAAAGTCTCACAACATTGGATGGCGCCCCACAAGTCCTTAAACAGGGATATTTTAATTTTGATCACCCTATATATAAAAGACCAGGATTGAAAAGGGGGAAAAACCTGCTACGAAGGTAGCAAGTCCGCCCCCTCCAGAATCTAGGGTTTTTTCATCCGACAAGGAAGACCCCGACGAGAAATTACATGCAGTTAACAGACAAAGCATACTATGCAGATAGAATTAAGTAATGGTTATTCCTATCTAAGCATTAATTAACTTTACATGAAGGGTTATTTCGTCGTCACCAGATATGGAGACTAACATATGAAGATAAGGAAGAAGAAAAAGAATGTGTGTGTGTGTGTGTCATAAAATATTATTAAATAGCAAATTTAATAAATTTTAGATTAGCAAAACGAATAAAAAAAATAGTGTTCTAGTTTCGGATACATAATTCAATTAAGTGATTTTTTTCTTCCCCATTCTACAAGATTAAGGTTTCTGCAGAAATTGACCTTAGACGATTTGATTGTGGTCGTTTTTATGGTAATTATGTCTCAAGAAAGTCCGGAAATATATCGGTGTGTGAATAATCATCTCTAAAAGAAAATACACCAGATGAATTAATCAGATTTCCAATTGTGATTATTTAATCTAGCTGCAATAAATAGTTATTTAGTGTGTTTTTTTTTTAATGTGATTCCCACCCCCGAGAGATAATTATTTAATGTACTATAGGTTTGTACATTAAATACAAACCTATAGTACATTAAATCTATAGTAAATCTACAGTTGCGCGCGCACGCACGCACACCCACCCATCCACCCCCCCCCCACACACACCCGCACGCACGCACGCACGCACGCACGCACGCACGCACACACACACACACACACACACACACACACACACACGCACGCACGCACGCACGCGCGCGCGTAACTTTAGAAAGAGAGAAAGAAAATAAATTTACTTCGGTGTTACAAATATCATGGGAAATTGATGAAGAAATGTGCTTTCTATAGACAGTCAGATTAATTTCATGAAAAGAACTTTTGTTCAATAACTAAGAAAATGTCTTTCCCAAACTGCTTGGTCATCATAAAGACAAACAAAAGGTAATCAGGTAGAAACCACATATATTACAGAAACCTTTTTGGAGAAGTGCTGGACAGATCAGTACAACTCCCTTCAGAAATACTTGAATTGATAACGAGATGTTGGGAATTTGAGCAAAAAACCCAAATGTTAACTTTCAAGTTAAAGTTCTGAAAATAGTCTGTTGCAATCTCTAGCGATTTTCAGTAAAAAAAAAAAAAAAAGACAAAGGGAATGTCATGATACAAAAACAGAAAGAATATTGTCTTTTATTCATGACGGTAGTAGCTTCTCCAGTAAAACAAACATAAAGTTATTTTCAGAATTCTTAATTCACGTAGTTAAATTGTTTCGTATGAGTTCTTATTAGAAACAAAGTATCGGTAGTTACTAGTGCCTAGAGGAGTTTCAGATCCCCCCCCCCCCCACAACGACCATTATACATGCTAACTACTTTGTTGACCTGGTCGCATTAGCGGATAGCCACTACCCACTATGAGATCGCCACCCTGTTTTTTGGAGACCTGAAGTGGCTTGAAAAAGTTACGTGTCCGATTTCTAGAGCAGAATTTCGGATTATCTTCCCTTAGTACACACTTTTTCGTATCGCATTAACAAAAATTAACTCATTGTTAACTTAAGAATCTTCAGCAATTTGAAGATTCTTAAGTTTGGAATTTCTGAGTTTGGGAAAGACACATGCGCAGAACATAACTTATTTTGAATGGCCACTTAACTTTTCAATGAAGAAGAAGACAGTCATAGTAAAATTCATGTAGGAACTTAGCTTTGTTGTCTCTCCTCCCCCCCTCAATCTAGACCACAATAGTATTAACATCGTTCTCTCTCATCTTATTTAATATTATAATGTTTTAGATATTAATAAATGCATGCATTTATAAGTATTCCATTTAGGCTTTTATTTTTGTAGACAGAAGACGTCTTAAGCTTGCGCGGCAATAATTGAGCTTTATCGAAGGCCAATGCTTGCTCGTCTAGTCAAAGCTACCTTGGCTTGCTCGGTTGTAGGAGCTTCCAGGTTCTCGCAGCAGCACTGTGATTTCATGCGCGCGCATAGCCATTTCACGTCGTCTCACTCTGTTGCTTAAACACAGGCCATACTCAGTCAACGTAGCTCTAGCCAGTGAGCTTCAGTCGGTCTTTACAAGTGTGCGTGTTGCTTGGGAAAATTAAGTTACAACCAACGTTTTATGACGATGTTATTGATCACTACCCACTATGAGTAGCTAAATTGAAAAAATATTATTTGTAAAATAAATTGTATTTGTATGATTAAATGTACATAAATTTCTAAATATATAGTTTTTAAATGGTCAGTAATTCATTATTCGCTAATCGGACTTCAATCACACCTCTCACTCCCTCAATGAAAACAAGAGCAAGCGTGAATTTCAAGACCGGCATTCGTCCCTGATTACACGATGAATAAGACTGCTTAGATCGATATGAATGCCTAATATCTGTTAAATGGAACGTGGCCAATTTCTGTTTATATCATTGTACTGCTGTATCAGCAGTGATAAGTAGAGTCGCCAACTCAGTCGGTATGGACGATGCCCTTTGGTCTGTTTCCATCTAAGACGCAAAAATATTTGTAAGAGCTTTTCAACCGGAATTAGTTAATCACCGGAGGTGGTAGAGTTTTTACTCAGTAAAATACTGACGATATAGAATCCTAGTTTTTTTTTTTTTTCATTGAGAATTTTTGCATCCCTGAAATATTCAAACTAGCTAGAAGAACACTCTTCCCCCACTCCCCCACACTTTGCATATAGTAATACATTAATATATTTAGTTGCTTTTGGCATACTTTCAAATAACAATAACACTGACAAGGTCAATGGGTGTATTTGTTGCATTTTTCAGAGCCTTCGTAATTTAGTCGGTTTCGACTATACTCTTTGGTTGGGAAGATCTAGGTTCGAATTCCGTCTACGACATGAAAAACCTTAAGGACTTTTCAACTGAAGGTGAGTTAACCGGTCTCATTCAATCGTGGTAAGTCAACCAAAACGGGCCAGAATAATGCATTCAATTAACAGACACAATTCACTGGTCTCATAGCCTTGCTGTAATTCCAAAAATAACTACGTTGTATTTTCTCCCAAATCGTTCTAGATAGCTTCCATTGATGTAACCAGATTGTAAATATTATTTTTGCAAATTATGGAATCATTTGCAATGAAAATAAAATTAAAAAACTTCCAAGGTCTTCGGATTATCAAATGCTTCCATCATGAAAGAATATAATCATGGTTGGCATACGCTGAAGGTGGATCATTCATTCCATTTCCGGTAACACTAATTGTGCTGTAGTTATGACAAGGAAGCAACCATAGAACTTAAAAAAAGGAAAAAAAAAAGCTGCTCTGCATTTCCTTAGTTTGTTTTTCGCTTTAGACCGCGATAAATATAAAATCAGAAATTGGCTAGGATTATCCTACTGCTCCTTTCTGAAAGTGATAACGTGATGTCTGAAAGCACAGGATAGGGCTGTTGAAGATTGGAAAGGGGTGCGGGCAGATAAATCCTGATTCACGCGCTTTTTAATTATTTATTACAGAGAGGTAGAATTTGACTAAGCCAGTCTGTTAAAATGGACACTTCATATCTTGCCTCAACTTTAGAAGTTGCGGAAGGTGGAATAATAAAACGGGAAAATGTTCGCAATGGATGATGTGAATGATATTTGTGAAGAGACAATAAAATAGCACTGTGCGGTTACCCTTTGCCTCTGCTCACATACTCGTATATTATCAATGATTCTGAACTCTGTTGGATCAAAAAACCTCCAATCACGTTATTTTCTAATTAATTTATGAAAATCATTATAGTATAACAACAAAAATGAAAAAATTATGTAGTTTATAATAAAAATAAATTATTACAAATATTTATAATTTTTTATAAAAATAAAACTTATAGTTATTTTACAAACTTTATTTGTAATAAAAAGTAAAAAAAAAACCTAATAATTATTTGAAATATTGTTAAAATAAACTTCATATATTAAGTCATGAAAAGTTTTATTTTAAGTATTGATATTAATCCACATATAAATGGAACTACAAAAAATAGAAAAGAAAAAATATAACAAAGTGCGTAATATTCTTAAAACATGACTTTATTTATTTAAATGATTCCCCCCCTCCCACACACAATCAATGTATGAAACCAAATTTCTTAAATGTCTCCTACGAGTGAACTCCCATTGAGAATCTACGGACGTATATCTTATAATGCTACCTTTATAACCAGAATTCAACTGTTTTAAAATAACGATGTACTTATTGGTGCATGCATGTACGCGTAAATGTTGGCCAAAACATGTTATCTTCCTGATCTTACTCCCGACTGGGAATCTGTGGGGAGGCTTGGACAGACAGACAGACCATGAACCAAATAGATGCGTTATTATTATTATTATTATTATTATTATTATTATTATTATTATTATCTTAAAAGCAGTCTCGGCCTGGTCAGCAGAGCGGTTTGCATACCCGGTCTTCAACCAACAGGCTATGGGTTCGAATCCCTTCGTGGGCATGGATGCCTGTGATTGTCTTTAGGGGAAGATGAATTTCATCCCGCTGTGAGATCACCTCCTCACCTACTGGAGGCCTTAAAAAAGTTCAATGTTTGTTCGGATCAGGTTAAAAAAATTAAAATAAATAAATACATATAGAAAAAATTTCCTACTCGACCACGGTACTGATGTATGATAGGTTTATAATGTTTCGTGGGTGGGAGTAATGGAAAATAGATAAAAAAAGTTCTATTCAGGTTATAAATATAACATTATAAGATATACGATTTCTCGTCAACAAAGTGCCCTCCTTATTACAATACTCCAGAGATAAACTTTCACCGCTGGCTCTCCCACGAGTTTACCAAGTGCCTTTGTGAAAGCCGCCTCGCATATTATGGACAAAGCAGGCGTTTGATCGAGAAGAGAGTTAACCCTACGATTTATGCCTTAAGCCTTTCGCAACATGGAGTGAACGCTCACCATACAATTCCTTGGTGCAAGACACTTGTTATCTACAGGTGTCGTTTCATATTTTTTAAACATCGCCCTTTTCCAGAATTAATCATAATTTACAGATGATGGTAATTTATTTTCGCAATAATTTATAATTATTTTTTTAGTAAATTGTACTGTAAATCTGTTAATGCTAGTCATGGCAAAAATGTCACTAGGGATTTGTGAGCTACTACATGGTGGTAATATGTATAATGTATATTCTTTTCTTAATGAATAGTTGTAGCTTACCATACTATATTTTGAGCACGTCATATGACTATGAGACACCATATAAACATGCTTTCCTGTAAAGATACCTGTTTACTTTATTTGTATTTTCTGCAACCATCTTATCTGGGCATCACTTTTTCTAGTGGTGTTCGCCGGCATAGTTGGCTGAGTGGTTAATGTACTGCTCTCTATTCTGCATGCTGTGGATTCAAGTTCAGAAGTGGGAATGGTTGTTTGTGATTGATTTTAAGTGGGAAATGAGTTTCATCGCCCGGTGTAAGACAACTATTCTATTTATTGGAGTCTGAAGTAGCTTGATAAGATCCATGGTTACTTTGAGGAGCAGAGTATGTAAAAAATAAATAAAAAATACCAAAAATATATAAAATAATAAAAAAAATTCATTAGGTATACTATAGGCTTGCAACCTTTCGTGGGTTCAAGTCCAATAAAAAATAAAATACGTAAAGAAATTGCCATTCGTCTATTATGTGAGGCCTTACTAGAATATAATCAACAAATTGAAGCCAAGTTTTCATTTGTCTCAGATGTCATTTATATTGGGGAATGGATTGGGAACAAAATAGTCCTAGCAAATAATTTGAAACCGGTTCAAATGTAATCGTCGCTGTTGACAATGTTTACATCTTTATCTGCAAAACTGTATATGTAAAATTTGGCTGCAATCCACAGGAGATAAAGGAAAGGAGAGAATTCTTGCCATTAATGTTAATCGGCTCGTTTTTTTAACTATTGAAAAGGAGGCAAAAATGTAAAATTTTCAGAATTGCGACTTCCAGTTCATGTTTTATTCAAGTTCGCAAAAAATCGATGCCATTTTATGGAAACGCAGTATGCTTTGCGACCACCTTGAAAGGATAATGGTCATCGTTTGTTTGTCTTTATGAGGGTGATTCGGACTCTAAATAAAATTCTTTTAACGAAATTACGTCGGCTTTCTAAGGAAGGCACATTTCTTATCGATTTCCTTTGATATATATAAACCTTATCCATTCTACTTGAAACTTCTATATTTGCTATAATATTATCGAAACGACTTGGTAAAAATCGAGATGGATATATAATAATAATTATTATTGTTATTTTGTTACATGTTAGAGAAGCATATTAATATTCCGAATTAGTATTAGATATTAGATATTTTAATTCTATCACTAATCGATAATCTCGACGTTGGTAAATTTATTTGGTGTTTTTACATCACTATATACTCACGTGTTTTTCAAATATTAGATGCGGCAAAGAAGCGTTCTTGCACTATTTTGTTCTAACGCATATATATTATATGTACTGTATTTATTATTCTGGATGTGGCCCTCGGATAAATCTTTTTTTTTTTTTTTAATGCGGCCCTCGGATTATCAAAGGTTGGACAGCCCTGACATAGATGATTACAAATGAAGAAAGGAGGAGGTTATGTAAACAAAAACGCATATGCTGGACTACCTGTATCAAAACGAACAAAATGACAAAGATTAGCATGAGAGAAATCAACAACAAAATAGGAGCAACTATGATGCAAATGGAACAAGCAAGGCGAAAAGAAAGATAAATCTCATGCTATTCATCATCATTATCTTTTCAAGGATTTAGGCTCAGTGGCCTATTCTGATCTCATTCCATCTTTTTCCTTGGTCGTCCTTGACGTCTATATCGTCCAAATGGGTGGTATCAGAGTATTTTTTGAGTAGTCTTGAACTGTCCATTCTTTTGATATGTTCAATCCACTTCTTTCGGTATTCATATGCTTTGTCCAACACTGAGACTGGTTTTAGTTCCTTACGTTTGCTTTTTTTTTTGTTTTTTTGTTTTTTGTCCTAGAGAGTATAGCCTACTGTCTCCCTTCTCTCGTTTGTACCTGACCAAGCACCCCACTGGGATTAGTACTTAATCTTCCACTTGGCTGCTCAGGTTCCAGGATTCATCACGTGGAGGTGAGAGTTGGATCGCGTATGGGTAGAGGCTAAGTGATTCTGCTTGAGTGGTCATATATTGCGCATCCATCTCCTTTGAACCCTTATGCTGTTTAGAATCTTTAAAAAGCTTAAAAATACATCGGTTAAAAACTGAAAGCATAGGAAAAAAGAAAAGCAATAAAGAAAAATTTCTATAAGACAATAAAAATTAATAAATGTGAGAACGATCAACAAATAGCAGGCATGCAAACATAGAAGATTGCAAAGAACAGTTAGTATCAAGACGGATATAGCAGCATGATATAAAGTTAAAAACCTCTCCGAAGACAAATAATGAGGATATTCATTCACATAAGAAATAAACATTTAAGTACATAAGAAATAAACGAATAAGTACAATAACTGAAGGTGTTTTAAAAATACTATGCAACAGTACAAGAAAAAAGAGCCCAGTAATGATGTTTGGAAAGGGGCATATAAAACAATGAAGCTAAGAGACAGAATTCTGCGAAACCCAGAATCAGAACTCATTTCATTACTTGCCTTGTATAATAAAATGATCGAATCCGTATAAAGAATTATGGTAATAAAAATAGAATGTGATTCTGAATATAGATACTAGTAAAAATGGTAACATGGATGAGGAAATCATCTCTGGAAGATTCAGGAGAACACCAACCTAATGAGTCTAGTTTTTCAGTATTGACACTAGAAGGAAATACGAATAACAACCGTGGCTGTAGACCTGAGAAAATCCTTAGATAGGATCAAGAATGAATTTCACCTTGAATAACAGAAGCCTGAACATGAGTAAATAAACAGAGCGAATAGACAAGACACTACAAAAATTTTCTTCGAGGTACTAAAATAACTACTTAACGAATACAAATTAAAAGCATAGTTAGACACATTTGTTCAACAATGGAGAGCTTATATATAGCAAATTTAGCTGAATTGATCAGAAAGATCGATCAAATAAAGGAGATGCAAATACTAAAAGGAAGGCAGAGGTAGTGTTTACTTGATAGAGATGACATTACTGGCATTCTGGCATGTTCGTGATACCCCCCTCCCTCGGATAAGTGTCTTCAACATCATCAGAAAGTTCGCAGGTGTCACTGCTTCGAAAATAAATGAAAGGCAAAACGCATTATCAGACATATATAAAAAATGCGAAGACAGTGAATAAACTCTTTATGAATTCATATAACAATGAATTGATGGAAGCGACAATAGTAGGCATATCAAAAGCAATAGAAGCTAATATAATCTGATAAATAAAGATCGTAAACCTGGCCCGAACAGGTACTGCACCATTAGAACAGGAGCCACAAATAGCAAGCAAGTAGATAAAGTTGACAACAGCACCCTAGACAGCCTTATTCTCATAAAGTAAACAAATAGTAAACAAAAATATGAGACATCCTAATGGTTTGAATGTTACAACACGTGATATCATACTTTAATAAGCTAACCGCTACTCTCTCTTTCACCTTCTTGTCAAAGAGCAAGTAAAACGAATTCCTAGGATCTAGACTATTATTATTATTATTATTATTATTATTATTACAACAGTCCCACAGAAACCATTTTCCGAATCCTGGGTGTATTTTGGTTATTATTAATATGAATATTATTATTACTATTTTCGTTACAATATTAAAAGATCACATGGAAATGATGGATATATCGTTTAATTAGCAATTTACATTCTTAATACCTCTTCTTATAATGGGCATAACCTCCATTCATCTTTATGTACTCTCCTACTTCAAAGTAAAGTTTCAAAATAGGAATTTGGCTGTACCAGAAGTCTCAAATCGATGTCAAAATAAAACGAAACACATTCATATTGATCCTCCTTCCGAAAAAAAAATAAGCCAAAGGTTAAGGAATCAAAGCCGTTTAGTTGATTAGATGAAACAGGTTCTACTCTTCGACTTGTTCATACCGTTATTGAAGATACTCTAAAAATATTTATTGGAAAACGTAATTAACTCACTGGTATCGGAACAAAGATAACCATCTGGAGTAAACTAACTTACAGATATATAAAACATAATAAAATTCTTACCATTAATCGTAAAGGAAACTGCTGTCTCCTTTAAGATCACATTTAAGTTTGGATACCAATCTAGTATCCAAACGTGCCAGTCTATTAGACAAATTGAGAACAAATATTGTCTCGATGGTTGAATTAATATTTCGTCGACTTATTTATTCGTAATCAGATTATGATTATATTTAAGGCGCAACAATTTCAAGAAATATGTAATGCTAATACAAATTAACTTGTTTAAGATGAATTACATTTTTCTACAGCTTTTTTTACATCCAGATGCAATCAATTTGTCTAACCCTTACATTTTCAGCAAGAATTGATTGTGCAATTGTACTTCAGCAAGGATCTGTGCTTAACACTTAAACTAAATTTGATTCACATCAATTAGTGGATTACAATTTCTGATAGAACGCTGGTTAAGATTATTCATTTTCTTATTTGGTTTAGTGCCATAAAATACCTCCTTAAAGTTCATTTTATTATTTTCAGATTGCCTAAACACACAACCAAAGAGATCTTATAATTTTTCTTTGTAAGGATCATGCCACATCTTAACGTTGTTAATAGAATGAAACTTGATCAAACGAATAACGTCAGGTGTCTAAATGAACAGATAGTTAATTTTTCTTCTTAAGAAAAAAAAAAAAGAACTTTATCTTTCTACGAGACTACAGTACTATCTCTTGGAAAGATAAAGTACTATTTCAAAAAACTGTAAATCGATATTAGAAAGAAAAACAAATCTGCTCCATCTCATTTTTATTAGATGAAATAAACATCGTTTCCTTGTTAAAACTATTTAAAGAAAATGCAGTAGTCCTGTTTTCCTATTTCGTTTTTGCGAATTGAAGCTTTAATCTGAAGTAATCTTTTTGTATATCAAATATAATTTTCACATATTTGTTTCCCAAAATTTGGAGAAAATATTTTAATGTATAATTTTATTTAAGGAATTGTATCAAAATTATATTAAAATCATTTAAGCAATCGGTGATATTCTAATTCCAAATCTTAAAATTCCTCGCTAAACTTGTATTAGCAATTTCATAGCGCGAATGGATCATTTATTAGGTGAATGTACAATTTACAAATAAATACATTCGCCTCATAGCTTTAGAGTAGCATATAGAAATAAACCAATCGGCTCGCTAACTTTAAAAACCATAAACATTCCATTTAATTGAAAAAAAAATATCAGAGTAGTTGAAAAAATATATAAACACTTATCTTTTTAGCAAACTTTGTTTTTTAAACGAAGGTTTATTGCGAGTATTCATATTTTATTATTTTTGTGAAATTCTGGTCTTGCATCATTGCAGTTTTAATAAGAATAGCTTAAAATTGTTTTTAAACAGCTAATTTTTATGAATATTTTAAACCCTCGCTTTATGGTTCAATATAATATATGTACGTAGTCCTGTACATGGAATTCTAAAAAACTGTGTGCAGCACCGATATAAAAATAGCAAACGTATAGACCTGAAAGCTTTGATTTTGCATAAGATATTAAAATGAAGGATATTATGGATCCAGCTGTATTTTTAGCGAAATATAGAGCGAAACGTAACCAAAGTAACTCAGTGCTGAAGGTTAGATTCGCTTGTTCTGGTACATTTTTCGAAATGTTTACTTTTTTACTTTATTCTGTATTTGGCTTTAAAACATCGACGGATCTGCTATTTATCAATGAAATTAGTTCGTTGTTTATTTTTGAACACTATAATATTATATATTATTTTCAGATTTAAATACAAGATAGAAGATTTGATAGTGACTTGAGATGTCTGACATTTCAAGTTCTAATCGGTTTCTGCATAGAATAGATACAGAAATGGTCGTTTTTAAATTCATTTAAAACGGAATTTAAATTTCGTAGCATCCTATGCTCACGTTCAATAAGTGTGGTGATTGGTCATCTACTGCGGTAGCACTTGCAGTTGACTCTCTAAGCTTCCATCTCAGTATGGTATCACTAATTGTTGATCTGAGATGGTCCAATTTGTGAACAGTTTGCCGAACAGATAGACCTGCAATATGGCATCCTATCACAATGCCTATTTCAAAGTATGTCAGTTCCTTTATCGCAGTCATTTCATCCGAACTCAGTTGCACTGACTTGGGAGTATCATATTCCTCCAATTCATTCTGACTACAAACATGACTCGTTATATGGCACGATACCTTGTCCATGCGGGAGTGTTAGGTAATCAGAATACCCTGTCTTTGGAGACCGTGTCAGAGAATTTTTAAGCCACTTCATGACTCTAGCAAGCAGGATGTGATGTCACAACTAAAAAAATTAGGGATCTACCCACCAAAACATCCATGCTGCAGTGAGATTTGAGCACACAGTGTACGATTATAAGAAGGATGGGGTTATCCAAACGGCCAACTATACTGTCAGATTATATGCAAGTCATCATATGTAAAAACCTGCGTGGATCAATACCAAAGACGTTATCGATGTGGACAGTATATAGGAATGAATAAACAGCAGAGTCAATCTCTGAGTGTAAACACGGGAAACTATTTACTTTAACACTAAAATACGTGTTGCTAAATGACGTATATTCTAATCTCTCCCATTGAAAATCTGCAGGATTTCCAATGATAATTCTTTTGCCGTAAGGGCCGCTAAAATCTCATATTTCTTTTCCCCTCCTTTACCTTGCAGTGTCGAGCGTTAGTTAATCATCGGACCTCAAGCCGTTCACAGGATAAGGTGGTCAGCCCTTCGCCCGGTGTATCGTATGTCCATAATGTTGAGTTCTCAAGGCCGGTTCGCCTGCTTTGCGGGATGAAAAACTCCAGGATAAACTGAGGAAAAACTCTACTGTCTACGCCGAAGACCGGCTAACTTGGCAATGGCTGAGGAAAACCTTCAGCTCCTCACGTCACCAACGGGAATCGAACCTAGGATTGGTTGCGAAGCGCACAGCTACTAGGCTAACCGCACGGACAAAAATATAAAATGAAATTCTTAAAATAATAATATAGAAATAATAAGGAGCACGCTTTCTATAACTAAAGCTATTGCTTTATAAGAAATTTCCATTATTACCTTCCATGTTCATCATTTTTTAAGCCAAAGTTGGCAATCCGGATAATCCTAGCGTAGAATAATTTTTAGAATTTTCTCTCTTGGAGTACAGTACTTCCTAAATTATAGAAATGATAACATTCGTTAGCTATTACACAGTTATTGGGTAGCAATGAAAGCTTTGTCACTCACTTTGTAGCCGAAGTCTAAATTTTAAAAATGAAAGAACTATTCATGCAGATAGAAATTTTCCTGGTCTAATGGCATAAATGATACGGTGTAATAGAACCTCTCTGCACGCAATCCAGGCCGAAACTGATATTGTTTTCAGATCTCCTGAAACAAATATACAAATCACATACTGGAAAATTGTTACTATTTCTCTGATTCCTGGAGAATGTGTACTGTAATGATTCTTAAGTTAACGGCCTTCGTTATTATGATCATTTCAAGATAGTACAAAAGTTTCGGGAACGTGATGTTTATCTTTTTGTATACATTCATGCTTATCTATAAAATGGAACATAATTTAAACATTCAAATGACAATGAATTCATAAGAGTGACAATTATTACATTCAGCTTCGCATATTTATATATTGCAAAACGAAAATCATACCAAACATAGTACGGAATTATATTAAAATCTAATAAGATGTTGGTATATTGAGGCCTGATTTGACAATGCTATTGCAGCAAAGAATACTGTAAAATTAGAAAATCCTATATATATGTATCATACTATTTTTAAATATTGAAAAGTATTATAAAAGTTATGTAGGGATGACGCATTTGTAGTAAATTTGCAATTCTTTATAATGAAAGACGACAAAATTAGCCAGAAACTCCTTTCTGTTGTCGTTGCTGTTTCGAAGGGAGTCATAAATACCGAAGACGCAAGTGTACTCTTTTCCACACCACCTCTGAGGTAGAGTATTAGGCGCGTTTTTTTTAACGTGGTATCCCCCAGTAGGCCTGTTCCACGATTACAAGTTCAGTTACTATCTGAAGCCATACATAACAAGCTTCATGATATTCAAAACTGCTAAAAAGTTGTATAACTCTTAACTTTTCTTTAATACATCAATAATTTGATTTTTCCTTTTGTGAATAAAGTGAATGAGTTGCCACAGCCACTGCAGGTTCGCATGAATAACATCATCTTGTAGTCCATGACGTTTGAAACTTAAGGAAGAGTATATACACATCTTGAACTTCTTATTTCTACCTTCTTGTAAGAAACGGATTTCCATACTTTGTAGGTTAGTAAGAGGCATATTATGACTTATTTTTAGTAGATTCGTCGTTATTATTGTCAACTGTCAGAACACATTGAACACACATACGTTGCTATTTGTGTCCAAAACCTAAGGACGAACACTATTTCTGAAGATTAAAACCGCAAATTCAGACGAATCAGCTTGTGGCAATTTTTATAACTGACGATTTCGTGTAGAAAGTAGGTACACATTCAAATTTTCGAATCGCGCTCAAAGGGATAACTTGGTAGCACTCAGCAGGATAAAAGGCAAAAGATTGAGCTAAGCAGATTGTGTTTGAACGGAGCTTTCGTGAAGGAATAAAGTTGCAAACTTGGATGCATTGTAATGTCTCAAAGACATCATCATCTGATTTCGCATGGGGAAAAATTACTGGAAACTTTGAAGAAGGCTGCAGAATTACTGATATTGCCAGAAAGTTCGGAATCTCACATAGCCCTGTATCCAGGCTCAGGACCACGCTTCAGACCAATGGAATGTGTTCCAGACGCTTGCTAAGAGGTCAGTAGTAGTAGTATGGTGGGGACTAATGACAAGATCAAGATCAAGATAGGATCAGAATCGTGACGTGATTGGTTGTTTTAGATGATAACGTGATTGTGTGTATGTGACGTCAGGAGTTTGGAATGTTTGGAATTATTCTGTGTACCAGCTGTGAGTGTGATGTCACATTGTTTGTTTTGTTCACATATGGAATTATGGGTGATGATTAGAGAAAAGGATTCGTGCCATGATTGGTGGGGCATTTTGAACAAGATCAAGATCAAGATAAGAAAAGAAATTGTGTCGTGGATGTGTGTTGTTATCAGATGTGGATAAGTGACATCATTTGTTAGTGGTAAATAAGTGATGTTATTGTTTTGAATGGAAAAGGATGATATATTAGTGGATAAGGATTCGTGCCGTGATTGGTGGGACACCACTATGAACAAAATATTCCTTTAATGAATATTCCATATTGTTGATTTTTAACATATATTCACACCACAAAACACACAAACACAAGGTCTGAAATGCAGTTGACTCTTTTTCCTTATAGATACTATGAGGTTCGTTTATTTCCTATGCTCATGATGGCTCAAGCTATGTTTTTTCCCACGGTAGCACAATGTGTCTCGTCATGGCTAATATCTGCCAGCGACCCATGGTGGGGGGGGGGGTATTCTCCTGGTCTTACTTGATGGTATTACCAGTTTGTGGTTTGAGTATGTGAACAAAATGTTTACAGATAACTCAAATATTGTTAATAGGTAGCATTAGACAATTTTCTAAAATAATTAAATACAGGATTTTTTTCTTCTTTTCTACACCAACCTTTTTAAGAGTTTGGTAATGTGATGGGTTAAAATATCTATAGTCTCTCTGTAAAATAAACAAATACTAACGATCGTACTTTAACCACGACTATTTTTTTTCTAGTCTGGTGAAGGTATCTACAAATATAGTAACAAAATTGTCACTTTTCAGGTGAAATCTTCTCCAATAAAAATTCTGGCTATTAATTTAATACCCGATTCCTCTTGCTTCCAAGAGTTGAAATACTTTCTTGAAATAATTGAGGGATTGCATGAAAAAATAAGACTTAATTCACTGAGTGGATTTTGAAAAAAAAGTCTCTGGTCAGTTTGTGGCAAGAAATTTCACAAGAAAAAAAATAATTTGTACTTTATTCATTTCAAAAGACACAATTACATTATTAGCTATCACATCTGTCTTTTTTCCCATTCTCCTAATGGAATAGCATGTGTTGTCAAGTCTTGAAAAAAAAAACGTTTCCACTGCCAGTGATATGTTTATTTACTCTTATCATGTACAAATGTTTGAAAAGAAAAGAAAAATGTACATTATTTTCTACACCAAACTTTTTTAAAGTTTTTAAGGTAATGCGATGAGTTAAAATATCTACAGTCTCTCTCTCTGTAAAATAACCAAATTCTAACAGTCGTACTTTAAACAGGACTCTTTTTTTCTAGTCTGGCGAAGGTATCTACAGATATAGTAACAAAATTTTCACTTTTTAGTTCATTTGTTTATTCAATTCCGTTATTTGCTATGGTCTCTGTTTTTAATTCCCCACAACACTAGAATGTATGGTTGGTAAAGTTGTGAAATAAGTTTTGACTTGCACTCAAGTCACTTGATTTTAACTTTTGTTATGTACAGTTGTGTGAAAAAAAGAGAATATGTATCTTCTCTTTTTTTTTTGAAAGCACAATGAACGTTTTCTACCTATTTCTTCTTGTTACCTTGCTAAGAAGATTCATTTATCCCGTCTTCTCATTCCACAAACTTGTGTTTGTGTTACCTGCACAGTATTGGACACCTTTTTGTTTTCTACACCAAACTTTTTTTAAGAGTTTTGGTAATGTGTTGGGTTAAAATATCTACTGTCTCTCTGTAAAATAACTAAAACATTAACAAGGTTAATAGGGAGGCCTGTTCTTGATTTAAATGAAATTGGATGCCCAAAACGTGAAAATATAACATGTACTTTTGAATGCTTTTGGAAACATAACGAACGATTCTGTGCTTATAATAATGCTCAAAAATATATGTATTGGTGTAAAAAAATAAAAATGTGACCCGTAATTTTAAGAACAGAAATGAATAAAGTACAAATGAATTAAATATTGACAATTTTTTTCTATATCTGTAGGTGTTACCAACATGCTAGTATATTTGTTCATCAGTTTGGAATTAAGGTGCGACTGTCAGCATTTGGTGATTTAATATTTCAGCAATATAAAATATGCATTTGTAACTTAAATGAACAAATATGTGTGTGGTTGTTGTGTTTTCCATAGTGAAATTTTACTCAGTTATTCTGATCACAAGTTGATATATAAATCAATAACTTTATACCTTAATGCAATTCTGTTTAATTATTGTAAAAAAACGATTAGGGGGTGGAAGTGAAAGGGTAGTCAAGAGGGTGACAGTGGTCTTCCTTGCAATTCTCCCCCACCCCATTCCCCCCCTCTCTCCTGCAGAAGATGTCTGCTCAGCCTAATAGAAATGAGTGAGCTCTTCTTTTGCAGATATCTTTTAGTGATGCCACCTCCAACTGATACTGATAACGTTGGAGGAATAAAAAAATGCGTTTTTTTCCAGTATGACTGTTAGAATTTTAAGAGTAATCTTTAACAGTACGACTGTTAGAAGTTGGTTATTTTACAAAGAGACAGTAGATATTTTAACCCAACACATTACCAAAACTCTTAAAAAAGTTTGGTGTAGAAAACAAAAAGGTGTCCAATAACTGTGCAGGGAACACAAACACATGTTTGTGGAATGAGAAGACAGGATAAATGAATGTTCTTAGCAAGGTAACAAGAAGAAATAGGCAGAAAACATTTATGGTGCTTTCAAAAAAACAGAAGGTATATATTTTCATTTCTTTTCACACTGCTCTACATAATAAAAGTTAAAATCAAGTCACTTGAGTGCAAGTCGAAACTTATTTCACAACTTTACCAACCATACGTTCTAGTGTTGTAGGGAATTAAAAACAGAGACCATAGCAAATAATGGAATTGAATCAAAGTACAAATGAGCTAAAAAAGTGAAAATTTTGTTATTATATCTGTAGATACCTTCACCAGACTAGAAAGAAACAGTTGTGGTTAGAGTACGACTGTTAGAATTTGGTTATTTTACAGAGAGACTGTAGATATTTTAACCCATCACGTTACCAAACTCTTAAAAAAGCTTGGTGTAGAAAATATGGTACATTTTTCTTTTCTTTTCAAACATATGTGCATGATAAAAGTTAAAAACCATATGACTGGCAGTGGAAACTTTTTTTCATAGCTTGACAGCACATGCTATTCCATTAGGACATAGGTTGCCAAACTTTTTTGGGCCACCGGCCACTTTTCAAGACATAAATTTTGTAATGCCTTCCATGAAACTTATTCTTAAACCACTGGTATTTATAGATTTGAAATGTAGCCCGAATGGACATGCATGCATTGACTTCTTTGCGATACCATCATACTCGTGTTTTGAAAAAGTCACTGCAAGCACCCATATTCCTGTCAAAACATGCTGAATTGAGTGAATTACCGATGTAGTAGTTGACCGACATACTACTAGTTAAGACTCGTCTGCTGTGTGGATACATCTATTTCTATCTGACATGGTAAATTTTCAAATGATTAAATAATTGAAATAGAAAATTGATTAAAAAATTTATTGTTTAAGAACAGGCATAAGATGAATTAAAATGCAATATTTAAATTTTAAATGTTATCTAATCAGAAAATCACGAAAATAATTAATTTTTAAATATATATTATTAATTTCTTCTATAAAGAGCCACCGACCCCTAGACCGCCCCAAAATGCTTCTGATCCCACTATAGCCCCCCCTAGAAGGCTTCAGTGCCCACTGGGGGACAGTACCACCCACTTTGGGAACCTATGCATTAGGAAAATGGAAAAAAAGACAGATGTGATAGCTAATAAATATAAATTTGTCTTTTGAAATGAATAAAGTACAAATGATTTTTTTATTGTGACAAACTAACCAGAGACTTTTTTTCGAAAATCCACTCAGTAAATTGAAAGTTTTATTTGTTCATGCAATCCCTCAAATATTTGAAGAAACTATGCCAACTCTTCGAAGCAAAAGGAATCGGGTATTAAATTAATAGCCAGAATTTTTAGTGGAAAAGATTTCACCTGAAAAGTGACAATTTTGTTACTATATCTGTAGATACCTTCACCAGACTAGAAAAAAAAACAGTCGTCGTGGTTAAAGTACGACTGTTAGAATTTGGTTATTTTACAGAGAGACTATAGATATTTTAACCCATCACATTACCAAACTCTTAAAAAGTTTGGTGTAGAAAAGAAGAAAAAAAATCCTCTAATTAATTATTTTAGAAAATTGTCTAATGCTGCCTATTGGCAATCTTTGAGTTATCTGTAAACATTTCGTTCACATACTCAAACCCTGAACTGATAATACTGCGTGAAAACATCAAAGGGAGGATATGAGTCATGAAAAAGATGAAGTTTGGATTGTTGAGTGGGAAGTTTATCAAAACCTCAAATAAGACCAAGAAAATTCCAACCCCCTCAGTCAGAAAAGTTCACAAGTAGATATAACAAATTGGAGAATACTGGTCGCTGGCAGATATTAGCCATGACAAGACACATTGAGATACCGTGGGAAATAAACATAGCTTGAGCCACCATGAGTGTAGGAAATAAATAAACCGCATAGTAACTATAAGGAAAAAGAGTCAACTGCATTTCAGACCTTGTGTTTGTGTGTTTTGTGGTGTGAATATATGTTAAAAATCAAGAATTTGGAATATTCAGAAAACCCTTGATAGTTCCAAGATGCCATATTTTGGAAAGTGTGTTAATCTTTTTTGTTTAATTTAAATATAGCTTGTGATATTTGTAATTTCAATGACCTGTGATCGTACGTTTTGGTAAGTGCAATTCTAATTCTAATACTGAATATTTTTTTCATAAGAATAATCATAGGGTACATATATTAGAGTATCACCATGGATACACTAGCGACTTTTCATGTCTAATGTGTAGGTGAGTTAATTATTCTGGAACGGTCGAAACGCTGCCGCCATTTCGACTCTACTCTACTCTAAGAATTCCCATAGTGTTTAACATTAAAGAAATAACCTAGACTATATTGGAAAATTAATACTACCATCTATAGACAACCAAAGACAAAACTTGATGACAATGATAGATGTGTCTCACCCTGGGAAAATTCCCAGATATCTTATTTCAAAAACATCGCCCACAATTCCATAGCCAAACCAAAACATCACGTGATGTCACAAAGACATGTTTCCCAGAAATTTCCAAACACATAACGCCATGATTCCTTATCTCGAAAGATCACTCACAAGGCTATACATGAACCCTACCCCTATTTTGTTCATAGTGTCCCACCAATCACGACACGAATCCTTATCCACTAATATATCTTCATTTTCCATTCAAAACAATAACATCACTTATTTACAACTAACAAATGATGTCACTTATCTGCATTTGATAACACACATCCACGACATGATTCCTTATCTTATCTTATCTTGATCTTGATCTTGTTCAAAATGCCCCACCAATCACGGCACGAATCCTTATCTCTAATCATGACCCATAATTCTTTACGTGAACAAAACAAACAATGTGATTCACACTCGCAGCTGGTACCCAGAAAAATTCCAAACATTCTAAACTCCTGACGTCACACACACAATGTCGTCATCATCTGAACAACCAATCATGTCACCATCCCTTATCTTATCTTGATCTTGTCATTAGTGCCCACCATACCACTGAGGTCGCTCTAGCTCTACCACGGGTCATGAAGATAGGCGTTTGGTTATAACAGCAAAATGTAATCGATGCAGCAGAGAAGGTCCGCTTGAAATGGGCTCCATTCAAGCACAGGTACACAGTATCTCGACAAACTGTGGAAAGAAGTAGCCCTATGCTCAAAGGCTTGTAGTTTGCTTCCCTTTATCCGTAACTCCTCGTAGAGCACGTTTACTTTGGTATTTTCTCTCCTCCGATTCTATATGTCTCTTGATGTGAAAGTGATACTTCTTACCATCGCGTGAATGTCCTTCAATGGGATAGGTACGAAGTGCTTGTGTCATAATGTGGGGAGGCATTATGCTTAATGGACGCACCGAGCTATGAGTGCTAAAAAATGGACTATAACTGGTGACCATATTGCAATGAAGTTCTTCAACATCACGTTCGATTGTTTTTCATGGTGCTGTAGGCGAAGAATTCAATTTTTGGACAACAATGCCATACCATATACATGAGCAGTTGAGATACTTTTGGAGACTGAGGATATTAATCGAATCGAGTGGCAAGCGCTCCCCAGATGTGAATCCCACAGAACACGTTTGGGGCACAATAAGGAGTTTTTCGAAAGTTCCCCTTAAAAATACAATCGAGGAGTTTTTCCTAGCTCTGAAGGAGGAATGGGCCAATTTGCCTAAAGTCACTTGGTCCTAAGCATGGTACGCAGTTGTGAGATCGGCATTGCAGTTCGGGGTGGATATATTCGATGCTGTAATGTCTCACCACATAGTTTTCTGTTTATTATTGTAAGTATATGTAAGTACTGCATATTATTTCCTTAGGAAATAAAGTCCTTAGGAAATTTGTAACTTTTACCAAAATCGTATTGCAATTTAACTGGTACGAAATTTATAACACATATTTCTGTAATGTAATTTATTAGTATACTGAGAATAATGTATGTCCATATTTGTTTGTAGTAATGAAAATCTTTTCATATATAGATAAAAATATAATTTGTCCTTAGGTTTTGGACGCCTGTGTAGTTTTATTATTCACAGTGTCTAAGATGAGAAAATTTGATCTTCAAGCCTTCCAATGAACATTTCTTTTTCAAATGGTTCTCTCTACTCTATGATAAGCCTCATTTTCATTTTTCTTGGGTAAATATATCTCTTGGTTAATACTGACAATCTTTTATTCGTTGGAATGATAGAGTTTTGAGAGAAAAACCCAAGTTTCCAGTAAAAAAATCCCCCCCTCCTCCATATAAGATCAGCAAACTCAGTATCAGTTGAAAATCCCTTATGAAGATCCTCATAGATGGATTGAAACCCGGGTAATTCTGAACAATCGGCATTTACGGAATCAATTGAGCTTAATTCCACTTTTAAGCTAAAATCACATAATTTGATTTTACTGCTGCATAGTGCATATCCTTTTGCAACCAACGAGAAGAGAGGAAAGGTGAAATGATATGAAACTCAGGGGAAAATAAGAAGCTGGGTTATTGGTATTATTGCTTCATGCATTTCAAAGCCTTCGTATATCATACGTAATTGAAGTCCCCAACTCGTGATCGAAAATTGTCCACTATTACCTTGAAACCTTTCTTTCTGAATTTCAGTGCATAAAGACTTTATTTATCCTAAGTAGTATGGTAGGCACTTCTGACCAGATCAAGATCAAGATAAGATATGGAATCGTGTTGTTCATCTGATGACGTCATTGTCTGTGTGTGACGTCATGACTTTGGAATTTCTCTGGGGGAGGCATATGTGTCAGTGACGTCAGTTCTTATGTTTTGATTCGACTATGGAATTGTGGATGATGGTAGAGATAAGGATTCGTGTCGTGATTGATGGGGCACTTCTGACCAGATCAAGATCAAAGATAAGTAATCGTGTCATGGGTGTGTGTTGTTATTAGATGTAGATAAGTGACGTAATTTGTTTGTTGTAAATAAGTGACGTTATTGTTTTGAATGGAAAAGGAAGATATATTAGTGGTAAGGATTCGTGTTGTGATTGGTGGGACACTTTTAACCAGATAAAGATCAAAATAAGATAAGGAATCATGACGTGGATGTGTGTTGTTATCAGATGTAAATAAGTAAATGGGTTGCGTAAGGCATTGTGGGTGATGGTAGAGATAAGATAGAGTATGCAATGTTTGGAATTTCGCTGGGGCCTCTTCTGTCAGGGACATCACGTGGTGTGTTTAGTTCACGTATAGCATTGTGGGTGGTTTTAGAGATAAGGAATTTGATGTTATGTGTTTGAAAATTTTGGGGGAATATATGTCTCTGTGACATAATGTGATATTTTGGTTTGCCTATGGAATTGTGGGAAACGTTTTTGAGATAAGATATCTTGGAATTTCCCAGGGTGACACACATATCCGTCATTGTCATGAAGTTTTGTTTTGGATATCTATAGATGGGCAGTACTAATTTTCCAGTGCAGTTTGGGGTATTTCTTTCCTGTTAAAAGACTATGGGAATTCATAGAGTGGAGTAGAGTCTAGATGGCAGCAGTGATTAGGCTTTTCTGAATAATTTAATTATATGCTGGTATCCCTCAAACATATTGAGAAGGAAGGAGGATTATCTTCCAAGAAGGAGGATAATCTTATTGTCATGTGGAATTGGAATGCAGTCATTGGTGAAGGCAAAGATGGTAGAGAGGTAGAAAGGTATGGACTTGGATGCCGAAATGAAAGATGAGATAGACTTTTGGAGTTCTGCCACCAATTCAGTCTGATAATTACTAATACTTGGTATGGGGTACCAAAAAGAACGTATACTTGGAAAATGCCAGGGGATATAGGAAGGTACCAAATGGATTATATTATGACAAGAAATGATTTAAAAATCAAGTAAAATCAAGCAAGAGTTACCCGGGAGCTGATGTTGATAGAGACCACAATTTGTTTTTATTGAAATGTAATCTGAAATTTAAAAAGTTGTCACAACCAAGGAAAAGACCCAAATGGAACATAAGTAACCTGAAAACAGAGGAAAACCATAGAAACTATAAACAGCAAACTGATGAAAGCATTCAAACTGGAGAGAGGGAAAAGAAAAACATAGAGGAAAAATGGACTCGTTTGAAGGATACAATCATTACTGCCGCCAATGACTGCATAGGATTAAGGAAGACACAAATAAAAAAAGCAAATTAAAAAATATTTTTAATATGTTTATATTTGTCTTTGCTTTCTTCCTAAAGGAAGAAAGCAAAGACAAATATAAACATATTAAAAATATGATAAATAGAAAGTGTAAAGAAGCAAAAGAACAATGGTATACAGAGAAATGTAAAGAAATAGAAGATCTAACAAAGACTGGAAGAACCGATAAGGCTTATAACATTATAAAATGAATAAGCCAGCAAAACAAGACAAGAAGTACTATTATCAAAAATAAACAGGGGAATATACTAATAGATACGGAAGAAATTTCAGAAAGATGGAAGGCATACTTAGAAGATCTATATAGTGAAAAAGATCTAGATGCCAACGCTATAGAAGATGAAAGAAGACTTGATATGGAAGAAATTGTTCCAACTATATTAAAAGATGAATTTGAATGGCACTGAATGAAGTGTCAGCCAACAAGGCACCAGGCACTGATAACATCCCCTCACAATTAATAAAATACTCAGGAAACATAACTGAGGCATACCTTTTCAAGATCATAAAGGATATTTATGATAAATATCCTTTATGATCATCCCCAAAGATTTTACACAATGCTCTATCATACCCAAAAGTCATGAAGTAAATAATAATGCAAACAAGTGTGAAAATCATCGAACAATAAGCTTAATATCACATACTACTCAAAATTATACAAAAAAGACTAACAAAGAAGGTTGAAGAATATGTTGGCAATGACCAGTTTGGATTCGGGAAACAGTAGGGGACAAGAGAAGCAATCCTAGCTCTAAGAACAGTTATTGAAAGAAGATTGGAGAAGAATCAAAATACTCTGATAGTCTTTCTTGACTTGGAGAAAGCCTTCGATAGTATTGACTAGAATCAAATGTTTCACCTCCTAAAAACAATAAAGGGATTTTGGAGAGATAGAAGGCTCATATTTAATCTTTACAAGCATCAAGAAGCTCTAATAGAAGCAGCCAGCAATACAACAAAAACCGCAATAGCAAAAATACGTAGAGGTGTAAGACATTGGTGCTCTCTTTCACCCATATTGTTTAATCTGTACATTGAAGGTGCAATAAATAAACTGAAAGGACTAATAGAAAATGGAATTAAGATAAATGGAATTGATATTAACTGGCTACGGTTTGCGGGTGATATAGCAGTTTTAGCTGATAACAAAAACAAACTGAAAGCCACCCTAACAAAGATGGAAGAAATCTTCACATAGTACAGCCTAAAAATTAATTATAAGAAAACAAAATTATTAATTACAAGTAAAGCAAATCCAATGAAAATAAACCTGGAAATAAATAATAACCTACTACAACAAGTATCCTCTTTTAAATATCTTGGAAGCCTTATCACAGAAGATGGAAGAAACCAATCAGATATTAAAGCACAAATAATCCTAGTCAAAAAAGCATTCCATAACAGAAGAAACATTTTTTACCAGTAAAGGACTTAGCATCCAGCTCAAAAAAAGGCTAATGAAAACATACATATGGAGCATTGCATTATATGGTTGTGAGGCCTGGACTCTAAAAAAACAAGTCATGGAAAAGTTGGAGGCATTTGAAATTTGGTGCTGGAGAAAGATGATGAAAATTAGTTGGACAGAAAAGTAATGAAGAAGTTCTGAATATAGTTCATGAAGAGCGGTCATTAATGAAACACATCAATAAGAGAAGAAAAAGCCTAATTGGACACTATTTGTGGCATGAGGGACTGATTGCAGAAATAATGGAGAGGACTGTAGAAGGAAAGAAGCTACGAGGCAGACCAAGAATTTCATATATAAATAACATAATGATGCTAACTGGCGCTAAGAGTTATGAAGAGATAAAAAGGAAGTCACAAGACAGGATATTGTGATCTGCTGCTATATTTACCAATTTTCGGATTGATGCACCAAAGAAGAAGAAGATTTCCATCAAATACACACTTTTTTTTCTCATATGCAAAATCCATCCGAATATTTTGATTTGTCTACATTAAGATTTTAAACTTCATTACTTTTGCTAATTAAAGTTATCTTTTTTTACAAAATGTTTTAGCTATTGGTGATTTTAGTTTACAGTCAAGAGAAAAACCAAACGGCATTAAAAATTAATTAAAATAAATGCAGACTTAAATGGATTACAACAACTTTTTGTAGGTAGTCTAGAAATTCTAATGATATTTTAAATTACTTATAGTCTTTCCAGAATGGCTCTTCTTAATACGAATGAAAAAATGATCATTCCAAAATAGTTGAATTTATATCCACAGCACAATGCACACACACACACACACACACACACACACACACACACACACACACACACACACACACACACACACACACACACACACACACACACACACACACACACACACACACACACACACACACACACACACACACACACACACACAAATCACATCGTTAAAAGAAAATGAAATTTCTGTCAATAATCTGAAATCTAGTCGACTATTTCTTCCTTTTAGATTATGTCCGTTTGGTCGTCATTGGTAATTAATTCACACTTTGTCTAATGTCTGTCAAAATGACATCATAGAGTTGAGGGCACGTGCAATTTCCTGTTTTTGGAATTCTGGTAGATTTGTTATTAGGACTCGTAATTTTTTTTCTCCAGCTGGTTTGTTGTATTTCCTCTATTTGACTTTTAAATTCAGTTCCCTACATATTCTAACAGAATAACTGAGCAAAATTGATACATAAATAAATTGTATATGAAGTTATTTTTCCACACTGTAGATATGTCTCATATCCGGTTGCAAAGTTGTTGCACCTAGGTGAAAAATCGCGTGTTTAGGTTGGAACTCTTCGTTCATATGAGAAATTGTTATTGTAGTAAATTAATGCTTACTTTTTTTTTGAAACCAATACATATAATTCTAATCAGAATAACTGATCATAAAAGAAATAATAAATAACAGATTGTTATTTATTATTTCTTTTTTTTAATCTTAATAATAATAAAATAGTAAAATTAATAGTAATCTGACTATTAATTTTACCTTCGATTCCTTGTACTCTTAACCTATTTCTGTAACTGAAATTTATTTTATTTATTTATTTTTCTTTAGAATTAGTAAGTTGACTAATGGATATGAGACAAAGTTTTCAACTCTCTATGAGCATTTTCATTTAGAAACATTTTTTGCCAGCACAACAAATAAATAGTTATTTCTTATTATTTCCAATGAATATTAGCTCAGTAGTATTCTGTACTTTGTAATTAGTTTAATTTCATGTTACCAATTTCCAATAATTTAAAACTTTAGACTATATGATATGTTTACATGAGCATACAACTCCACATGTATCCTCCCTTTTTATATTAACTGTCTAAAGGTTTAACTATCTCTCTGTAAAATAACCAAATTCTGACAGTCGTCCTTTACGTATGTCTGTTTATTTCTAGTCTGGTGACAGAAATTAAGACATACTTAACCAATGTCTGTAAGTAGGGTTACCATATTTCTTGAAAACAATGTGGAACAATATCAACCATAAAAAAATAAATAAAAAATAAATAAAGAAAGAAAAATTGTAAAGAAAAAAATGTTTACCTTCAAATAAATATTTATGATCACAGCAAGCAAGAAATTCATCGGCTTTTCAAAGTTTTGAAATTCATACCCATATTGTTTTCATAATTTCGTATCATTAAAATCAAGAAGAATAGATCTGACTATTAAGTCGTAATGCTTTTGATTTTTCTCTTCCTATGGCAACCAATATTTCATATTTGCATGTTGATTCACTTGTTATCTGCACACTATGATACCTTTTTATTTTCTACAGCAATCTTTTTAAGAGTTTTAGTAACATGGGCTAAAATATCTGTTGTCTCTCTGTAAAATGATCAACTTCTAACAGTCGTATTGTTAGAATTTGGTATGACTGTGTTTTTCTACTCTGGTGAAGGTATCTACAGATATAGTAACAAAATTGTCACTTTTTAGTTCATTTGTACTTTATTCACAAAACTACAATTCCGTTATTTGCTATGGTCCTTTTTTTAATTCCCCCAACACTAGAATGTATGGGTGGTAAAGTTGTGAAATAATTTCCCACTCCCACTCAAATCACTTGATTTTAACTTTTATTATGTACAGTTATGTGAAAAGAAAAGAAAAATGTACCTTCTCTTTTTTTTTTGAAAGCACCATAAATGTTTTCTGCCTATTTCTTCTTGTTGCCTTGCTATCAGAAAAAAATGCGTTTTTTTCGCTCTGCAGTTATCAGTATCGGTTGCAGGTGACATCACTAAAAGATATCTGCAAATGAGGAGCTCACTCATCTCCACTAGGCTGAGCAGACATCTTCTGGAGGGGAGAGGGATGAGGGGGGGTTAGAATATAAGGTGGGGAGCATTGCAGGGAAGACCATTCTCAACCTCTCACTAGCCTTTCACCTCCACCACCTAAAGCTATTATATTTTTTTTTCATCAGAACAATTTTGGACATATGAGTGAGAGAACTAGTCACATGCTCTAACATCAAAAACGCTGTCTGAGGATAAAATACTTAACATAATAACGACAAATAATATAGAATACCCTCCGAGCATAGAGATAAGGTTTGCCCAATGTTGTCACAAGATAATCTCACAACATCATATCCGACAGCATGTGGAAACATGTTTGTGAGTCATCTGCGTGAAAGTTTCATCTTGGAAGGAATGGTTAGGGTAAGGGTCAGGTAAACAGTACAATAAGGAAAAACAATCGAGTCGAGTGCCTTTTCAGTTACTTCAGTTTGTTCATCCAATGCAGCTATCTTATTGTGTTCTGGTGTTTTGTGTCCAGTAAAGTAAAATAATGAGTGAACCACAAAAGTCTTGGAATATTTTTAGGTAATTACATGTTTCTAATATTTTTCTCTGTAAATAATAATATTTCAGCAAATTGAAATATGCATATACCAACTTAAATGACCAAAGTCGTGTGTTGTTGTGTTTTCAACGAAATTTTGACACGTTTATTCAGTTTAGAATTTGATAAAAAAAATCCATAACTTTATATATCTTAATGCAATTCTGTTTAAAAAAGGTATCATACTGTGCCAAATAACACAAATACAAATTTTGGGGATTGAGAAGACAGGATAAATTAATGTTCATACAAGGTAACAAGAACAAATCAACAGAAAACTTTTATGCTGTTTTCAAAGCTATATAACTGAGAGGAGACCTCCACATAGCATTTAAAGGAATACGGAGAACTGACCAGGGCTTCTCACCTAATCTCCAGTCCTCATCTTCTCATGGTGCACCATGTTGGGTATCTACCTGGATACTGAACGAGCGAGGATGGGCTGGCAATTTGGGATTTATCTGACCAAATTGTATTCTTATTGGCTTAAACCAAAATACAGAATGATGGTACAACATGACAAAATTTCATGCCAGCTGAGGGCGTCGCCTGGTTAAACAACGCCCCCATTGTTTTCGCCAGGGAACCACGGTGAACAGCGAAAAGTCAGCCACTGAAACAAATCTGAAAACACACCCCAACTCAACATCACCACAGTTAAAGATCGGTACTATCAACATAAGAAACCTGAATGGCAAAGAAATGGAGCTAGCTGAGGAATTAGATAGGTATCAGATCGACATAATAGGGGTGACTGAAACAAAAAAGATAAAAACTGGTGAGATCTTTCTGAGCAATAAACACAAAATGTTATACTCAGGCTTGAAATGTGGAAAGGCATCAGGAGCAGATGATATTCGACAACAAATGCTGAAGTATGGTGGTAAAAAAGTCTTACAGTAGCTGCACTACATAGTTCAGAAAGTCTGGACAGAGGGACGAATTCCCAATGATTGGAGTAGAGCTTTCATAGTACCCATGCATAAAAAGGGAAATAAAAACTGAATGTGAGAATTACAGAGGTATTTCCCTAATGAGTGTTCCTGGCAAGATTTATGCCAGTATACTTGAGGAACAGTTGAGAAGAATTGTGGAAGAAAAGCTTGGTGAAGAACAAGCTGGATTCAGGCCAAATAGAGGCTGTCAGGATCAGATCTTCACTTTATGACAAATAGTCGAGAAAGCATGGGAATATAACGAAGATCTGTATTTAAGTTTTGTCGATCTGGAAAAGGCATATGACAAGGTGACAAGAGAGAAGCTATTCAATACGCTACAGTTATATGGTGTCAATGGGGCATTATATCAAGCAATACTTAGTCTGTATTTGAGTTTTAAGTCGGCAGTTAGAATTGAAGGATGTACAGGAAGATGGTTTAATGTTAAATCTGGTGTGAGACAAGGATGTACATTATCCCCTCTGTTATTCATTATCTATATGGATCACATTATGAAGGAAAGGCTTATTAAACATGATATCAGAATTGGAGATATTAATGTATGCTCTTTGCTTTATGTGGACGATGTTATACTTCTAAATAAATCTGCTACAAGTCTGCAAGATTCCCTGACTAAATTGAATAACTGTTGTAATAGATATGATATGAAGGTCAGCAATAAAAAGACCAAGACAATGAAAATAGGGAGAATCGTTGAAAATGCCAACTGTGTTGTGAACTGAGAATCTGTGGAACAAGTAAAACATTTCAGCTACTTCAGCACGATTTTTAGTGGAGATGGTAAATTAAATATGGAAATAGACAACAGAATCAACAAAGCTGGCAGGAAGTCGATTGAATAAATTCATATGGAATAAGAGAGAAATTAGTCAGAACACTAAATTAGCTGTATACAAGACTGTATTCAAGCCAGTTTTAACTTATGGATCTGAGAGTTGGGTCAGAAGTAAAACACTTGACCAAAGACTAGAGACCACACATATGAGAGTCCTGAGGAAGATTAGAGGTGTGAACAGATGGCATCAATGGCAATATCATATTAAAAACAAGGATATTAGGAAAGAACTAGACATTGTCAGCATCCAGGAATGCGTTAGCAGAGCTAATCTCAGGTTATATGATCACTTAAACAGAATTGGAGAGGAAAGATTAGCAAAACAAGTGTTCTCTGCCAGGTTGGCAGGAAAACGACCCAGAGGAAGACCAAGATATAGGTGGAGTGATACGGTACAAAGTGCCTTAGACGATAGAAATATAAGATCTGGTAATGAGGTTGGAGTCTTGACAAGTAACAGACTGATTGGGAGGAAAATTGTAGATAGGAAGTTAGTAATGATGTAAATTTTTCATGTAGTACTATCATATCCTGTACACCCTTTGAGGGTATATGTTCAGTAATTTGATGCTGATGATGATAGGAAGAGAAAAATCCAAAGCATTACCGCTTAATAGTCAGACCTGTTCTTGATTTTAATGATACCAAATGATGAAAACAATACGGGTATGAATTTCAAAACTTTGAAAAGCTAATGAATTTCTTGCTTGCTGTGATCATAAATATTTATTTGAAGGTAAACATTTTTTTTCTTTACAATTTTTCTTTCTTTCTTTTTTATTTTTTTGATGGTTGACATTGTTCCATATTGTTTTCAAGTAATATGGTAATCCTACTTACAGACACTGGTTAAGTATATCTTTATTTCTGTCACCAGACTAGAAAAAAACAGTCGTACTTAAAGTATGACTGTTCGAATTTGGCTATTTTACAGAGCGACAGTAGATAGTTAAACCCATCACGTTTCCCAAACTCTTAAAAAATGTTTGGTGTAGAAAAAAAAGACAGATGTGATAGCTAATAATGTAATTGTGTCCTTGGAAATGAATAAACTACAAATGAATTAAATAATGACAATATCTGTAGATGTCTCCAACAGACTAGTATATTTGATCATCGTTTGGAATTATAGTGCGACTGTTACGATTTGGTGATTATAAAATTGTCTAATGCTACCTATTGACCTTGTTTGAGTTATCTGCAAACATTTCGTTTACATATTCAAACCCCGAACTGATAATCTCTAATAAAATGTTGGTGTCATCATAAGAACACACTGCGTAAAACATCAAAAGGAAAGATACATGTGGAGTTGTACGCTCACGTAAACATATCATATAGTCTAAAGTTTTAAATTATTGGAAATTGGTAACATGGAAATTAAACTAATTACAAAGTACAGAATACTACTGAGCTAATATTCATTTCAAATAATAAGAAATAACTATTTATTCGTTGTGCTGGCAAAATGTTTCTAAAAGAAAACGCTCACGGAGAGTTCAAAACTTTGTTTGTCTCATATCCGTTAGTCAACTTGCTAATGCTAAAGAAAAATAAATAAAATAAATTTCAGTTACTGAAATAGGTTAAGAGCACAAGGAATCGAAGGTAAAATGAATAGTCAGAAAAGGACAATTAGTTATTTATTTATTTCGTTTTTGCTCAGTTATTCTGATTAGAATTATATGTATTGGTTTCAAAATAAAAATAAATTTTATGCATTAATAATACTACAGTAACAATTTCCCATGGGAATGAAGAGTTCCAACCTAAACACATGGTTTCTCACCTAGGTGCAACAACTTTGCAACCGGATATGAGACATATCTACAGTGTGGGATAATAAATTCACGTGCAGTTTATTTATTTATTAATTTGCTCAGTCTGTTAGAATATGTTGGGAACTGAATTTAAAAGTAAAATAGAGGAAATACAACCAACCAGCTGGAGATGCGACATCAGATGATCACCCATGTCCATGACAATCGCCCAAGATCATCAGAAGCATAGCATGAATAAAACTCCGTGATGGACATAACAAGAAAATCATCAAATAAATAATCGACAGTCATAAGATTCACTTTCGTAAATGTCATCTTTATCTCTTATGAGAAATAAAGCGAAAAGGTTTGCCACATGTAAAACGTTTGAGTGTGAGTCGAAAATCTGTCATTTATGCACTTTCTATTCGAAATAGTCAGTTATATAATTTTCATAAGTTCATTAGTTGAAATTAGACGTTGTAATCTTCAAAAATAGTGTTCATCTTAGGATTTTACAAAAACGTGTATTTAGTAATAATATAAATCGAGAATTTCTGTTATACTTTTTTTGCCACATTCCTTCCACAGTGTTACTGCATAACATGAATAGCAGAACGATTCTTAAGTAAATATAAAGAAATACTTAACAGCGAGACACCTATACTCCTACTCCTTTTTACATTTTTCATTTTGTGATGTTGGTTATAACAAGGCCGGTTTTACCCACTTACGTCCATTATAGAACCTCTGCATCACTCGAATAGTGAAGCAATTCTTAATCTTAAGTACAAGGAAATACTTAACAGCAAGTCAACTATGGTATGCTCAATTTAACATTTTTCAACTACTCTGTTCTAATTTGATGTTGGTTATAACGAGGTTGGTTTTTTCCACTTAGGTCCATTATAGAACCTCTGCATCACTTGAATAGCGAAGCACTCCTTAATCTTAAGTACAAAGAAATGTTTAAGAGCGAGAAATCTATGGCATGCTAATTTTAATATTTTCCAACTCCACTAGTGTCATTTGTGATGTTGGTTATAACGAGGCTAGTTGTATCCACTTATGTCCATTATAGAACCTCTGCATACCTCGAATAGCAAAGCACTTCTTAATCTTAAGTACAAAAAAATGTTTAAGAGCAAGAAATCTATAGCATGCTAATTTTAATATTTTTCAACTGCACTATTCTCATTTGTGATGTTGGTTATAACGATGCTGGTTTTATCCACTTACATCCATTATAGAACCTCTGCATTACTCGAATAGCAAAGCACTTCTTAATCTTAAGTACAAAGAAATGTTTAAGAGCGAGAAATCTATGGCATGCTAATTTTAATATTTTCCAACTCCACTAGTGTCATTTGTGATGTTGGTTATAACGAGGCTAGTTGTATCCACTTATGTCCATTATAGAACCTCTGCATACCTCGAATAGCAAAGCACTTCTTAATCTTAAGTACAAAAAAATGTTTAAGAGCAAGAAATCTATAGCATGCTAATTTTAATATTTTTCAACTGCACTATTCTCATTTGTGATGTTGGTTATAACGATGCTGGTTTTATCCACTTACATCCATTATAGAACCTCTGCATTACTCGAATAGCAAAGCACTTCTTAATCTTAAGTACAAAGAAATGTTTAAGAGTGAGAAATCTATAGCATGCTAATTTTAATAATTTTCAACTCCACTATTCTCATTTTCAACTTAAATAATTGTGCGCAGGTCTTGTCTCCTGGTTTCCATGGTGATTCTGATACAGAGGAAAGACGGCAAAGGAAAGTGACAAAAAGTATATGGATTGTGGAATAGTGATCTTGAAGACAGACTGAAAAGTTCAAGCCATTAGGAAAAAGAAAACCAGGGCTTCTGAAACGATTCAACGATGACTTCTAAGGCCGAAATAGGCCATGGTAGGCCTAAATCATTGATACGCATGATGATTATGATGAATATTCTCATTTGTGATGTTGGTTATAACGAAGCTGGTTTTATTCACTTACGTCCATTATAGAACCTCTCCATCACTAGAATAGCGAAGCACTTCTTAATCTTAAGTACAAAGAAATGTTTAAGAGCGAGAAATCTATGGCATGCTAATTTTAATATTTTTCAACGCCACTAGTGTCATTTGTGATGTTGGTTATAACGAGGCTAGTTATACAAATAGTTATACCACTTATGTATATTATAGAACCTCTGCATACCTCGAATAGCAAAGCACTTCTTAATCTTAAGTACAAAAAGTATATGGATTGTGGAATAGTGATCTTGAAGACAGACTGAAAAGTTCAAGCCATTAGGAAAAAGAAAACCAGGGCCTCTGAAACGATTCAACGATGACTTCTAAGGCCGAAATAGGACTTGGTAGGCCTAAATCATTGATACGCATGATGATTATGATGAATATTCTCATTTGTGATGTTGGTTATAACGAGGCTGGTTTTATCCACTTACGTCCATTATAGAACCTCTGCATCACTCGAATAGTGAAGCACTTCTTAATCTTAAGTACAAAGAAATGTTTAAGAGCGAGAAATCTATAGCATGCTAATTTTAATATTTTTCAACTCCACTATTCTCATATGTGATGTTGGCTATAACGAGGCTGGTTTTATCCACTTACGTCCATTATAGAACCTCTGCATCACTCGAATAGTGAAGCACTTCTTAATCTTAAGTACAAAGAAATGTTTAAGAGCGAGAAATCTATAGCATGCTAATTTTAATATTTTTCAACTCCACTATTCTCATATGTGATGTTGGCTATAACGAGGCTGGTTTTATCCACTTACGTCCATTATAGAACCTCTGCATCACTCGAATAGTGAAGCACTTCTTAATCTTAAGTACAAAGAAATGTTTAAGAGCGAGAAATCTATAGCATGCTAATTTTAATATTTTTCAACTCCACTATTCTCATATGTGATGTTGGCTATAACGAGGCTGGTTTTATCCACTTACGTCCATTATAGAACCTCTGCATCACTCGAATAGTGAAGCACTTCTTAATCTTAAGTACAAAGAAATGTTTAAGAGCGAAAAATCTAGAGCATGCTAATTTTAATATTTTTCAACTGCACTATTCTCATTTGTGATGTTGGGTACAACGAGGCTGGTTTTATCCACTTATGTCCATTATAGAACCTCTGCATCACATGAATAGAGATTCGATACTTAATCTTACTCTTGAAGAAATTTTTATTATTATTAATATTATTATTAACAGAGGCCTGCAAGAAGGTGTGAAATCATCAAGGGAGGTTATATTGTTTGTATCATTTGTGATACCTGTTCTTTAATTCATTCACTCTGCTTTTTCACACACACGCGCACACCATCTAACTATATTCCATTCCAATCACACACTACTCTGTGAGAGAAAAATCTAGCTCCCATCCCTTTCTTGACAGCATTCATTCCCAAGTTCTAAGGAAGCGGTTGCATTCTTTCTTCACCCTCCAGTTAATGAAAAATTGATTTAATTAAATTCTGAATAACCTTTTAGGAAGTTTTAAGTTTCAGTCATATCAGTCCCTCTTTCTCCTTTTTGTTAGTGTCTGTTTTCAGTCTGTCTTCAAAATCACTATTCCACAATCCATATAATTTTTGTCACTTTCCTTTGCAATCTTTCCTCTGTATCAGAATCACCACGGAAACCAGGAGACAAGACCTGCGCGCAATTATTCAAGTATGGTCTTAAGAAGGCCTTGTAAACCTGCAAAATGATTTCCATATCTTTACATATCAATATTCATTTCTGCAATAAGATTATTCTGTGAGTTGTATTTACATTTTTGCCATATGACCCTTGAACTTCAACTTCCTGTCTACTCCTAGTTTCCTAGCTTCAAGTTTCTTCTTTCATAATCCCACTAATATAATATATTTGAACACACAAAATGTGCATGACTATACATTTATTAACACTGAACTGATAGCGATTTTCTCATTCTCACAATTCCAGCCTCTTCATATCATTCAGCAAGTACTCTATATCGGCCGCAGTCCTAATTACCCGATCCCTCATTGCATCATCAAAATAGCTTTATGTCTCCAGTCAAATTCTTCCCATTATCATTAATGTATAAATTGAATAACAATGGACCAATGAACGATCCTTCAGGCACACCACCCATTACCTTGAATCTT